>NC_134363.1:160267731-160601065 GCF_048569485.1 Anomaloglossus baeobatrachus | reverse complement strand
GGTGACCTTATGCCACTCCTGGTGCAAAGATCCATCTTCCTCTTGATTACATTCCAGAGGTTTTCAATGGGGTTTAGTGTTGTGAATGTTAGTTATGTTTTGGCTGCTGGGAGGCTCCCTCTGGTGGCCAGGAATGGTTTGGACTTGGACCAGGTGTGTTGTGCAGTGGGAGTTTCCTTTGCTAACTCTCTGCTTATTTAAATCCTGGTCTGATTGCAGGCTGTTGCCGGATGTCAGTTGTTTTTTGTATCTCCAGCCTGCTTAATCCTGCTCTACACCACATCTTCCCCAGATAAGTGCTTGCTCTTTATTTATTGTCTGGTTCTTTTGTTTATCTGGGTTTGTCATTTGCTGTGGTTGGTTTCAGTTTATTTGCTTGCAGGGATTTTCCCCCTCAGTGGATTGTTGGGGAACTCCCTGCAGTTCTGTGTGGAGTATAGCTCCTTTGGGTCCATGTGTTTGTGGCTTGTTGACTTTATGATTCTTGTTTTCTGTTCATTGGTATGACAAGGGCACCTGGTATAGGACGGAGTTCAGATCGTGCGATCTGAGGGCCTTTTTGTACTATCAGGAAGTTGGTATTTTGCAGGGTTTTTCTCTGGCCACCATCAGTCCCTTTCCTGTCCTTTCCTATTTTTGTCAGCGGGGGCCTCACCTTTTGCTAATCCTGTCATCTACCTGTGTATTGTGTTTTTCCTATATCACCGCAGTCTTTGAATGTGGGGGGCTTGCTATTCTTGTCTATTTTCTGAGGCAGAGAGTTATTCATCTTTCCTACCTTTAGGATAGTTAGTTCTCTGGCTGGGTTCGCGGTGCACAGGATGTTAGTTCACCCCTCGGCTACTTCTAGTTGTGATGGTTAGTAAGGGGATGGCGGCCAGATAAGTTGCCAATGCTCTTGTCACCTTTTGCCAATGATGTGTGGTGGTCTTCCATGGTTCCGGATCATAACAGTTCAGGTCTGGAGATTGGGTTGGCCATGACAGGGTTTTAATGTGGTGGTCCTTCATCCATACATTCATTGACCTAGCTGTGTGGCATGGCGCATTGTCCTGCTGGAAAAAAACAGTTCTCAGAGTTGGAGAACATTGCCTGAGCAGAAGGAGGCAGCTGTTTTAACAGGATAACCTTGTATGTGACTTGAGTCATACATCCAAATTTTAATCTGCCCAATTGAACTGGAGTAAGGTAATCTCCTCTGATGAGTCTAATGTTCAGCTTTGTCCAACACCTGGTTGTCTAATGGTTAGATGGAGACCTGGAGAGGCATACAATCCACATAGTCTTGCACCCACTGTGAAATTTGGTGGAGGATCGGTAATGATCTGGGGATGTTTCAGCAAGGTTGGAATTGGGCACATTAAACTTTGCGAAGGACGTATGAATCAATGGGGCGAATTGAGGATTCTCTTGAATGTAAATATCAACTTCTTTTAAAGAGGACCAATCACCAGATCAAATCTGGACACTTTCACATTAAAGGGGTTATTCCCATCTCCAAGATCCTATCCCAAGTATGTAGAAAGTGGAATAATAATAGCAAATACTTCCAATTAGAAATGTAGCATAGTTCTCCTGATATAGCCTCTGTCTCTGGCGCTATAATAATAATAATAATAATAATATTAGCTAATACCTCCAATTAGAAATGTAGTATAGTTTTCCTAATTAGCTATGTCTTTTACCTCATGTGTAGGACATTGCAGCTTAGGCATCCATGGTTACGAACATGAGCAACTAACTGTCACTATGAGTGGTCATAACCATGGATACCTAAGCTGCAATGCCCTACACATGAGGTAAAAGACATAGCTAATTAGGAAAACTATACTACATTTCTAATTGGAGGTATTGGCTAATATTATTATTATTATTAATTATTATAGCGCCATTTATTCCATGGCGCTTTACAAGTGAAAGAGGGTATACGTAGAATAATAATAATAATAATAATAATTTTATTAATTTATATAGCGCTATTAATTCCACAGCGCTTTACATACATTGGCAACGCTGTCCCCATTGGGGCTCACAATCTAGAGTCCCTATCTGTATGTCTTTGGAGTAGAACAATCATTAACAGTACAAAACAGACTGGTATAGGAGGAGAGAGGACCCTGCCCGCGAGGGCTCACAATCTAGAGGAGGAGAGAGGACCCTGCCCGCGAGGGCTCATAGTCTACAGGGAATGGGTGATGGTAGGTGAGGACAGCGCTGGTTGCGCAGTGGTGTACTGGACTGAGGGCTATTGTAGGTTGTAGGCTTGTTGGAAGAGGTGGGACTTGAGGTTCCTCTTGAAGCTTTCCATGGTAGGGGAGAGTCTGATATGCTGAGGTAGAGCGTTCCAGAGTATGGGGGAGGCACGGGAGAAATCTTGTACACGATTGTGGGAAGAGGAGATAAGAGAGGAGTAGAGAAGGAGATCTTGTGAGGATCTGAGGTTGCGTGCAGGTAGGTACCGGGAGACTAGGTCACAGATGTAAGGAGGAGACAGGTTGTGGATGGCTTTGTATGTCATGGTTAATGTTTTGAACTGGAGTCGTTGGGCGATGGGAAGCCAGCGAAGGGATTGGCAGAGTGGCGAGGCTGGGGAATAGCGGGGGGAGAGGTGGATTAAGTGGGCCGCAGAGTTTAGGATAGATTGGAGGGGTGCAAGAGTGTTGGAAGGGAGGCCACAGAGCAGGAAGTTGCAGTAGTCGAGGCGGGAGAGGATGAGGGCATGCACTAATGTTTTTGCTGATTCTTGGTTAAGGAAAGCACGGATCCGGGAGATGTTTTTGAGTTGTAGTCTGCATGAGGTGAAGAGGGCTTGGATGTGTGGCTTGAAGGATAGAGCAGAGTCGAGGGTTACTATTATTTATTATTATTATTATTATTATTTATTACATCTACTACATATTGGGATAGGATCTTGGAAATGGGAATAACCCGTTAATGTAAGTGTCAAGATTTCATCTGTATCACACAGGTAGAAGAGAAGACCGGGTTTATGCCGCGCTAAAAACCACTGATGCGTGTAAATTAAAAGATTTCCTTTTTATTTGAAAGTCCCTACGCGTTTCAGAGACATCCGTCTCCTTCCTCAGGAAAAGAAATCATCATCACCATGATTTCTTTTCCTGAGGAAGGAGACGGATGTCTCTGAAACGCGTAGGAACTGTCAAATAAAAAGGAAATCTTTTAATTTACACGCATCAGTGGTTTTTAGCGCGGCATAAACCCGGTCTTCTCTTCTACCTGTGTGATACAAAATTCCTCTCCCGGGGCTGCAGCTAAACCACCAGGCACTCAGAGGCTATCATAAGGGGTTGTGACTGGCAAAAACCTCACCAGGTGAGTGCTCCTTTGTCTTGTCTGTCCACCCTCATACCGGGTAAGACCCTATTGCGCTTCCCCCCCCCCCCCCTATAGTTTTACAAGATTTGATCTGGTGATAGGTCCTCTTTAAAGGAGTTTGATATTGGCGGTTTATATTCAAGAGAATTCTGAATACGTCCTAGTGATCATGTGGCATCAATTCTGATTGGTTAAAATACACATTTTTAAGAAGGGAATACCCCTTTTAAGCTTATTCCTACTGAGTATTTTTTTTTTTTTTTTAAATCTGTCATTAGTTTCCAGAAATAAGAACCTTTTTATGTCCTTCTAATTCTTTTTATTTTTATTTTTACCGAGGAGGCATTGATCTCAGTATAATTATGCAGAGCAGATTAAATTCCCGCCCCTGAGGATCCTGTAAGCCCCACTCCTTGGAAAGGCCATAAATAATAACACTGGGAAAAAAAGCCCATATCTATGGCAGATTTTAAAGAAACAAAAAACGTATTACTCAGCGCAGCACCGCTCAAACTCAACACTTTTGACCTGGTGGCAGGTTCTCGTTAAGATACATTACATGGCGTATCTTGTTGAATCTGGGCAGCAATTCCATGGGATTCATTAGTACAGCAGTTCTAGTTATGGTAGACTGCATTTAATCAGGGAAAAGCCCTCCTAGGCCCGGAACAAATTAGGTTAGGGAGCTCTAATTATAATTGTGCCCTATTTAAACGCAAAGTCCAATTATATAAATGGTGTTGTGCCGAGGTTCAGGTTTGTTGAGTGATCAGTTCAAGAGGTTTCTAGGACTTTCATACATCCATGCCCATGTGTGTATATTGTGTTGCGGCCTTGAGTAGTTCTCCAGTTCTCTCCCGCTGCCTCCCAAGCTGCAGTACCATCCACAGCCACTATGCATTGTATGGCGCTTCGCCCATCTTATTGGGAATGGAGCCCCACTGATCTGATATTGATGACTTATCCTAACAATAAGTTATAAATATTAAAGTCCTGAAATAAAAACACATAATAGTCTACTGTAAATGTCCACACAGGAACATGGGCCAAAAAATAAAATACTATTTATACTAAAAACCTAAAGGACATTGTTATTATCTTTAAGTAATCTCCCTTTGTGCCACTGAAAAGGTAATATGCAGCTGTTATATTCTTCCTTTGCTGGAATTTCCAAAGTGGTTATCTTCAGGATGAAGCATATTGCTAAGCTATCCATAAATAGTACCTACTAAAGTAACCTGAGAAGAGGTGAACTGACAGCGAGACTAAAGGGCGTAAAGTAAAGAAGTGTTAGAGAGACGAAGTGAGCTATTCCTCAATCAGAACGTGTGCAAATTACGAAGTGGTGTGCGTGGCCTTTCCATGATACAGATCGGACATTGTTTATCCCTTTAGGACAGGGGTGGGCAATTAATTTTACTAAGGTGCCACAAGAGAGACTGTGGCTGTTGTGGAGGCCGAACCAATTGGTTGAACTTAAAGATGTTGTCCACTACCTTTACATTGATGGCCAATCCTTAGGAGAGGTTATTGTGTCACCCAGCGCTATGGGGTACTCTGTCCCGGTTCGTATATGTACGGGTATGCTGTGTCACGGTCGTATAACGGCTGATGCACAGTTCCATGACCCTGGGGACGCTTTTTAAAAAGAGTGTATATACAGGGGAGTGAAAGAGTTTGTATTCTGAAGCCACTTGCTGGTTGCGGTTATGATGATGGAACCGCCGCTACACAGTCTATTACCTCTGGGGCAGATGGTGGTGGCAGCTGGGATGCTAGGCCCTCCGCAAGTAGGGCTGGGCCCTAGGGAATAAATGGAGGGGTCCGTTGCAGAAAAAAGGGTGACCACACAGTGGGGATCCAGTGCAACTTCTGTTTACTCACTGTAAGGTGGAGCTGTGGCCAAGAGGACAGCTGGTTCAGACCCCTTGTCCCTTTTTATCCCAGTGCCGGTGTGGTGACCTGGTAGTCTCTTTCCACGGCACCTCTTTAGTGTTAGTGGGACCCCGTAGCCTCGAGCGTTTGTGGGATCTCTTACTGTCTTTTGGCAGTCTCGTCCACACAGCGGACAGTGCGAACCCTGTAGGGTCGGTGTTCTGTACCGGTCCCTGGCTCATTATTTACTGCTGATGCCCCCGGATTCTTGGGTCAGTGAGGTCCGTGAAGATCCCCTCACTGTGCAGGTATGTTAGGTTGCGTGAAGCTATTGTTTGACCAAGTGCCCTGTTCCCCATCAGTGCTCTGGTTCCAGAGGTACCTGACTGTACCGTCCCTGGCAACCATTCTCCTTGCCACCTGGGTCACCATTACACGACCCCCGTCTGGAGACACGTCCGTCCCCTTCAACTGTCATTACGGGACTCCTCCGTATGAGTGTCTGTCTGTGTCTGTTTGTCCCCTCCTACCGGGCTGCTTTCCAGTAGACTGGACTGGCTCCACCTCTAGGTGGCCATCCATTGGGTCCAGACTAGTCAGCCATCCCTAACGGGAAGTGGCAAACTGTGGATGTTATGTCTGTTGTTGGTACTGGCACTGGGTTTCCAGGTCCCTGGGGATAGGCCCTGCATCTTAGTCAGGATGTAGTACCTAGTAGTGCCCTGAGGGGTTCAGGGGTGCTACATTATCAATGTCTGATCGGCCAGTGTCCAACACCCGGCCAATCAGCTAATTCTGGTGTCAGCGGCAGCAGGCAAACGGCAATGCTCAGTTCTGAAGCTGTCCTGACTTCTGATAGCAGCCAGCCTCAATCCTGGTCAAGTATTCAACGACTTTGGCTGCCAAACAACCCCATATCAACAGGCTTCCTTCACCGAACTTGATAGTTCCTTCAATATCTCGATTCATTAACCCCTTTTTCCCTTGTTTCTTCAAGAGCCCTTTGCACCCATCACAAGCTGGTCTATTGACTTTCGTCTCATCGCTCTACATCACCTGTTTCCAATCTTCTATTATCCACCTTTCTTACTTTTTTGCAGTCTTGAGACAATGCTTCTTATGACAATATTGAAGTTGAGGCTTCTTCACCTTTTTTCGGGCCACCATTCCAGACTTGTGTAATGTGCGTCGCACTGTGCTTACATGGACTTATGTGATCTCACTATTGTAAAGCATATCAGCCGCCTTCACTGCCGTGTTTGTCGCCAGAAACTATAGATCTTGTGATGAAACAACTTGGTGACCCTGATATTTTGCCTAGATGTCCAACTTTTATCTTTTAAATGGATGGACGGACTTCATTTCCTAGTCTTTTTCTAAGTGCCATGGAACTTTGGCTGAGAGACCACTTCGGATGAGCTGTTTCTCTTTTCTTTATGGCTGCTCCTCGATTTGAACCAGTGACCTTTTGCTTGTGAATCAACCTAATAACACACTGAGGTATTAGAAAATGTGAGAACAGGTTGTAATTTGAAGAACACGGGAAGAAAAATATTTTTTCCACCACCAGAAGCAAAACTGTAACAATGCAGTGACATGATAAGGCTCTGCATATCTAGTCATATGCTAAATACTTCCAAGTCAAATTTATTTATGAGAGAGACAATCATTTTGGCTATGAAATTAAGGCAGTCTGATATTTGAAGATGTAGTGGATGGTGAGATATGGAGCCTGAAAGTCAAAAGTTCAAAACATAGTTACCCTTTTGCTTGTTATTGTATGTTCCCATTCGTGCCCCTTAGTTAGCAGCGTTATTTCCCCACATATTCCTCAAAAGGAGCAGTATTCTGTTCTCACAATTTCCCGTGAATTAGAAATTAAAAAAAAAATGCTGCTCACCTTAACCCTGAACCCCTTTGCTCCGGTGTGCACTGTGTTGAGACACAGCTGACACAATCTAGTGATGTCATCGCACCTTCTGCGCTCTGATGCACAAGCTCGATGATGGAAAATGAAGCTGAAAGCTCCCTGTTCCATCATTGTTTTCATTGTCTGCCAAGGATCCAGATACCAGTGAAAGTTAGACGACAGGTATGGGGCAGCCGCGTGGTGTAGGATGCCACTTGATAAAGCCCTTTGGTTACCCTGTTCTGCGGCTGTATTGGAACAGGCAAAGTGCTGCATGGCCTATGAGCCACACTTTGCCCAGGTCTTCATTACGAAAACTACAGCATCCCATCTTACTTCAGGAGACACCCTCCTATGCCTGATATACTGTAGATTGATGTCAAATATATTCTTGCATGTATTACTTTCAATACTGATCTCTTATGACTCTTAACGACACCCCCCCCCCTTCCCGAAATGCCCTGAATGCAAATGTCTGGATTTCCAGCACTTGTTATGTACAAAGGGAACCAATCACCCTGTGAAATGGCGTTTTCTATATTAGTTCCATTTTAAATAATCTGGAGACAAACATTTGCATAATGTAGTATAAACATTTGCATAATAAAACATTTTCTCTGATCAAGCGGCACAAAAAAAAAAATCACATTTTCATACCCAATTTAGCAGGTTTAAAGATTCTTGAGGCATGATTTTCAGGCTGTAGTTTTGCTTTGCTTTAGCTGAATTTTGTGCCACATTTTTCTTTTTAGAAAGATGTGAAAAAGAAGCAAAAAAGCAGCAAACAGAGAACGTGTTATTATGGACTTATTTTATTGGATTTCGTTCAGAATAGACATAGAAAGGAGATTGTCATGGTAGCAATGCAAAATCTCCAACATGACCTCCAACTATTGTGTCTTTGAAAAGTGTTGGACTTCCCATATTGGCCAACGGGTCCAGGACCCAGGTGAGACGGTAGGTCTGCATCCCTTATAGATACTTGCTGTGCACACACTCAGGGAGAAACCTGTCACTCAAGGGAGGGGCGGGGACAGATCACCAAAAATTGGCCTTTTGAACTAGTCTCCTGTTCTCCTGTCCTGTTGCAAAAATGTATATACTAAGTACCCTGTTATTAAGCACTTGCAGTTTATTCATTATTATTCAGGGTATTTTTCATACAATTTTTCTTTGTGTTTTTTTTTTTTTTCTAGTCTCCTGTCCGGCTCAGTCCGCGGTGCCCTTTTAAAGTATGTTTTTGAAATGTCGCAGCTTTATCAGAGTCAAAAAGACCTGGATGAGATCCTACAGCCAGTGTCTGATACATGCTTACCGTGGATCGGGCAGCATGTATGTGTTGTCAGGTTCACTTTGACTCTCAAATACTGATTCCATGCATAGTGTTAGTAAATTAAGGAGTTGTCCTCTCTTTAAAAAATAAATGTGAAGAAGGAGAACAAATGCAAAACTCTTCCGTTCTGGAATTGGTTTGTAGCCATGTATACCAGCACCAGGAAAGATATTTTTGACTATTGTGTCTTCTCTATTAAAAAGATCTTTTGTATAGTGGCCATAGCAGGGTACTGCAAATCAACCCAAATTCAGTTGTATAGAGTCCGATGTGGAGTACCCGGCTGTGCCACTACACAGTAGCTGTTCTGCTCCACCACTGATCCGTTCGGGTTCGGGAACAGCTGATTGATGGAGATTTTTGGATGTCAGACCCCCACCGCCAGTGTACATATCATTAGTACAGGGACCCAAGAGGTAAGGGCACTCATTTCCACTTCAAAAGCAGGTGTAATTGTGCATTATAATGAGCTCTTCAACTGCAAAGAGCCCATATACTGATCCTGCACTGGGGCCCTTTTCTGTCTGTGTCCGCCAGTGCCAGTGCCCTTATCAATGTGATATTGATGACCTAGACCAATGATTGACTCTTAATATAAAGTAATGGAAAACCCCTTTTAATACTTGAAAAGTGCAGGTCCCACTGATCCTAAATGAAGGACATCGGTATGATATTTCGTAATTGATTCCCTGGCACCTCGTTCTCCATAAACCTCAGTGCACAGCAGGCCATGCCTGCTTGATGTTCTCTTTATTAAGGCCACTGGTTAGATATAAGCGGAACTGTTGAAGTTCAGGTTTGGTGTGTTCAGTTCTGGACCCGAACTTGACCTGAAACCCATTTTAAGTCACTGATTGGGTAGTTCGGGTCTCCACCCGCATGCAGCCAGCCATAAACAGAACACTTTCAGGGAAGGGTGGGCGAGTTTTTTTCATTTAGTTTTTTTGCTCAAAGACTGGGCTGAGTACTGAGCGTACAGGAGCACACCCATTCTTGCTCGAGTGGTTAGCATACATAAAGCACCCGAACTTGAACACTGATTTTCTTAGTAAAGTCTGTGTTCGGTACAAACATCAAACTTTTTGTTTTGTAGCGCCCGGTCCCAGCTTGTCACCTTTCCGGCAGACCCAGGCGCCCCATTTCCACCCCACGGCTTGCCGCAGGCTCCTTCTGCTTCCAGGCCACATGCAGGTCTTCTGGGAGTGCCCGAAGGGTGCACACACGGCCACACCCCTTTATTAAAGGGACGGCGTCCTGTGGGCCGGGAGTGACCCTTGAGGTCAGAAATCACTCTGAAAGTATTTAAGGCAGTCATGCATTTATGCCCCCTGGGGCTGCGCTTGAAAGTCCCTGTATAGGGGGATAGCTCGAGGTTCGCTCCTCCAGGGGAGTCCAGTGTACGGCCCAATGGGTCCACTCCTAGATGCTTGCCACTCCTCCCCAACCATAAAAATCTCTACCTATCATAGTTATAAGAAGTTAATTCATATAGAATTGAATGTACAATCACTGGCATAAGTAAGGCCACCAGTCCATAGAAGTATGTAGACAATGTCTTGAACAAGAATTTTTTAAATGAAGGTTGCCAGACCCTTATTTTTCCAATTTATCCATCTACCAAAAATTTATGGCATATCTTGAAGATGAGGGGAACACTTTTATTGCTCATCCCTAAAGATGGGCATTTTCTAGTTCATAAACCTATTCCTTTTCTAGGGTGTAAAAGACAATAATACATTTACTTAATTATTCGTAAAGACGAACAGAATATCTGATAAACTTCTGATGAGTTTCTTACCATGCCTAAAGCCTGACTTTTCGCATAAGGCCCCCATTAGGAACACAATTACAGAAAATATCTATATAATTTACCAAGCAGCAGTAAAAGCGAGAAGTGATCATTACTAGATAATACATATATAATTCTTTTTGTAGGTTAAGTGCAGGAAATTTGGACTTTCTGGGCAATGGAGAATATTCGTATTGAGGGGTAGAGGAAGATGAAAGGCCTACCATGTATTTCATCTTTGCTCCGAAAGCAAGGAGAACTTGCAATATATGATTGAAAAGCTTTGAAGTTCTAACACCTATTCTTTAATTAAAGTACTCCATAAAATAAGTGGACGATTGACGCCAGGACTGGCTATACTCTCTTTCACATCATTCATTTCGGCTGGATCTGCTTGGTGCAGTCCCAGCTCTATCAACGGGAGCATCTGAGCAGAAATCACATTCAATTACTCCGTCTGAATTTATCACCAGGAAGACAGGATTAATTACGAAAGAGAAGAAAATGCTTACTCAGAAGATCAATTCAGGTCCCGAATACTTACGTCGTCAAGGATTAATAACGCTGAAACAAGCCATAGCCTCCGCCAATGTATGGAAATGGATTTGTCAGTTGTATTCACTGAAGTGAACATGAGCTCATCTTTATTAAACGCCATAATGCAGAAATTGAATAGACTTCCTAATACAAAATATCTTGAAATGGGATGTAGATTAGCAATGCCAAACTATTGACTTGGTAGCCAAGTTGGGCTCTTGGCATTCCGAGTGGCTCACCATTGCACTTCCAATAGGTGGCAGGATAGCTTCACTTGCTCTTCCTCTCCGAGGAGGCTATTTATATATAAAATTTGTAAGGGAACTGTAACGCTCGCTGCCGGACATAGTGAAGCAGTGAGTAGAAGTAGACCCACTGGATGACAGGGGGCCCCGGACCTACCCTTTAGTGAGAGAAGCGAGAAGCTTAACTAAGAGATCTCTGCGAAGCGGACGCCAGGTGCTACTCCTAGGCCAGAGACCAGGACTGTGGCAGCTGGTCCCCGGACAGAGGCGGGCTATGGCACAGACAGACTGAGTCTCTAACAAGGACAGGAACCACCAGGGTAGCTGAGGCAGACAGCATGGGCAGGGCGGACTGGCAGAGTTACTAGCAAGGCTGGGAGCACCGGAGTGGCTGAGGCAGACAGGGTGGGCAGAGTCACTAGAGCCAACACTAATGAATAACGTTTGGAACACCATTCTAAGTCTGAACTGGGTGCAAAAAACCTAAAAAAACATCACTATGGGGAGATAAGGTATGCACACCAGTGACTATGTAAGGGGAATACATGGAATAGCAGAAACTGCTGTGTGAATACTGACTTGAAAAATCCAATAGCTATATGAAGAGTGAAAATGTGAAAAATGGAATCTGCATTACTGCCATGAACATATGAATCAAGAGAAATTTAGCTACTGAATTGATCAATGCAATAGAGCCCCAACACTACGCCAAAGTATTTCTCTACGTTGGGGTCCCTAGCTTATGTGTGTCCTCTCATGCAGTTAAAAAACTTACCGTGTATGGGAAGCTGAGACCCAGGCTATTTATGCGTATTATATGGATTGGCAATAGGTGTGTGTGGGGAGGGTTCACAAACGAAAAACTACTAACAATAATGAATAACGTTTGGAACACCATTCTAAGTCTGAACTGGGTGGATTTTTCAAGTCAGTATTCACACAGCAGTTTCTGCTATTCCATGTATTCCCCTTACATAGTCACTGGTGTGCATACCTTATCTCCCCATAGTGATGTTTTTTTAGGTTTTTTGCACCCAGTTCAGACTTAGAATGGTGTTCCAAACGTTATTCATTATTGTTAGTAGTTTTTCGTTTGTGAACCCTCCCCACACACACCTATTGCCAATCCATATAATACGCATAAATAGCCTGGGTCTCAGCTTCCCATACACGGTAAGTTTTTTAACTGCATGAGAGGACACACATAAGCTAGGGACCCCAACGTAGAGAAATACTTTGGCGTAGTGTTGGGGCTCTATTGCATTGATCAATTCAGTAGCTAAATTTCTCTTGATTCATATGTTCATGGCAGTAATGCAGATTCCATTTTTCACATTTTCACTCTTCATATAGCTATTGGATTTTTCAAGTCAGTATTCACACAGCAGTTTCTGCTATTCCATGTATTCCCCTTACATAGTCACTGGTGTGCATACCTTATCTCCCCATAGTGATGTTTTTTTAGGTTTTTTGCACCCAGTTCAGACTTAGAATGGTGTTCCAAACGTTATTCATTATTGTTAGTAGTTTTTCGTTTGTGAACCCTCCCCACACACACCTATTGCCAATCCATATAATACGCATAAATAGCCTGGGTCTCAGCTTCCCATACACGGTAAGTTTTTTAACTGCATGAGAGGACACACATAAGCTAGGGACCCCAACGTAGAGAAATACTTTGGCGTAGTGTTGGGGCTCTATTGCATTGATCAATTCAGTAGCTAAATTTCTCTTGATTCATATGTTCATGGCAGTAATGCAGATTCCATTTTTCACATTTTCACTCTTCATATAGCTATTGGATTTTTCAAGTCAGTATTCACACAGCAGTTTCTGCTATTCCATGTATTCCCCTTACATAGTCACTGGTGTGCATACCTTATCTCCCCATAGTGATGTTTTTTTAGGTTTTTTGCACCCAGTTCAGACTTAGAATGGTGTTCCAAACGTTATTCATTATTGTTAGTAGTTTTTCGTTTGTGAACCCTCCCCACACACACCTATTGCCAATCCATATAATACGCATAAATAGCCTGGGTCTCAGCTTCCCATACACGGTAAGTTTTTTAACTGCATGAGAGGACACACATAAGCTAGGGACCCCAACGTAGAGAAATACTTTGGCGTAGTGTTGGGGCTCTATTGCATTGATCAATTCAGTAGCTAAATTTCTCTTGATTCATATGTTCATGGCAGTAATGCAGATTCCATTTTTCACATTTTCACTCTTCATATAGCTATTGGATTTTTCAAGTCAGTATTCACACAGCAGTTTCTGCTATTCCATGTATTCCCCTTACATAGTCACTGGTGTGCATACCTTATCTCCCACTAGAGCCAACACTGGCTGGGACCAGGTACAGGCAGAACAGGATGGACTGGAACCAGGTGCCAACAGGGCAGAATGGGCTGGGACAAGGTACTGACAGGACAGGATGGACTGGAACCAGGTGCCAACAGTGCAGGATGGGCTGGACCAGGTACAGGTAGGACAGGACAGGATGGACAAGGGGACTTGACACCTAGCTGGCTAAGGCACAAACCACTAACTAAAGAAGGGCATTGATTAGGCACCTCCCCTAGTGGGAGAGTGTCTTTAGTACCCAGTGCCTCTAAACGATAGGCTGAGAGGCACTTCCTGGGAGTGACGCGCTGGCCCTTTAATAGAAGGGCATTGGTGCACACGCACACCCTAGGAGCACTCCCTGAGAACCTGAGTATGGTACTTGTCCCAGGAGGGGCAAACAGGAAGCACCCGCATGGAGAAGCCCTGGGACACTGGGCAGTGTGGCGAGAGCCAACCACGGGGGTGAGTAAACAAGCGTCTCTGCGGGTAGGAGAGCAAAAGGTGCAGGGATGCCAGCGTTACTGAAACATTGCATAGCTTATAAGTCTCTCTATGTGAACTTGGCAGCTTTTACAAGGTGAAACTTTACCCCTTGGACCACCTGTCAAAGGTCTCTAACTTAGCCAAACCAGTTTGCCTGCTTTGCACTAATGAGGGGCAAATACACAGAAACGTGTCTACAAATTGAGTTTCCTATTTGGCTTCTTATTCCAAGTCATTTGGCAAGGTTGTTAAAGGGTTGATATTGACATTGGGCAATTTAAATGTGAATAAATCATGACTTTGTACATACATATTGAACATCTCTTTACCATTTTTCAGTTGAATATGGCTCTCAAGTGTTGGGGAACTTTGAGGTACTCAGAAGGGATAATAAGTCCCAAGGTGAAAGGAACTGCATTTCTTGGGATATTTCGACACGATTCCTTATCACCCATAGCCATGTAGCAGTAATAGGGGCAATGATGTTGACTAGTACACACGCAGCTAGGGTTAAGAAAATCTTCTGAGATGGGGAGGAGGGGGAGATGTGCAGTGGCAAAGTGGTCCAATCATTTCTAGTCAACTACCTGCCAAAAACAATGTTTTGCATGAAGGTTGACTCCACTCTCCTCCAAAGGTGGCCGTAACTCCTTCATAAATAAGAAATCTTGGAATGGCCAAACATCTATGTCTTATCAATAATCATTGTGACGAATAACTGCTTTACATCAATGTCAGGTTTAATCTCGGGACGTGATGTGACAATCTGATATTTGGTTGTTGACTAATTAAGACAGGCCCATTGCACTTCCGATGCTTACGGAACAATCATTCTGGACACGTTGTTCTCGGCAGCCCATCTCTCGCTTATACATTTTCAATTTTTGGCCGGCGTTTATATTCTACATTATATCTATCTAGAGAACACATAGTGAGAAAAACTGACAAAGGCAGAAATATGAAGAATTAAATGATCAGGTCTCAGGTTGCTCCTCTACAATCACTTTATAAGTACTTATATTGCGTTGTCATTCTTATAATAGTCCCACTGGAGACTTTCCATAATTACACTACACCAAATAAAGTATAAATTATTCATGGGGCAGTCTCCTAAATCTGGGACAATCTGTCCTACATCCAATTCATTTACTTTGAGGAATAAATAAATAAGAGCAAATTGAGGCTGCACCATCGTTTCTGGAGACGTCGCTCGTAGATCATTCACTTTATTTGTAAGAGTCGAAATTTTAACCACAAACTTCCTTACTATTAATATCTAAAATTATAATTGCTGCAATAATATAAATGTACACTTTTAATATATTTGAAAATCTGAATAGGTCCCAAATTGTGTGCTGATTAATTTTTTTTATTTTCATGATTTGCCAATTTAAAAGTGTTGATAACAAGAATTGGTCATTATTAACAGAAGAGAAGATCAACACTAAAATTTATAGTTTATAATTGATCATCATGTGGCACCATAAAAATCATTATAATCATCAGTACACAGTTTGTGTATAAGTGCTTGCTGTAACCTTGGGTCATTAGCCCCAAAATTGGTTATTGGCACTTGTTCCCCAAAATTTGTGTGATTTCTTGGTTAAGGTATCATCATATTGTATAACACTGTGTTCTTACAAGTGATCAGTTTGCCTTTCTACCCAGTTATTTCTTCTGTTTTCCATGTGGTCAGTGACCTCCTGTGATTAAAAACTGACTAGCTGAATCCTTATAAACTGTATGTAGAAGCAAAACTGAGCACTCCTTCCCACAAGCGTAAGGCTTGTGGAAATTTTTATTTCATAGTAGCAGGTTCCTGCCTTCCCATAAAATTGCAGCCTATCGGCCCAAGTAGAAGCATTTTAGGATGGACCCAGAAAAAGAGATATGCCTTGATGCTGGTGTGACGACATGGACACTCATGGGTTAAAGTTTCTTAGCATTCAGCCAGACGTATTGTTCTTATGTGTGCTAAGTCATGTTTGCTTAGCTATTGTTTCTCCAGACCCTTCCAGTAATCATTGTATTGTAGTTGTGTATTGCTAATGTAATTACCTTAGCAGTCATTGTCTAGTCTGTGCATTCCAGACTACATGCATACCCTCAGTCTTTCTGTAGACATCATTTGGATGAACATTGTTCATGCAGCTTGAGATTCATCCAATGGGAGAGGCGATCTTGTCCAACCAATCGATGAGGACGCAGTGTATCCAAGTGGAAGGCTGTGGCTATAAAAGGGATTTCTTTAAGCCACCAGGTTGTTGATGGATGCTGATGGACCCAGTCTAAGCCCTTAGGAGCTGACTAGAGGATCAGGATACTCTGTGGCTTCAATCTAGGGACTCCGGTTCCGGTTGGAGACCATATCCACAGTCTAGGGATTTCGACTCCGGCTGCCAGGATTATATTTTCATACCAGGACTACCTAAGGAGGACACTCAGGTTGGGACAGTTCAGTCACCTGCTAAAGACTTTGCAGACCTCAGCCAGCTTCCTAAATCTGGCATTATTCCTTTCTCGGTGGGTGCCCGCCAAAAGCGGGGTGCTGCTGGATTGGAGTAAATAACCCTGGAACCTCTGAGGCATGGACATTCTAAATCCCTGGTGAGCCAGCGGAAGGGTGAGACTCTGTTGCCTGTTACATTTGTGTTTTGCTGGTTATGTGTTATGTGCCGTTAATTGTTTGGGGATCCAATAAAGTCTAATTATTGTGGTTCCCTCACTCTGTGTTGTCTGAGTAGTGTTCCGCCCACGGTTAAGGAGGCCGGCATTCAGTTGGGATGAGCCCTGAGCCACGCTGTCTTTCTAAAGGCGGCGGGTTTTAGCGGACGAGAGCACCCACTAAGCCCCGTGTCTCCACAGCTGGCTCTTGGGCTCATATAAAACTGGCCTTTTTTATATGCAAAGTTTTTCTCAATTTTTACATTTATTTCCTTAGCAGTAATGAATGTCCAAATTTGCGTATACAATGTTTGCTTGCCTTAGCATCTCAGAATACAACTGTTTATTTGTTAAAGCATGTTTCATGTTCAGTATGCACCTGTTCACATTTGTCTGCTAGGAATAAGAAGTGCTGTTAATTTTTTAATTTTGCCTCTTACCTGATGGCATGTTGGTCTTGGCTTAGTGTGACGTTGTGTTGAATATAAAAAAAAGAAAACACGATTCTTCCTGTATGCAGCAGTGGTTGCATACATTGAGCTTAGCCTTGCACAGCATGATTGCAACACAAAAAAACCTATTCTATTGCAAGAAGGTTCCAGCAGTAACTCACTATTCTTCTAGACACATTGGAATTGGGGGGCAAAGATGGTGGTACCAAGTGCCGCCAAGCCCCTCTGAGCCATGGCATGGCTTTTGCTGTGATTTGCAAAAATCTGTGATAAGTGAATTCATCCTAAACCATTAGAGATACTGTGACTTCTCCACTGAGAAAGCAGAGCATAAAATTCAGATATAACTTTTTTTTCATCCACTTACATTCCTGGTATTCACTTAAATCATTATTAATGTTACTTACATGCTGTGGAATGTGAACCATTTTACAGATCTTGGCATTATCTGCGCAAATATTTTCCACTCGACAGTGATACAACTAATAAATGAATGACCCGACAGGCTGACATGTCAGATGGCTGTTGTTTGTGTTATTGATTTATATTGGATCCAAGCTGTTGGACAGGCAAGATACTAGGTTGTTCAAGAGATGGTAAAAAAAGGAGATGAGCAAATAAGTCCATTCTTTCAGTAATATTTATTAATGAGTGTGGAATGTCTATATAACTGTGTGATGTGTATGTGTAATATGTTTATATACGGTATCTGTTTGTAATGTTTATTGATATTTCTATATTTGCGTGTGTAAAATTTTTATATGTAGTCATGGCCGAAAGTGTTGGCACCGTTGAAATAGTTTTGAGAAAATGAAGTATTTCTCCCAGAAAATTATTGCAATTATCCGTTTTGTTATATACATGTGACTCGCCCACCCCAGGGCTATGGGACACCCGGTGCCGGGCCGGACTAGTCCGGTGGTAGTCAGTGGTGGCTGGGCCCGGCTCCGTGGCCCTGGTGGGTGTCAGTTGAATATGTGGCTGATGAGTTAGAGTTAATGTTCGTGACGCCACCTGTGGTATGCGGCTATTAAGCCGCCGCTGTTATGGGAGAACTCCGGGGTGATGTTATGACAGCTATGATGGTACTGCTCCCCACAGGTGGAGCGATGCCCCGGGATACCGTTGGTGCCCGTGAAAGTCTATGGTGTTGTGTGGCTAACACGGTGCAGGGCCGACAGGCGAGGAAAGAACCAGGCACAAACAACAGTCTCTTTACCTTTTCCTCTTTTACTCTGGGAACAGTCCAGTCCTGGGAGACCGTTACAGGTGGTGATGGGGATCCGGTCGGCCTGGAAGTACTTGGGATGATCTTTCTGGCCAGCTGAGTATGAGGCCTACTCCTGTACTTTGCTTTGTGATGATAGGACCCTGCTTCTCTGAATCCAGCAATGGCCCTCTTTGCTGCTGGGACCGATGGCACGTCCCTTCTTTCTGTAGGTGGCTGCGCAGACCCTCTCTCTGGTGCTTCTCCGCTGGAGTCCACACCGGGCCCTGATGCTGCAGCTGTACCTTGGATCTTTCTGGGCCAGGGGCTTGCAGCTCTCCTGCCCTTCGGACTCGGCTACCAGGGACGGATTTTATACCCTGGCAACCACAGACTCCGATGTCTGAGTCTCTCTGCTGCCTCTCAGCTATTCCTGCTTCTCTGGGCCAAGCTGCTCCAGCTCTAGGCCCCAGATTCACAGGACAGCTCACTCTGCGTCTGTTCACTTTCACTACTCCCTTCAGACTGACTCCACTTCCTCCCTCTGGTCAGGTAGAGGAAGGCTCCCTGGAATTCCAGGTTCAGAGCTCCCCCTGCTGGCCGGAGGGAGAACTGTGTTGGGTGTTAAACCTGCTGGCCAATGGATCTCCCAATTACCTCCAGGCTCAGCATTAACCCTTTGGGAGGGCAATGCTGTTGTGGCGACCAGGTCCTAGGGCGCCACACTCCCCCTTAGTTAAATTCAGTACTCCCGGACTGTGGAAACAAAACATAACATGTCATACATTTCATCCCAATATGGGAGGCACATTCTCTTTAACGTTACAAATTCAAACAGTACTATAAGAGTCCAGTGTGGCTCCCTGCCGGGTGTCCATTACACTGCTCCATGGGGGACCCGCCGCGATAAAACCCCCAACGTAGGCTCTGGGCGTGCGTCAGAGCATTGATGACCCCACTCTATGCACGCCGGACGGGTTTTTCTTCAGGGGTGTCGAGCACACTGGTGCTAACTATGAACAATTTAGGTGTTGGCCACCCATAGTCCAGTGGCCCAATTGTCCATTTTCACAATCAAAGAAAAGGAAAAACATTTTGTACACAACATTACAGACATTTCGCATAACTATTTACATTCCAATAAATACTCTTTCTTTCTCCTTTATACATTTGATTCCCTATACCTTAGAGGGGGTTGTCCCCGAGTGCTGCGTTGGGACCTGCGTAGCTCTGGTGTTTGTCCCTGACTACTTAGTGTGTCTCCTATCTCAGCACTACCGGTAGGCCTAACCCCAATAGGTATGCATGATGATCGCCCATGTGGTCTAAGAGTCGCCAAGGGTATGACAGGTTCACCACTGACAGGGGGTTGATCCTCCTGTTCCACTGCTGGCGTGTCACCTCGTGTCGGGGCGGACGGTTCTTTGGGTGAATCCGGAACCTGTTCTGTTTCTGGCTCGACCAACTGTGGGAACGTCAGGACCGGTACCACTACGGCACCATTTATGCGGGTCCAAGTCTTGGGGAATTTGCCGAGGATTGTTTGTATCATCTCTTCCCCCTCTTCTTGAACTTCCTCCACTTCCTTTTGAACTTTGCACCGCTCAGGGCACGTCTTCAGGCGGTCTCGGGAAATTGCTTGGCAGGTCTTGCCTTCATCTTTGCTTATGAGGCATACCTTACTATTGTCAAAGTTGGAGGGGATAATGGTGTAGGGCTCGTTTTCCCACTGATCATCCAACTTATGCGTCTTCCGCTTCTTCTTGAGGACTTGTTCTCCAGGTGCTAAGGGAGTTGCTGGGGCTGTTTGATTGTAATGCTGTTCTTGTCTCGTTCTTGCTTGAGACAGGCTCCTTTCCACGCACTCCTGGACCTTACGGTACCGCTGCTGCCGTTCTGCATCCCAATCCTCTATTTCTTGAACCGCCTCAGGCGACACAGTCCCCATCTCAAAGTCTACAGGCAACTTGCCTGGTCTGGCTCGCATCAGGTAAGCGGGGCTGCAGTTGGTCGAAGTCACTGGGATGTGGTTGTACAGGTCTACCAGATCTGGCAACTTTTCTGGCCATTGGTTCCTCTCTTCCAGCGGTAGGGTCTTCAGCATATCAATAACCACATGGTTCATTTTCTCGCACAGTCCATTGGTCTGGGGGTGGTACGGTGTGGTTCGAATTTTCTTACAACCGTACATGTTACAGAACTCTTGGAACACTTCAGCCTCGAATGCAGGACCCTGATCCGTCAGTACCCTTTCCGGATAGCCGTGCGGTCGACAAAAGGATGCCTGGAACGCTCTGGCTGCCGTCCTGGCTGTCTGGTCCTTCACAGGCACTACTACCAGGAAACGAGAGTAATGGTCCACAATGGTGAGGGCGTACACATAGCCTGACCGACTTGGTGTCAACTTCACGTGGTCCAGGGCCACCAACTCCAGGGGCTGCTTCGTGACAATTGGCTGTAGGGGAGACCTTTGGCTGGCATCATCTTTCCGCCTCAAGTTACACGGGCCACAGTCTCGGCACCATTTCTCGATCATCTTTCTCATGTGCACCCAGTAGAACCGATCACGGAGTAAGGCCTCCAACTTCTTCCACCCGAAGTGTCCTGCGTTATCATGATACGCTGCTAGGACCATTGGAGCATCTCTCTGCGGAACCACTATCTGCCAGACAAGTTCATTTGTTCGATAGTTGACATATCTCTTGCAGAGCTTGCCTTGGTAGGTGAACAGTCGTCCCCTCTCCTTCCACAGCTGCTGGGCTTCCTCTGGAGCGTCTGGGCCAAGATGGGTCTCAGCTTGCGCTAGCTTCTCTTTGACCAATCGCACGGCCGGGTCACCATTCTGTGTTTCTTCCCAATTATGGTGGAGTAATGGGTTAACCGAGACCTCGTGTTGGCTCGAGCGCTTCACTCCCACAGCATGCTCACACTGGGAAACACCCTGATGATGGAAAGCCGGTAACTCTATCTCTTCGAGTTCATCCAGGTCTTCTCCAGATTCGGGTAAGTGAGGCATTCTGGACAGCGCATCAGCATTGTTATTCTTCTTGCCAGCCCGATACTTGATGGTAAAGTCAAAGTTAGACAGCCGGGCCATCCACCGCTGTTCCAACGCACCTAACTTGGCTGTTGCCAGGTGTGTCAACGGATTGTTGTCCGTGAAGATGGTGAACTTGGCCGACGCCAGATAGTGCTTGAAGCGTTCAGTCACTGCCCAAACAATAGCGAGGAACTCCAGCTTGAAGGAACTGTAGTTTTCTGGATTCCTTTCTGTGGGCCGAAGCTTCCTACTGGCATACGCTATCACCTTCTCTCTGCCTCCCTGCACCTGGGACAACACGGCTCCCAGGCCCACGTTGCTGGCGTCTGTATACAGTACAAACGGCTGGCTGTAGTCAGGGTAGGCCAGAATTTCTTCTCCCGTGAGAGCCCCTTTCAGCTGGACAAAGGATGTTTCTAGTTGGCTGCTCCATTCAAAGGGAGGGCTCTGCTTCTTAGCCTGCTTTGGCTGGCCCACCAGGAGATCTTGAAGGGGCGCTGCTATCTTGGTGAAGCCATCAATGAACCTTCGGTAGTAGCCCACCAGCCCAAGGAACTGCCGCACCTCCTTTACCGTGGTGGGTCTTGGCCAGTCCTTGATTACGGTGACTTTCTCCGGATCAGGTGCCACACCTTCTGCGCTGACCACATGACCCAGGTACTGTACCTTTGGCTTCAAGAGGTGACATTTGGACGGCTTGATCTTCAGGCCATATTTTGACAAAGACTCAAACACTTCTGCTAAGTGCTTCAGGTGGTCTTCATAAGTCTTGGAGTAGACTATGACGTCATCCAGGTACAACAGCACGGTTTCGAAGTTGTGGTGGCCCAAGCAGCACTCCATCAACCGTTGGAATGTCCCTGGGGCGTTGCAGAGCCCGAATGGCATACAGTTGAACTCGCAGAGGCCCATTGGCGTCGTGAATGCAGTCTTCTCCTTGTCCGCCTCTGCCACGGGAACCTGCCAATACCCACTGGTGAGATCCAAGGTGGAGAAATAGTTAGCTGACTTTAAGGCTGTTAGTGACTCCTCTATTCTGGGTAGTGGATAAGCATCTTTATGTGTAATGCGGTTAATTTGCCTGTAATCTACACACATTCTCATTGTACCATCTTTTTTCTTTACGACCACTAGTGGAGCTGCCCAGGGGCTACAACTATCTCTGATAACCCCAGCCTCCTTCATTTCCCGTAACATTTCTTTGGCACGCTGATACTGTGCGGGGGGTACAGGGCGGTATCTCTCTTTAACGGGAGGATGATCACCCGTGGGGATTTGATGTTTAACCCCTTTCACCTGCCCAAAATCTAGGGGGTGTTTGCTGAAGACCCGCTCGTACTCCTGTACCACCCGGTAAACCCCATGCTTTTGGTGTGAGGGGGTGGAGTCGGTGCCCACATGTAAGTTTTGGCACCAGTCTTCCAGCTGCCCCTTGGAGCCATTGTCTTCCGCCTGGTCGGACGGGATCAAGGGTTCCACTGCTTTGATGGTGTTGTTGCTGACAGTGTACAGTTTTGCTACAGTGGCGTACCGGGGCAATTTGGCTTCCTCCTCCCCACAATTCAGGACACGGATGGGCACTCTCCCCTTGCGGACGTCTGCTACCCCTCTGGCTATCAGGACTCCAGGCCTGCTGTCTGAATACACCGGTTCTACCAAGGCATGGTAATCCTGACCCTTGAGGCCTATTGCTGCCCGACACCATATCAACATTTCACTTCTTGGGGGTATTGCAATGGGGAGGGGGTCACTTACCCTCACACTGCCAATTTCTCCTCCGGCCAGCTCTACCTGCTGCCTCCTCATCAGGGCTCTGATCTCCCTCTGTAGGGCACGCTGCTGCCCGGAGCTGGCAGTTTCAGACGCCTGTTGCAACAAAATTATCACTTCGGCAACACAATTTTCTATCACATTTGTACCAATGGTTACCAATGGGTCAGATTCTTTGCGATCAATATCTACAATTATCATCCCCTGACACGGCAATTCTACCCGCCCCACTTTAATGGTTACTTCTTTGTACCCAATTTGAGGTAAGGGCTGACCATTACTGGCCACAATTGTTAAATCATCATCTGGGCCATGGTCAATGTCTGAATCAGCCCAATATCTTTTGTATAGTTTGTAGGGGATGGTTGTTACCTGGGACCCCGTATCCAGGAGGGCATTCAAAGGGATCCCATCCAGCACAATAGGAAGGACCGGTCGTCCTCCCACATACTTGCTGCGGCTGGGTGTTGAGCCGGGCTTCCTTACACCTGGGGGTCGGCTCCTGGCCCCAGGCTCGGCCCATTTAAAGGACAGTATCGTGCAATGTGGCCCGCCTGGCTGCAGCGGCGGCAGATCGGTTGTCCCGTTGAATCATACCGGTCTGTGTCTCTGCCTCGGGTCGGCGGAACCCTCCTCTGTCGCATCCATGGGACGTCATCTGGGCTGGAGGCCAACTCGATTCTTGCAGGCGATGGGGTCACTTGTAGAGACTGCACGGTCTTGGCAAGGGCAGCCACAGTCTTGGTCAGCTCCTGGACCTGCTGTCTGAGCTCTGCAGTGGGATCCTTATCCAGGGACTGCGCCTCAGCCCCTGCAGTGGCTCGTGTTGCAGGCACCACCCCGGGGTACGTGATAGCAAGAGGCCGGAGGGGTACTGGGTCATTCGGTGTAGATTCTCTCAGTACCCGGATGGCCTGGTCCTTAAACTTTGCAAAGTCCAGAGCAGGGTTCTGCAGGACCATGATACGCAGCTGGGTCCTGTGGGCATCTGACAGGAGCCCCTCTATGAACTGCTCGGTTAGGAGTTTGTGTTCCTCACGTACACTCTCTGGGTCCACTTGTTTAACCGCTTTCAGGGCCTCCTGCAGGTTTAAGGCATAGTCCCTTATGCTGTCTGTGGCCCGCTGCTTGCACCCAAAGAATCTCATCTTTATCTCTGCTGCGGTGCGGGTGTCAAAAGTACTCTTTAGCTTGGCCAGTATCTGGGTTACTGTCCCTTTATCTGGATCAGGCCAGGACTTCACTTCACGCTGGGCTGCGCCGGCTAGCTGTCCCATTAATATGCCCACCTTCTGGCTCTCAGTCAGCGGATACACCCGGAACAAGCTGTGCAGGCTTTCTCTGAAGTCGCTCAAGGTATGGGACTCCCCGGAGTACTGCGGCAGCCATTCTGCTCCCGGTATGTACGGCATGGTGATCGGCATTACCGGCGCTACAGCGGGGGCTGGGGCGACGGCGACAGGGATCGCTTCGGCTGGTGCTGCGGCGTCTCGGGCTATGGCAGCCACCTGCCCTCCCTCTGCGTCGGACATCTTCCTCCCCCTTAGTGAACCTTACCAGGCTCCGTTCACTTTTCAAATTTCCTTCTGGGTCGCGCGGGGTTAACAGCGCTCTGCTCTGATGGCGCGCTCCCTTCGCGCTCTTTGTCAGGCACGCCCCCCTTCTTCCTGCGCTCAGTGAGGCTAATGGCGGCGGCAGTTTTTCAAACAGTGAAACACGCAGTAATACAGTCTTTAAAGCGCAATTCTTCAGGCGCACAGTACCCGGTGTGACCGGGCACGAAATCCTGTTCGTGACGCCAAAATTTGACTCGCCCACCCCAGGGCTATGGGACACCCGGTGCCGGGCCGGACTAGTCCGGTGGTAGTCAGTGGTGGCTGGGCCCGGCTCCGTGGCCCTGGTGGGTGTCAGTTGAATATGTGGCTGATGAGTTAGAGTTAATGTTCGTGACGCCACCTGTGGTATGCGGCTATTAAGCCGCCGCTGTTATGGGAGAACTCCGGGGTGATGTTATGACAGCTATGATGGTACTGCTCCCCACAGGTGGAGCGATGCCCCGGGATACCGTTGGTGCCCGTGAAAGTCTATGGTGTTGTGTGGCTAACACGGTGCAGGGCCGACAGGCGAGGAAAGAACCAGGCACAAACAACAGTCTCTTTACCTTTTCCTCTTTTACTCTGGGAACAGTCCAGTCCTGGGAGACCGTTACAGGTGGTGATGGGGATCCGGTCGGCCTGGAAGTACTTGGGATGATCTTTCTGGCCAGCTGAGTATGAGGCCTACTCCTGTACTTTGCTTTGTGATGATAGGACCCTGCTTCTCTGAATCCAGCAATGGCCCTCTTTGCTGCTGGGACCGATGGCACGTCCCTTCTTTCTGTAGGTGGCTGCGCAGACCCTCTCTCTGGTGCTTCTCCGCTGGAGTCCACACCGGGCCCTGATGCTGCAGCTGTACCTTGGATCTTTCTGGGCCAGGGGCTTGCAGCTCTCCTGCCCTTCGGACTCGGCTACCAGGGACGGATTTTATACCCTGGCAACCACAGACTCCGATGTCTGAGTCTCTCTGCTGCCTCTCAGCTATTCCTGCTTCTCTGGGCCAAGCTGCTCCAGCTCTAGGCCCCAGATTCACAGGACAGCTCACTCTGCGTCTGTTCACTTTCACTACTCCCTTCAGACTGACTCCACTTCCTCCCTCTGGTCAGGTAGAGGAAGGCTCCCTGGAATTCCAGGTTCAGAGCTCCCCCTGCTGGCCGGAGGGAGAACTGTGTTGGGTGTTAAACCTGCTGGCCAATGGATCTCCCAATTACCTCCAGGCTCAGCATTAACCCTTTGGGAGGGCAATGCTGTTGTGGCGACCAGGTCCTAGGGCGCCACACATGTTTATTTCCTTTTTGTGTTTTGGAACAACACAAAAGAAAAAGAGAACAAAAGACAAATTTGACACAAAACTTCAAAAATAGCCCAGACAAAATTGTAGGTAAACAACTTTGTTTGAAAGCATGTGATGCTCATTAAAACTCACAAGTAACAGGTGTGGGCAATATAAAATCACACCTGAAACCAGACAAAAAGGGGAGAAGTTGACTAAATCTTTGCATTGTGTGTCTGTTTATGCCACACCCAGCATGGGGAGCAGGAGACTGTCTGAGGGATGGAGAACCAAAATTGTTGAAAAATCTCAACAATCTCAAGATTACAAGTACATCTCCAGAGATCTTGATGTTCATTTTGTACACTGTGAGCAAAAAAAAAAATAAAAAAAAAGGTTTACAACCCACACCACTGCAGCTAATGTGCCTGCACAAGAATGGCAGAGAAAAATTGATGAAAGGTTGCAATGCAATATAGTCTGGATCGTGGATAATCCACCCCAATCAAGTTCCAAGGAAATTCCAAATGCCTGCAGGCTCAGGGGGCATTAGTGTCAGAGCAAACTTTTCATTGACATCTGAATAAAATTAAATGCTGCGGCAGGAGACCCAGGAGGACCCCAGTGCTGACACTGAGACATAAAAAAAGCTAGACTGTAGTTTGCCAAAATGTACATGAGTAACCAAAATCCCTCTGGGAAAGTGTGTTGTGGACAGATGAGACCAAGATAGAGCTTTTTTGTAGAGCACATCATTCTAATGTTTACCAAAAACTGGACGAGGCCTACAAAGGCAAGAACACAGGACCTACAGTCACATATGGTGCAGGTTCAAAGATCTTTTGGGTTACAGGGGGTCTCTGGTACTGGGGACCTTGACTGTGTGCAATACCTCATGAAATCTGAAGATTACCAAACAATTTTGGGGTGCAATGTAGTGCCCAGCGTCAGAAAGCTGGGTTTGGATTCTAGTTCATGGGTCTTCCAGCAGGACAATGACCCCAAACATACTTCAAGAAGCCCCCAGAAATGGATGGAAACAAAGCTCTGGAGAGTTCTGAAATAGCAGCAGGAGTCCAGAACTAAATCCTATTGTCATCTGAGATCTGAAAATGTCTGTTGGGAGAACAGAAAATGCCTTCAAGTATGAGAGACCTGGAGCAGTTTATAAAGAAGAGTCTGAAATTCCAGGTGAGAGGAGTAAGAAGCTTGTGGACAGTTATAGGAAGCGATTGATTGCAGTTATTTATTCCAAAGGAGGTGCAACTAAATATTAAGCTGAGGGTGTCAACAATTTTGTTGTCCCCCCCAGCCCCCCTCATTTTTGTGGTTTTGTTTGAAAATATGTCAAATTTGCCTTCTTTTTTTTTCTCTGTTGTGTTTTTGTGCTTTTTGTTTTTTTTGTTTTTTTTGGTGGGTGGGGGGTGGTTGTGTTTTTTCAATACATGCAAAATAACTGAACATGTATATGACAAAACATATAATTGCAATCACTTTCAGGGAGAAAGATTTTCCAGGACAATTTCAAAGGTGCTAACACTCATATACAGTCAGCCATGACTGTATATGCGTGTGAGGTTTTTGATATTTGTATAATATGTAGTGTGTGTGTGTGTGTGTGTGTGTGTGTGTGTGTGTGTGTGTGTGTGTGTGGCAGTAGCATAACTAGAGTCTGATGGACCCCTGTGCAAAATTTGGACCTGATTTCCCCCTGCATGTTGGTCAGATATATGGGCCCTTGTATCGCTCTAAATACTAAAGACATGTTTTACCCCCTCTTCACTAAATAGTAATGTCCTCTACCATATACTAATGACCCTCATCCTGAGCCCCTTTCATATACATATGTCCTCCATCCTGGGTCCCTTCCAGGTATGGGGGACATATACAAACTGCAGAGGGTCTCTGCACCGCAATTTATTTCAGAGGAATGTGCATCCGAGGATGCACATTCAGCTTAAATAGGCACTGGCATCGATGAGCCTCCCTTCAGCATGGGCTGCTCACTGTTGCACCCTGATATTCTTAGTGAGTGTGTGTGTGTGTGTGTGTGTGTGTGTGTGTGTGTGTGTGTGTTTATATATATATATATATTTTGTGTAGTATTTATATTTTGTGTAGTAGGTCCCCATTAGTGATTTTTCAAACTATATATCTATCTAGCTGTAGTACCCGGGTGCTGGCCTGGATAGTAACTGTCTTTGTCTCTTTTGTCTCTCTTTCCGTGTCTGTCTCTTTCTGTCTCTTTCCGTGTCTGTCTCTTTCTCTCTGTCTCTGTCTGTGTGTCTGTCTCTAACCATGTGTGTCCCTGTCTCTATTTATGTCTGTCTGTCTGTCTGTCTGTGTCTATCTCTCAGTCTGTCTGTCTCTATATCAGTCTCTCTCTATCTCTGTGTGTCTCTCTCTAGCTCTGTGTCTGTCTGTCAGTCTCTTTCCTTGCCTTTCTCTTTCCCCATCCGTCTCTTTCCCCATCTTCTTCCCTGTCTCTGTCTCTTTCCCTGTTTTTGTCTTTCCCTGTTTTTGTCTCTTTCCCTGTCTGTGTCTGCCTCTGTCTCTTTTGTCTGTCTGTCTCTCTCTCTGTCTGTCTCCCTGTCTCTTTCCCTGTCTGCCTCTTACTCTGTGTCTATGTCTGTCTGCCTCTCTGTTTCTTTACCGACATCATACAGTTAGGTCCAGAAATATTTGGACAGTGACACAATTTTCGCGAGTTGGGCTCTGCATGCCACCACATTGGATTTTAAATGAAACCTCTACAACAGAATTCAAGTGCAGATTGTAACGTTTAATTTGAAGATTTGAACAAAAATATCTGATAGACATTGTAGGAATTGTACACATTTCTTTACAAACACTCCACATTTTAGGAGGTCAAAAGTAATTGGACAAATAAACCAAACCCAAACAAAATATTTTTATTTTCAATATTTTGTTGCGAATCCTTTGGAGGCAATCACTGCCTTAAGTCTGGAACCCATGGACATCACCAAACGCTGGGTTTCCTCCTTCTTAATGCTTTGCCAGGCCTTTACATCCGCAGCCTTCAGGTCTTGCTTGTTTGGGGGGTCTTTCCGTCTTAAGTCTGGATTTGAGCAAGTGAAATGCATGCTCAATTGGGTTAAGATCTGGTGATTGACTTGGCCATTGCAGAATGTTCCACTTTTTTGCACTCATGAACTCCTGGGTAGCTTTGGCTGTATGCTTGGGGTCATTGTCCATCTGTACTATGAAGCGCCGTCCGATCAGCTTTGCGGCATTTGGCTGAATCTGGGCTGAAAGTATATCCCGGTACACTTCAGAATTCATCCGGCTACTCTTGTCTGCTGTTATGTCATCAATAAAAACAAGTGACCCAGTGCCATTGAAAGCCATGCATGCCCATGCCATCACGTTGCCTCCACCATGTTTTACAGAGGATGTGGTGTGCCTTGGATCATGTGCCGTTCCCTTTCTTCTCCAAACTTTTTTCTTCCCATCATTCTGGTACAGGTTGATCTTTGTCTCATCTGTCCATAGAATACTTTTCCAGAACTGAGCTGGCTTCATGAGGTGTTTTTCAGCAAATGTAACTCTGGCCTGTCTATTTTTGGAATTGATGAATGGTTTGCATCTAGATGTGAACCCTTTGTATTTACTTTCATGGAGTCTTCTCTTTACTGTTGACTTAGAGACAGATACACCTACTTCACTGAGAGTGTTCTGGACTTCAGTTGATGTTGTGAACGGGTTCTTCTTCACCAAAGAAAGTATGCGGCGATCATCCACCACTGTTGTCATCCGTGGACGCCCAGGCCTTTTTGAGTTCCCAAGCTCACCAGTCAATTCCTTTTTTCTCAGAATGTACCCGACTGTTGATTTTGCTACTCCAAGCATGTCTGCTATCTCTCTGATGGATTTTTTCTTTTTTTTCAGCCTCAGGATGTTCTGCTTCACTTCAATTGAGAGTTCCTTAGACCGCATGTTGTCTGGTCACAACAACAGCTTCCAAATGCAAAACCACACACCTGTAATCAACCCCAGACCTTTTAACTACATTGATTACAGGTTAACGAGGGAGACGCCTTCAGAGTTAATTGCAGCCCTTAGAGTCCCTTGTCCAATTACTTTTGGTCCCTTGAAAAAGAGGAGGCTATGCATTAAAGAGCTATGATTCCTAAACCCTTTCTCCGATTTGGATGTGAAAACTCTCATATTGCAGCTTGGAGTGTGCACTTTCAGCCCATATTATATATATAATTGTATTTCTGAACATGTTTTTGTAAACAGCTAAAATAACAAAACTTTGTCACTGTCCAAATATTTCTGGACCGAACTGTATTACCTCGAACATATGCTTGTTATACAATGAATGTCTTAAGTTCCTATAAGCAACCACTCACAGCTCCTATTAAAAACCTATAGCTCTCAGCTCTATTGACTTTAATGGAGGCAGGTTTTTTGGAGAGTAACTGTAAAGCGCGGGGTTAAATTTTCCTGTCAAAACATAGTCTATGACGTTCTCTGAGTTACATGGAGTGTCTGTGCAAAATTTCATGATTGTAAATGCGACGTTGCGGATTCCTTTAGCGGACACACATACATACATACATACATACATACATACATACATACATACATACATACATACACTCAGCTTTATATATTGGATGAGGGGCACATTGTACACTGGAGCGATCCACCTGACATTTAGATGTTTGCTCTGAGCAAAGTTATCAGTATCTAACCAGTGATGGTCAACGAGATGCATTATGCTGTAAACGTTACCATTTAGCATCTGAAATTGTATTCCCATTGCCTTTCCTTGACCTCCACCATCACTGTAACTTTTGACCAAACAACTCTGCTACAAAATTAATCATATACCAGAGATTATAGACACTTTAGGAATGATTCTGCCATTCATGGTTGGTCTATGAAGGCTTCATTGCTTTATTCTCATCTAGTAAGCATCAGCAGGCAAAACGTTAGGACTCTGACTTGGCAAACTCAATATCTTAGAGATTTTAATTAAAATTGGCTAAAGTGACTTACCGATGCTGTATCTAAATAAGGTATCGTGCTAATATGGCACCTACCACTCTCTACAAAGATTATGATAAATGGCAAGACAGGCTCAAATGGTTTTTGGCCTCTTTAAATGCAAAAATTGAATACATTGTTTGTGAGACAAAACTAAAGACGACCCTCCTGGATAATCTGTATTCTACTCCACCTTGTTCTATTCTCCTTTGTTACCACCAGCATCAATTCAGTTTAGAGAGATCATGTCAAAGAATTCTACTTGATTGTTTTGACTGGGTAACTAAGATTAAGAACACTCGTCTTTCAAGTTTAATTCTATGACATGACAATAACTGAACATCAGTGCAATTACTGAAATGTCAAGACGCTTTGCTTTTCTAAGCTATCATTTCATCTTAACTCCTCTTCTCTCTGGTCCTCATGCTTCTACAGTATATTACATTGGTATAAATTCTATAGGATTCTCAAAACCACGAGCGCACGTATGAGAGGGCATAATGTTGAGGGGTTTTCCGATTTCTTTACATTTGGGCCAAGGGGTGCGCTGCTTAAATAGTGAGCTACATTTTACTAAGTGCTGAGTTCACGTCTAGTAATCATCCATTCGAACGAATCCAGAAGCAATCCATTGACAAAAGAAAGTTGTGCAGACCGATCGAGCTAATCATTGGCCTAAGCACTCGTTTGCTGGGTATTGAAACATCATAGATGCTGTGCCCGGCTAAGTGGTCCTTGAATAAAATGAAGAGAGGGAAGTTAAAGGGGAGGTTCACTATTCTGCAGTAGTAGCCACATCCCTGTAAAACTGATAAGGAAGGCTATGTCTAAATACCTTGTTCAGACAATTCTGCCTCTGAGCAGCGATATTGTGGTCCGCTCATCTCCATGAAGTGACCAAAACCCCCTCCCCCGGGCTCCGTCACCTCTGAGATTTGATAATGTCACGTCAACTTCCAGTTGACCTGACCTCACCAGGCCGGGCCCCAGTCTTCCTGAGTGACTGAGCTGTGGTCGGCGTTTTACCACTCATCACAGTCCAGTATGTCGCGCATTCCCTCCGCTGCTGAGAGCCACATGCAGGAGCGATGCTGGGCTGTAATGAGCGGTGAAACTCCGTTCACAGCCCAGTCACTCGGTGATGTCGGGTCAACTGGAAGTTGACGTGGCATCTCCGGATCTCAGAGGTCATGGAGCCCGGGGGGGGGTGTCACTTCATGGAGACGAGCAGTCCACAATAGCGCCGCCAAGAGACATAATTGGCTGAACAAGATATTTAGAAAAAGCCTTCCCTATCAGATTTACAGAGATGTGGCCACTATTGCAGAGTAGTGAACCACCTCTTTAAGCTTCCCACATACACAGTATAGAGTTTGCCAAATCTACCCATTTCGATAGGATCGGCCAAATAACTAACAGAGGTCTCCCAACTCTTTCCGGAGGGATGAAAGTAGAAGAAAAATTAAACATTTTGAATTTCAATACTATTTTATTTTTATTTTTTTTACGAAATTAAGTAGCCACCAGCGATGTATGGCTGCAACTTATTCCTCTCTCCCCATTGTAAACAGCTGGACGGTTGGCCAAACAGGGGATAAGGGTCAAAAAGGTGGTTGCCATATAAGTGTCCAGCTGTTTGCTTTTGAAGGTATATGGGCACCTAAAGCCACTACCACAATTGTTGGCAATGGATTACCGGTACTGCAGAAATAACAGCTATTTAATGTATTTGGCCATTTTTAGAAAAGTATTTTTTTTTTTGTCCTTGCTTTAGTATTAGAAATTTACAATAGATTTTTATTCTGGTTCATATTACAATTAGTACTACAGCTGTGGACTTGGAGGCATACGTACTGCAAAGTTTGTATGTGATCAGATGTTGAAAATGTGTAAAGTATCAGTAGATACCCAGCATGGGAAATACTACAACAATGTCTACGGCGTGTTTATTTCACGCTAGGTATGGGGAAGTACTAAGTGCATGGCGGAATGGAAGGGAAACCCTGTGTCTAGGGAAAGGGAAGATGGTGACCCCTGACCAAACCTTCTGCTGGCCCCTGGGGTCCCTCAGCACCCTAGATATCTTCCGCACCTATGCACTGAGCCGGATACCTGACCCTAGGTATCCCTAGTGCTGGGCCCTAAATAGGGAACGGGTGGGATGAGCTCTTCATCAACCCCACTAAACTATAGAAGACACAAGGTGGACACACGGGGAAAAGCATGCACTACTTATCATTTTATGACTCAGGTAGAAGTTCAGTAGAGCTTTCAGCAACAATACCACAGAGGACTACAAGCCACCTGCTTGCAACCTCAGCTTGAAAGAACTAAAAATAACACTAGCACAGTCCAAAGGAAGGGGTATTTAAGCACCAAGAGAATTCAGATGGGTGGAAAGCGAGCTCCTGCTGGGTCCAAAAGAGAGCTACCTATACCAGCTACCTATACCAATGAATATTGATAGCAGGAACAATAGAAGGTAAGGGAGCATTCTGTGCTGCCAATCGCTGTGACCTTCTATGGCCCAAAACCACATGACTGTCACCTGTGGCACACCCAGCAGAGTTTCACACTGAATTACTGAGAACTACATAATTTTTGTCAGAAGGCCCCAAGGCAGATTATCCTAAACATGATCTTATGGACGGCTTGCACCCTAAGAAGGGAAGAACCATCAAATCTGAGACTTTCAAGGAAATTAATGTATTTTCATATGCATGTGTATATATTTCGATAAGTAAATCTCTTGCTTTGAGCAGTTACTTGGATGGATCTAGTAGCATCAATTGGACTTAGAACTTCAGGGCTTTACTTTTTTTTGTGTACAGAATAGATCATATAATCTTACGTTTTCTTTTAGGTTTTTTTTTTTTAGACATTTCATCTATCATTAAATGCTTTAGTGGAATATGAGGGAGTAAAGGGAGTAAGGAAATTCCATAGCTAGAACAGTTCTTTAAGTGAAAGGAGGAGGTGATGAGTGAGGTTGAGAGGTAAAAGTGATTAACATTTAGACGTGTTAGTTGGATAAGTAGGAGAAATTAAAAAGCTTCTGTGTCGTTGCGAGGTCTTGAGCAAAGGGACACATTTAATTTATTTTCTGCAGTGTGTGATAATGTTAGTAACTGATTTGATTGAATAAAGATACAAGGCAGCCGACGTGTCATGGCAGGGGCAGGCACAGACAGAAGAGAGCCCCTGTCCAAGAACCATGTATGGGCCCTTTGAAGTCCAATAGCTCATTGTAATGCACAATTGCTCCTGCTTTGGAGATGGTAGTGAGCCCCTTTCCTCTTGGGCCAATGTGCGGTAACACCGATTGTACATCTGCTCGTATCAAGGCTTGATGTGAGCTTCAGTTTGGAAAAGTTGAAATTGCAAATTAGAGAATACTGCCATTCAGCATTATGGTACCAATACCAAAAAATGGAGTTCAGTGGTTGGTATTAGTGCTTGCAAAAATAAAATAGCACATGAGAAGGCATTGTAACAAGAAACTGAAACGTCGAGTTAGTGATGTCCATCTTAAGTGTCTCCAAAGAGTGCAAAAGAGACTGGAAGATCAGCTACTTCTCTAGTCATGATCAGGGAGAGACTGTATCATAGCGGCAGGCCATTGGAATGATAAATGCCAGTGGTCCCCAACCTTTCTGACCTTGCGAGCAACTTTCAGCTCCGAGAGAGGGTCACGAGCCACATTCAGCTCCGTGAAAGGGTCGTGAGCCACATTCCGCTCCGTGAAATGGTCGCGAGCCACATTCAGCTCCGAGAGAGGGTCGCGAGCCACATTCAGCTCCGAGAGAGGGTCGCGAGCCACATTCAGCTCCGAGAGAGGGTCGCGAGCCACATTCAGCTCCGAGAGAGGGTCGCGAGCCATATTCAGCTCCGAGAGAGGGTCGCGAGCCACATTCAGCCCCTTCCCCTCTCTCACAGTAGTGACACCCAGTGCCCCCATTACCGGTATAATGACAGCCAAAGCTTTTCCTCAGAAAATTACCACACCGAGGCAGTATACCAAGGTTCAGGGGTTCCTACCTCCATTCAGGTGAGCTCTTCTATGTGGGTCTACTCACAAATGTCACCATCTGGAGACCAGCTCTTCATAGCTGTTTGCTAGACCTGATGCTTATGCACCAAGCTGCAGACAGCCGCAAGCCACACATCATTGGCCTACAAGCTACATGTGGCACCCAAACCACAGGTTGGAAACGCCTGCTATAAGGACTCTACAAAAGAGGCTGCTAAGTTCTGGTTGGTGCTATCCACTATGTTGCAAGTTGGCAAGAACCTGTGCTGGACTGCCTTCCACATAATTCCTTTATTTTTTTAAGCAAATGTTGGTAGAGAATTGGGTCATGAAACGATTCTGAGACTCGGGGCAAAACAACCAACAACTGGCCCTTATATTCGGGTTGTCAAAACTCCTTACTATATCTAGGGTCACAATTTTAAACTTGCATTGGGACTACTGCTCTATTGTGTGTGCCTTCTGGTATGAAAATTAATGAAAATAGGATAAAAAAAAGTAAGAATTTGGCAAAACATATTAAAAAAGCACAATTTAAGTTCGTGATATATAGTTTTTATTTTCAGTTGTGATCTGAACTTGAAGTAGTTGTGTAGGACCCATACATAAACTTGTGCTAAACTGACGACGTGCCCACATTTTGTGATGCAATAACAGTAGCCTAAATGTTCAAAAAGTCACATTCCCCATGCACATTGGTAACAACCAGGGCTGTGGAGTCGGAGTCGGAGTCGTGGAGTCGGAGTCGGAGTCGGAGCTCATTTTGGTGGAGTCGGAGTCGGTATAAAATGCACCGACTCCGACTCCTAAAATATATAATAAATTGGGGACAGGAGTGCAATGCAGAATGTGCTGAATATTTTACTAAATAATAACATTTAGTATAATGCTTATATTTAAGTGAAAAATGTATTGTAGTACAATGTGAACATCAGACATTTAATTGTTTTTATGATACAATAATCAAGATATTTGGATAGAACATAAAATATATTTATTGGAATACAACTTTAGAACACAAAAAACTGTAATAAATTGTAAATATGTAATACACTATGTAATATACAGTAGATTACATATATATCTTGTGTGTGTATATACACTGTATATACATATATATATATATATATACAGTGTATATACACACACAAGATATATATGTAATCTACTGTATATTACATAGTGTATTACATATTTACAATTTATTACAGTTTTTTGTGTTCTAAAGTTGTATTCCAATAAATATATTTTATGTTCTATCCAAATATCTTGATTATTGTATCATAAAAATTATTAAATGTCTGATGGTCACATACACATATTCATGTACTACAATAAATTTTTCACCTAACTATAAGCAATATATGTAGGAGTCTGAGTCGGAGCCGGAGTCTGAGTCGGAGCCGGAGTCGGAGTCGGTGCAAGAGAATTTGAGGAGTCGGAGTCGGAGTCGAAGGTTTGGCTTACCGACTCCACAGCCCTGGTAACAACGTTACTATCAAATGTCAAATGCCTGAACGGATGGATGCAGCAGCTGGTATTGTAGGTGCAGCGGGGATAGATGGATGTAGCAGCAGTGGTCGGTATTGTTGGTGCATCCAGTACAGGGGCTACAGGGGCCGGTATCGTAGGTACAGCCGGGATGGATGATGGAGCAGCAGCTGCCGGTATCTTAGGTTCAGCCGGGATGGACGCAGCAGCAGTGAATATATAATGCACTGGAACATAGATAAATATCAGCAATACAGCACATAGCACAGTAAAAGCAGCACTAGGGATATGTCAACTAGCAACATATAAACCACGTTGCCCAGGCACCTCCCTTAATGGGAAGGTGCCGTAAATAGCTGATGCCTCTCAGCTATTGGTTAGGGTGTACTACCCCTTTTAAGAAGAGATAAGCTCACCCTACCAGCACTCCCAAGAGGTCTGTGCAGTATGCACAGGCCCCGGAAGGCAGTGGAAGGGACCATGGATGGAGCAGCCACTTCTGAGCGGCCAGGAAGGTGAGAATGCCGGCATCCCCACTGGGAGAGGGAGTCTAGTAAGGGTGCCATATCAAACAAGAGAATTGTCCAGTGAATGTTTTACATAAGGTTGATTCAGCCTACAGGTGATCCCGGGTCATTATTATTTTATAATTAGACAAATTCTTGTCATCAAATCCATCATACAAAATGGAAAAGCCGGGGTTGGCCTGAATTTAGCACGATACCAAGACAATGAATGATTTTCATCAGCTTTTGTGCCCGCAATAAGAACACTAATTAAAACACTGGAGAATATTTACTCTCTATTGAGAAATATCTTGCTGTGGACAAACCAAAGTGGTTATATACAAGATGCTTTATGATATGTTTTCCTCTGTCTGTGCCGCTGTTTGTTCAATTACCGGTCACACTACTTTAATAAAATATTTACGACGAATGTTCAGGCCGTGAGCTGGGAATGTATACAATTCCAACAATGATGGATGACTCTATGGGCTCCTTCCAGGCTTACTAGTAAAGATTTCACTTATTTTAAGATGTATGTAGAATTTATGGTATAACCTTTCAGCCGCCCCTTGTCAGTGTAGGCCTGGGTTTATCCTGTATAGATTTATGGCCGTGGTCTATGGGGCCGGGGGTCAAGGTGAAGCTTCATACACAAAGTACATTTACCGTTCTGTTTGTAATTCCTTAAGTACCGGAGCACTTGCAGTCCTGTCACTACTCTCAATTATAGGAGATTTCTGACATGTATACAGTGTGACGTATGATAACAACTCAATATATTGGAATAACTCCCTGGAAGTCACTGTTCTATCACATAATATATTACCACAAGCTCTTTATATAGCATAGACCTCTAATGCGCCAGCTCCCTATATGTTGCAGTAATCCAATGTGCCAGCTTGGAAACATTTTTAAAGGGTTTATACCAGGGGTCTCAAACTCCTATACTAATGACCCCAGCCTTGTCCCTATTCTATAGTAATGTCCCCATCCAATAGTATTATGCCCATCCTTGTAATGTCCCCATCTTTTAGTAATGTCCCCATCCTATAGTCATGTGCCCACCTTGTCCTCATCCTATAGTCATGTGCCCACCTTGTCCCCCATCCTATAGTCATGTGCCCACCTTGTCCCCCATCCTATAGTCATGTGCCCACCTTGTCCCCCATCCTATAGTCATGTGCCCACCTTGTCCCCCATCCTATAGTCATGTGCCCACCTTGTCTCCATGCTATAGTCATGTGCCCACCTTGTCCCTATTCTATAGTCATGTGCCCACCTTGTCCCTATTCTATAGTAATGTGCCCACCTTGTCCCTATCCTATAGTAATGTGCCCACCTTGTCCCTATTCTATAGTCATGTGCCCACCTTTTCCCCATCCTATAGACATGTGCCCACCTTGTCCCCATCCTATAGACATGTGCCCACCTTGTCCCCATCCTATAGTCATGTGCCCACCTTATCCCTATCCTATAGTAATGTGCCCACCTTGTCCCTATTCTATAGTCATGTGCCCACCTTTTCCCCATCCTATAGACATGTGCCCACCTTGTCCCCATCCTATAGACATGTGCCCACCTTGTCCCCATCCTATAGTCATGTGCCCACCTTGTCCCTATCCTATAGTCATGTGCCCACCTTGTCCCCATCCTATAGTAATGTGCCCACCTTGTCCCCATCCTATAGACATGTGCCCACCTTGTCCCCATCCTATAGACATGTGCCCACCTTGTCCCCATCCTATAGACATGTGCCCACCTTGTCCCTATTCTATAGTAATGTCCCCATCCTGTAGTAATGGGTGGTGGGGGCAGTGGCGGCGGGTGAAAGGTGATAATTTACCGATCGTTCTCGGCTTCCACCCACAGATTCCTGAGTGAAGCTGAGGAGGCGGTCTCTGGCCCCAGATCCACAGTGATTGGAGACATCGGTCACAAGGCCGGTCTCTCCAATCAGAGCTGGGGGCGGGTGAAAGTGAGGTCACCCAGCTCCAGCCAATGGTCGGTGCTACAGCTGCACTGATCATGGCTGGATTTCAATGTTACAGCCATTTCCAATGGCTGGAACATTACAGTGGCTGTGATTGGCTGACGAATGCCGCACAGCCAATCACAGCCTCCGTAGGTCCGGGGAGGAGACACCACCCCTCCTGAGGTCCCCTCCTCCCCGAATCTAAGGTATTTGCTATTTGCAATGCAAACAGCGATCGCAGGCATCGGGGCTGCGATTTCAAAATGACGTACTGGGTATGTCATGGATCCTTAAGTACCAGGGAGCCATGATGTACCCAGTGTCACTAAGGGGTTAATGTGCCGTCCTTCACATACACAAAAAATAAAAAAACACCATTCTTCTCACCTGTCTCGCGCTCCCTCGGCTCCTCACCTCTGCTTCTTGCTGTCTGCAGGCCGTGCCCCGGTGACTATCGCGGCCGGTGCAGGGGCCACAGCCCCTGGCAGCGATTTATGTCAGATCAGATGGTTGTTTTGCCGGGGCTGCGCGCGCACAGTCCTTGCCTCTGAGAACGAAGCGCCGGCAAAACACTCATCTAACAAAGTGCAGACAGTGGCTGCGGCCCCTGCACCGGCCGCGATAGTGACCAGGGGCACGGGCCTGGGGGCTGCACGAAGCAGCCTGACGGGCCGCATGCGGCCCGCGGGCCGCGTGTTTGAGACCCCTGGTTTATACCAAAATATGGTAGGGGATTATTTACTGATCACTTGGATCCCCAGCGATCTTGAGTGGAAATCTTAAGAGCTTCATCTGAATGGAGCAGAGGTCGTCCATGTGCGCTTCCACTCCAATCTTTCTAAATGGGAGAGAAAGAGATAGATGTAGCGGCGTACTCTTATTGACAATGAATAGAGTAGAGGTGTGCATGCTCGACCTCCGCTAATTCAGACAGGCCACTCTTGGGATTGCTGGCGGTCTCAGTGGTCAAAATACCAGTGATCAGATAGTTGTCCCCTTTCTTATGACTTGTGGCCAGTGGTGTACCTTGAAGCTTGTAGACCCCAATGCAAAAGCTCCAACGGGGACCCCATTTGTACCAGTTACCTTCAATGCTTAGCGTATTTTTTGGACTGCATCATCACCATAAAGACACACAAGTTTTGGAGGTGGAAAATAGTTGAAAGAAATTTGCAGTAGAAAATGTGGTAATGATTCACTGTTATGGGGAAGATCTGCTGATACTGTTATGAGTGAAATGTCCTCCAATTCTGTATTCATATCGCCCATCCTGAGCCCCTTCCAGGTATACAGTGTATGTGTCCCTATTCTGGTGTATATATCCTCCATTCTGGTATATATGTTACCCTCCTTATCCCATACTGGTATATATGAACCCCATCTGGAACCCATCATGGTATTTTCGCCCCTCATCTTGGTACATATGTCCCCCCTCCTGGTATTTATGATTCCCCCCCCCTCCTGGCATATATGGCACTCATACTGGTATATATGTCCACTTCCTGGTACACATGTCCCCATCCTGGTATTTATGATACCCCCTCTTGGCATATATGGCACTCATTCTGGTAAATATGTCCCCTTCCTGGTATATATGGCCCTCATCCTAGGCCCAACCCAGTATATATGTTCCTCATCTTGGGCCCCTTCTGGTATACCTGTCCCTTATCCTGGTATATATAATTCCCCATCCTGGTATTCACCATGGGCCCATCCCAGGATATATATTCCTCATCGTGGTGTATATGTCTCCAGTCATGCCGCACACATAAAAAAATAAGCGATTATACTTCCCATCCCATTTCTCCCTGGTGCGTGGTGTCCTCTTCTGATACCAGAAAGTGACATCAGCGTGTAAGCCATGCACCAATAGTTACATGCCAACGAACGCTGCCGGAATATTCACTGCTCCCCACACCCCAGATTATGGGTGTGGAGAGTAGTGAATATTCATTCTCTTTCATAGTGGGACAGCAAAACCGGCAGCTGGGTGATCACTTATGTACAATATTAAAGAGAATTAATATTCTCTGCTTCCCATGCTCATAATCCCATCCACCTCTTGGTGCTGGCTTCAGTGCCAAGAAGAAGGCAGGATTATGGGCTTGGGGAGCAGTGAATATTAATTTTCTTTATTAGCGGGCACACTGTTAGCTCCTGTGTCCCTGCTCCTGCCTCCTATGACCTGTTCCTCCACCACCTTCTTTGCCACAGCCATGTACGTTTGGACTATAAGACGCACGTCTTACTTTCCTTCAACATATTTTGAAAACAAGTGTGACTTATTCTCCATAAAATACGGTAGCTGACACAATTCATCTAAAGAGGATCTTCTCTACTAACTACAACTAAGATTTACCCCTCCAGTCTCTATGGACAGTGTTCATTGATATCCATGGATGATTATAGATTTCAATTGTGCCTGTTCAGTGATATTCTTATAACTAGAAAAGGTATATGATCCCTGTAGGTCACAATGCACGTCTTATCGCAGCACCATTAATTCCCTATTGATCTGCCAAGTGCGGCGCTCAGCTCTTTCTGGCAACCCTACAGAGAATGAATGGAGCGGCGGTTAGGCATGTGCATTGCCACTTCAATCTAACATGGATAAAACAGATCGGTGCAGGGCTAAAGCGGGCTTTACACGCTGCGACATCACTAGCATTTGCTGGCGATGTCGAGCGCATTAGCACCCGCCCCAGTCGTACGGCCAATATGTGGTGATCGCTGCCGTAGCGAACATTATCGCTACGGCAGCGTCACACGCACAAACTTGCTCTGCGACGTCGCTCTGGCAGGGGAACCGCCTCCTTTCTAAGGGGGCGGTTCGTGCGGCATCACAGCGACGTCACAAGGCACGCGTCCAAGAGAAGCGGAGGGGCGGAGATGAGCGGGACATAGCATCCCGCCCCATTCCTTCCTTCCGCATTGCCGGTGGAGGCAGATAAGGAGATGTTCGTCGCTCCTGTGGTGTCACACACAGCGATGTGTGCTGCCGCAGGAACGAGGAACAACATCGCTAATAAGCAGAAAACGATTTTTTGTTTTAGGACGACCTCTCTGCGGCAAATGATTTTGACCACTTTTGCGATCATTTAAGGTCGCTCATAAGTGTCACACACTGCGATCTCGTTAATGAAGGCGGATGTGCGTCACAAACGCAGTGACCCCGACGATAATTCATTAACGATATCGTAGCGTGTAAAGCCCGCTTTAAGGGTTGGACCAACACGATCTATAAGTTTTCAGCTGTCTTGTGGATAGATAATAAAGGGGTTGTCCAGGAACAAAAAGGGACGATTTACAAATATTCTAATTTGTATTAATGATCTGTCCTATATGTGTATAATGATATGAAAATTTATAATAAGTGCACAAATTCGTGATGTTTTTCTTCAAACCTTTCAATGAATATCATAAATTCCTAAAAATGTCTAAATAAGCAATTACATGGCAAAATGTAAGAGACAGAAAATAAGACTCCAATTTTTAGTGCATGGAATCCACATGAGTTGAGGTTGTGAAGAAACCAAATAAAAAACGGAAATCATGAAATATAAAGCACCTCACACGATCTACCGCTGCATCCTTACATACTGAAGTCTCTACTGGGAGATCATCTAAAAAAAGCTCGACAGACAAGCTCTTAGACAGGAAACTGAAGAACATCACAGCTGTTAAAGAAAAAAATGAAGAATTTTACACACTGCCCATTGTACAATAATTTTCCTAATTCTATTCTTGGCTCTAAGACAACAACGAGATGCAGCTGCCTGGCACAAAGATTTTTTTTTATTATTTTTTATTAGGTAAATGAACCACCAAATAGTTCCTTTAAAAAAGACCTGTAACTTGTCATAAATCTGCAATTTTGTTACCAGGTCTAAATTTCGCAGTTCTCCTGTTTTTCTTTGTTCCTGCACCTCTACGTCCTATATACTGTATGATATGATAAAATATGGTCTCCTCTTCCCTGTATATAAAGCAAGTATTTTTAGCCAAGGGGGTGCGATCTTCAAGTTTGCTTTGTGGAGTTTTTTTGAGAACCACATGCAGTTGGATAAAAAGACTAAATTTACCTACGTGCGGAAGAGCGTCATATCTCAAGGATGAAACACTCAGATTCGGGAGATTATTAGCGGCATTTCTATCAGATTGTGGTAGCAAATCCAGGATGAAATCCAGGATGAATCAAGAGTTTATCACTTGTAACGATCGCCGCGGGATGGTGCTGCAGTGAGCTAGAAATTGACCCACTGTACCACAAGGAGACCCCGGGCCTACCCTAATGTGGGGTGGAGGACTGGGACTTTGGCAGATGACCCTCAGGATAGGGGTGGACACGGGAGCACACAGGACTGAGTCTTGAGTGCAAACAGGGACCACCAGGGTGGCTCAAGGCAGACAACACAGGCAGGACTGACAGGTAAAGTCACTAGCAAGGCAGATGGCAGGGCCAGGACGGAGAAGCAGAGTCTTTTGCACAAGCAGGGCAGGACGGACAGACAAGGTCACTAGTACCAAGAAGGCAGGACAGAGAGGCAGCAGGTATGGGCGGGACAGGACTGGAACCAGGCAGCAAGAGACAGGACAGGCTGGTAGCCAGGTACAGGTAGGGGCAGGACTATAACCAGGTACAGGAGAGGACAGGACTAGACAAGATGGGACCAGACTAGACGTACAGGGTGACGTGACAACTGACTAGAAGTAACTCAACTGACTAAAGTGATGGTGTTGAACAGGCAACTCCCTTAGTGGGAGCTTGCCTTAAATACCCAGTGCCTCTGAAGTGGCATGCTGGCCCTTTTAGGAGCGCTCCCAGAGGTCCTGTGTTAAACGCACAGACTCTGGGAGGAGGAGAAGCCCACGTGGAGGAGAGGCAGGGACGCCTGGCAGCGTGGAATTACCCAACCTTGGCAGTGAGTAAGAGCGTGTCCCTTCAGGAAAGCGAGGAGTGCAGCTACGCAGCGTTACATAGCTGACTTTATTTCATGGGGATCTAAGCCATGGATGGAAGATATTGTGATTGATAACTCCTAGGACCCATTTACAATGCCTGATTAAATGACTGCTGATCGAAAACATGGAAGCCAATCACCCCCACCAGACTCACTGAATTGTCAAAGATCGGCACTCACTTTCGTCCAGTCATCATATATAATAGTGATGCGTTTCGATCTAATTCATAGATCTTTCTCAAACTGTGCTGATCTTTGACAATTCATAATATCTGGAGTCCATCCTCTGATTCGAGCACCACAAGGAAGAGGTAGAGCCCACCGAAACATTTCCTACACCAGACTCGTGACGCTACAAATGGCTTGAATATAAAATATAATGTGTATAAAGAGGAGTGAATCTGTAATCTATTCAATAATTTTCTGTTTTCGTTCTCTGAATGGGAAACTAAACTACTTTGACAACTGTAAACCATGTACATGGTGGCTCAATTCCAGCATCTCTATATGGAGAAGATAAATGCTGCTGTATTTTGTCTAAGAAATATATTTTTTAAACACATTATTTACGTATTATTAGCTAAAAACAAAGCCCTACCCATCCTTCTAGAAACACATCAGCGGCAAGACAAAAAAGAGGCTAAACAAAAACATATGAGAGCCATTTAGAGACAAAACATTTAAGAATTATCAATATTCTGTTTGTAGTCATGAGCATACTTCTATTCAAGACTAGTGTGTGGAGGTAAAAATCCACTTTATACAGACAGTATTTGGGAAAATACTGGAATTGTTGTTGTTTTCTTTATTTAAAGAGGATTCATGACAAAAAATAACATTGGTGGAGATATATGAGCTAATACCCCAAACATTTATAAAATGAAAAACCAAAACTCTGTACCCAAACTTTTTTAATGGTGGTTTTCAATGCTTGTCACTGAGAACCTCTGACATATCACACAGCTGAGGGGTCATTGATTTCAGTGCAAGTGTATAAATTATACAATTACAGGTACAACTTCCCTGTAATGCTAGTAACTACCGTATTTTTTGCTTTATAAGACGCACCTGATTATAAGACGCACCCCAAATTTGGTGAAGGAATAGAGAATTTTTTAATAAATGGGGTACATCTTATAATGCCAGTGTCCGTCTAACAAATCATATAGGGTATATGTCCCCCATGCCCCCCATCCTAAAATTAGCCTGCTTAATCTGGATATGGCCAACTTATATTGAATATAGCACCCTTGTGCTGGCACACATCCCCCAGTGATGCCACATGTCCTCTATGGCTGGCATACGGCCCCTATGGCTAGCACACGGCGCCCTGTGGCTGGCGTACAGCCCCCAGTGATGCCACACGTCCCCTATGGCTGGCACACGTCCCCTATGGCTGGCACACATCCCCTATGGCTGGCACACATCCCCTATGGCTGGCACACGTCCCCTATGGCTGGCACACTGCCCCCAGTGATGATACATGTCCCCTATGGCTGGCACACATCCCCTATGGCTGGCACACTGCCCCCAGTGATGCCACATGTCCCCTATGGCTGGCACACGGCCCCCTGTGGCTGGCACACGGCCCCCTGTGGCTGGCACATGGCCCCTATGGCTGGCACATGGCCCACTGTGGCTGGCACACGGCCCACTGTGGCTGGCACCCGGCCCACTGTGGCTGGCACACATCACCCTGTGTTAGATATCGCCCCCATGCTGCTGCTTTTAGTAAAATAAACTCTTTCCTTACCTTCTCCAGCACTGTCCTGCCTCGTGTCTCCCTCAGTGGGGTTGAGCTCCTCCTGTCTCCTGCACTTCCTACTTCCTGGTTCTCGGTGTGGTAGGCAGAGAGATATCTCTGTGTGCCTGATCACAGCAGCAGGAGGGAGACCGGGGAGAAACGCAGGAGGAGGTAAGGAAAGAGTTTTTTATTTTACTATGGGTAGCAGCATGGGGGCCATAGCTAACACAGGGGGGCATGTGCGATCAAAGGGAGCACAGGCAGATATAATATGCGCCGCTCCCCCAGCCCATCACCATGGTGCGGTTTCAGCGCCACAGTGATGGACAGCGGCTGTGCATATTATATGAGCGGGAGCAGGAGATCTAACGCTGCCGCTCGCAGCTTTCACCTACCTCTACCAGCCTCCCTCAGCCTCCAGCACCGCCCCAGAGCGGCCCCCACCTCTTCTGGACCCTGCAGTATATAATCCGTATATTCGGATTATAAGACGCACCCCCTACTTTTCCCCAAAATTTGGGGGAACAAAAGTGTGTCTTATAAAGCGAAAAATACGGTACTTATGGACAGTATGGACGGAAGGGTAGTCAGACAAGCCGGGATCAGAAAACAGGAGGACAAAACAGGACAAAGGGAGTACGCAGAAATACAGTCAAGTCACAGGCCGAGGGTCAGAATTCCAGGAGAGTATGTATTAGATTCAGGGAACAGCCAGTAACGTGGTCAGGTAATGGTCCAAGGTCAGAAGCCAGGAGGTAACGACAAGAACAGGAGGGGATCAATAAACAGTCCGGGGTCAAAGAGCCTAGAACACAAGCACAAACAGGAGCCAAGAGCACAACTGCAGAACCAGAGAATACGACTGGCGAAGTTGTGGTAGAGCATGCTCACTAATGAAACAGAGCAATTACCAGAAATGTGGAACACCTGAGTAAGCACCTCCCAGAACCATCATGGAAACCTGTGCTGTCAAACAACCTATCAACTAGTGCTCAAAGAAACTCATCAGAGCACCTTCAAATGCAAAATGCTCTGCACAAAGGAAACCTGTAACTGCTGACTCTTGAGATCAGGAGAGCGTGGCAGAGCATCACCAGTGTGCAAGATGCTTCGCACAGCGGAACCATGACACCCCTTTAAAGAGACTAATAAAATATGGAAGACTTACATTTTAACCTTGGGAAATGCCTATTTTTTTTTTTTTTTTAATTATTTTTAGTTATCACTGCTACTCAGAGTCACCTGGAAGTGGTGAAGAGTCACACTGTCCTGGCTCTTTGCACCCCCATTTTTTTCTTCATTGAGGTCCCTCTTGGCAAATTGGCGATGATTTCATACACCCAGTGGACTGTCGTCCTAAGTGGTGGCCATGGCTAGGACATCATGGCTCTTCCATGATAGCCAGGCAATTCCCAGCTGACTCTTTGTGAGTAGAGGTGAGCTAACCCGAACTATAAAGTTTGGGGTTCGTACCAAACATGGAGATATAATAATTTAGTTTCTGATTTCGTGTGCTGTATGTATATTAACTACTTGATTGAGCATTGGGGTGCTCGGGTTTGCTCAATGGCCCAGTGGTAGTCGGTTGTGACTCGCCCACCCCAGGGCTGTGGGACACCCGGTGCCGGGCCGGACTAGTCCGGTGGTAGTCAGTGGTGGCTGGGCCCGGCTCCGTGGCCCTGGTGGGTGTCAGTTGAATATGTGGCTTGCTTGTTAATGGTTGTGTTCGTGACGCCACCTGTGGTATGCGGCTAATAAGCCGCCGCTGCTGTGTGAGGCCACCGGGATGATGTGATGGCAGCTATGGTGGTACTGCTCCCCACAGGTGGAGCAATGCCCGGGGCACAGTTGGTGCTTGTTAGTGTCTATGCAGATGAAATAACTGAGGCAACTTCAGAGGTGCAGTTCAAGTTCTTTACTCACAGTTCTCGTCAGGGCAGGCAGAACCCTTGGACTGCTGAGACCACTGTCAGGGACCTCCGTCTTCTGGGTGATTCAGAGCGTGAAATCCGGTACCCTTCTCTTAGTGTCTCCTTCTCTGCTGTCTTCCTTAGCCTTGCCTTAGTTAAGATGGACCTGGCTTGGCCTCCACTACAGCCTCCAGGCTGGGGGGTCACCTGTCGGCTGATTACCCCTGTTCTGGAAGTCTGCTCTGGGTTCTGGCCCTGGGAGCTTACAACGTCCCTGGGCCTCGGTTTTTACTGTTTGGAGATTGTCTTTGCACTCCTCCAGTCTCTAGGGACCGTCCCCTGTCGCAGCTGGATCACTCCACCGATGTCACTGTGGACCAGGCCACCGCAGCCTGCACCCCCGTGGCAGTTCTAGGGCCCTGCGTCCTTGGTACCCCTAGGCCTGCTCGTAGTAACTGTCAGGACTACCCGCGGCCCTGCGACCCCTTCTGTCTCCTACGTGGTGTCACCTGGACCTCTGGGTCCCAGGGTCTTCACCAGGAAGCGTCTCTTTCAGTTCCTCTGCTCCTGACTGACTTGGAGCTTTCTTTCCTTCTTTCTTTCTCCTCCTTGCCTGCCTCAGCAGGCCTCCTCCTCCCTCCTTTCTCTCGTTCTTCTCCTCCAACTACATGCTGCTTCTCTCACTCCCTGAGGTAAACTGAAACTAACTTGACCTTCCTTTCTCTATCTGCTCTCTGGTGCCTCCTCCCACCTCCCCAGTTGCTAAGCTACCACCCTATGGGAGCAGGGATGGGTCTTACAGCCCCTCTCAGCATGCAGCATGGGAGGGTTGCCTGCCACTTTCCCTGGTCCTGTATGTCCCCAGCAATGGGTGTAGTGTGGATTTACCAGGGGACCGGAGTTCACTCTCTTCCTCTCCCAGAATGGGGCATCACACCGCTGATGGGGTGCAATGACCTGTGGCGGCGGAAGCCTCAGGGGCGCCACACTCCCCCACAGCAAATCCCAGCACGTCCTCGGGCTGAAAAACAACAAAAACATGTGGAGAAACTGCAAAAACATTTTTGGATGCAATAACATAAAACAGTAAAACATTTCTTCCCTTTATGGGAGGCACATATCATAAACGTTGCAAACTTCTTATAAAGAAAACTCTAAGTGTGCACTTCCAGTCCATTGCACGGTTCAGGCAAATCCCCCATAATTCTGGTAGGGGGCACAACGGGTGCAACTAATTACATTTTTGGCTACTACAAGTCCAGTAGCCCGGCAGTTCGTTTCTTTCAATCAAACAAGATGACATAATCAACCAGCCATTAAGTCCAATGGCCTGGTTACATAAGACATATAAACAACATACCAGCCACTAAGTCCAGTGGCCTGGTAGGACATCACACATACACTTCCACCGGGGCCCACGTTCCAGTTCAGTGGCCCGGTAACACATAACATGGGGGTGACGTCTTCAAAAAGAATCAGGGGCAGTACAGTAGGAAAGGGTGTCATCTTCGAAAAGAATCAGGGGCAGACAGGGGCTATCTACAGTTCAGCATCTCTTCATCTTTACTTGTAGGGATTCTTCTCCGGCTCCCCACCTGGCAGCAGGTAGACAGCGGTCAGCACAGTCTGCGTCTCCTGCGTGGCTGTAGCAGGCCTGCTGAAAGATGCTGCGGCCTGGGCCTGCTCTGAGGTAGTGCTGCTGGCTTGCATAGGGTTACTGGCTGGCGCGAGGCTGCTGGCTTGCAGGGGGTTACCAGCCATACGGCGCCACTCTGGCTCTTCTGGGGCTGCCTCCTTGTCTTGGCGGGCCGCGCCTGGCATGGCGGCGGCCTGGGTTGGAGTCGCTGCTGCGGTGAGATCTTGGCGGGCCGCACCTGGCGTAGCTGCGGCCCGGATCGGCGTCGCCGTGTCGGGCGTCTCTCCAGGGACCGCGGGCATGGCAGCGGGGGTTGGGGCTCTCGCGCCGGCAGAGGCATTAAATGACTCACCCCTCAGTTGCATCTCCGGTGTTCTGGTGGTCGCTGTCTTGTTGCAGGGTGCTGGTATCGGAGCTGCGGTCGTGGCACGCGCGCCTGCAGGAGGACCGGGCAGGAACCCCACCTGGCAATCCGGGCTCCGCCGGCTGGGGGTGTCACTCTCTTTACCCGGCTCTGCAGCGGTGGCTGGATCTTCTCCGCTCTCCAGGACGCAGGACACAACCCGGTTCTGAGGTGCGTGTCCCGGCTCGGCCACTCCTCCTCTGGCCGCTCGTTGCTCGGCGTCCATCCTTTTAGCTTCTTCACGCGCCATCTTTTCTTCCTCCGCCTTCTATGGCGGGCACCGCTTCGCGCGCTTTTCTTGGACAAGGGGGCGGGGCTTCTCTACGCGCCCTTTCTTCTTGCACGCCCCCCTTCTTCCCGCTCTCAGCAGCGCTAATGGCGGCGGTTTCTCAGTAAAGTACACAGTCTGTCACACGGTTCTTCAGGCGCACAGTACCCGGTTAGACCGGGCACGAAATCCTGTTCGTGACGCCAAAAGTTGACTCGCCCACCCCAGGGCTGTGGGACACCCGGTGCCGGGCCGGACTAGTCCGGTGGTAGTCAGTGGTGGCTGGGCCCGGCTCCGTGGCCCTGGTGGGTGTCAGTTGAATATGTGGCTTGCTTGTTAATGGTTGTGTTCGTGACGCCACCTGTGGTATGCGGCTAATAAGCCGCCGCTGCTGTGTGAGGCCACCGGGATGATGTGATGGCAGCTATGGTGGTACTGCTCCCCACAGGTGGAGCAATGCCCGGGGCACAGTTGGTGCTTGTTAGTGTCTATGCAGATGAAATAACTGAGGCAACTTCAGAGGTGCAGTTCAAGTTCTTTACTCACAGTTCTCGTCAGGGCAGGCAGAACCCTTGGACTGCTGAGACCACTGTCAGGGACCTCCGTCTTCTGGGTGATTCAGAGCGTGAAATCCGGTACCCTTCTCTTAGTGTCTCCTTCTCTGCTGTCTTCCTTAGCCTTGCCTTAGTTAAGATGGACCTGGCTTGGCCTCCACTACAGCCTCCAGGCTGGGGGGTCACCTGTCGGCTGATTACCCCTGTTCTGGAAGTCTGCTCTGGGTTCTGGCCCTGGGAGCTTACAACGTCCCTGGGCCTCGGTTTTTACTGTTTGGAGATTGTCTTTGCACTCCTCCAGTCTCTAGGGACCGTCCCCTGTCGCAGCTGGATCACTCCACCGATGTCACTGTGGACCAGGCCACCGCAGCCTGCACCCCCGTGGCAGTTCTAGGGCCCTGCGTCCTTGGTACCCCTAGGCCTGCTCGTAGTAACTGTCAGGACTACCCGCGGCCCTGCGACCCCTTCTGTCTCCTACGTGGTGTCACCTGGACCTCTGGGTCCCAGGGTCTTCACCAGGAAGCGTCTCTTTCAGTTCCTCTGCTCCTGACTGACTTGGAGCTTTCTTTCCTTCTTTCTTTCTCCTCCTTGCCTGCCTCAGCAGGCCTCCTCCTCCCTCCTTTCTCTCGTTCTTCTCCTCCAACTACATGCTGCTTCTCTCACTCCCTGAGGTAAACTGAAACTAACTTGACCTTCCTTTCTCTATCTGCTCTCTGGTGCCTCCTCCCACCTCCCCAGTTGCTAAGCTACCACCCTATGGGAGCAGGGATGGGTCTTACAGCCCCTCTCAGCATGCAGCATGGGAGGGTTGCCTGCCACTTTCCCTGATCCTGTATGTCCCCAGCAATGGGTGTAGTGTGGATTTACCAGGGGACCGGAGTTCACTCTCTTCCTCTCCCAGAATGGGGCATCACACCGCTGATGGGGTGCAATGACCTGTGGCGGCGGAAGCCTCAGGGGCGCCACAGTTGCATTCTCTGAATGACTCTCATTGGGGATAAAACCAACATTTTTGGATGTAGTGTGTACAAAAAAACCCTGTTCCCCGGAAATGCTCTGTTTCTTGCTGGCTGTATATGGGCGAAGAACCGAAATGCCCAATCCTTGACTTCCAATGGGGTTCGGGCTCTGGGATCAAGTTCAGGTCAAGTTCTGACTAATCCACACGTCCCTCCACTACTCCCCGACCTCTCCTCTATGCCAATCTCTTCACTCTATCTAAAGTCCGGCTAAACCTGGCTACCCCGAACTTCCACAGGTTCGCTCATCTCTATTGTTAAGCACTTCCGCTATTTTATAACTTCTGTTTATCCCACATGGTAATGTCGTCATCATCACGTCTATATCCCTCAGTTCACAAAACGCAAGAGAGTTATGGTTTAGATTTACCAGTATGGTCTCCATGTCTCGTCACCAGCAATGTTGGATCAAGAGTACTGGAACATCGAAAGCAGAGGAGGAGGCAACGGGAGAAGAATGGAGGTTAGCAGAAAAATAGTGATGGATACGCCATAGTTATTTTTTTTATTAGATGGAGCAGGCACATAGCATAGACACTAGAGCACTTGAGAGATATTTTGGGTTAAGATACAAAGTTAGTCATCAGGTGGGATTAAAAAGAAATTATTCCAAGTTTGGTCTGGTGGGCTTTTTTTTGCCATGCATGTATAGAACATATTGACCTTTGTAAAGAAAGATTTAAAAGCCTTCACTGTAAAGCCAGAGCAACATCTCAATAATTCATATATAGGTGAGAGAGAGGCAAATATGTGGGGAATCTGTTAGAAATATCTCAAGCATTCCCATAGACGTTGCAAAAAGAATTCCCAGGAACTTAAAAATCTTGAAACATTTCCATAATGTGTGAGGGATTCAATCAGCTTCCAGGTGATCCCTAGATGCGGGCATGTCTTCAGGCTGACCATAGACTGTCAGAACACGTCACACATTAAAATTGGAATAACTGTGATGTCTTTAAAATCTGTTCCAGTTGTCGAAAATTGTGTCAGATGTGCTTAAGACTGTTACGTCTGCTTCTGAACCCTCTTGTACAACCTCTGCATATGTTACTAGATGGCACCTGTTTAACATTAGTATGGCTGGGTTTTCTGGTGCTGCCCAGTCTGGGAATCCATATCTTACTACAGAGTGTTGGGTATCAGCTGTGATCAGCTCTCTGCTGCGAGCTATGTGCTGTGCCTCATCCTTCTTAAATTACCACCAGCCTAGTGCAAGCAGGAAGTTATACGTTGCTACTGACTTACTGACTGCTCCTTGCTGTATACCTGCTTCTTGTACCTCCGGCTACTAGTTCCGGGGTTTAGCTTGTATTTTTAACTACCCAACTTTTTCATGCTTCTGACCTGGAGTGCAACTGTCTCCTTTTTGTTACTATGTTTCATGTTTAGTTTGCACTTGTTCATATTAGCAAGGTAGGATGTGTAATCAGTCGTTTTCCTAGATTACAGGATCGTGCCTTCTTATTGATCATTTCTGTTCTTCAGACTCAGGCAATTTTAATTCGCATTTGCAGGTTCCTGTCCACCCATAAATTGTAGGCTTTTAAACCGAAAGAAAGGCATTAGTTTGACCCAAAGATTAGAGGTCGCCTTGCCGCTGGCTGTTGGGCTTACATAAAACTGGACATTTTTGTGTGCTAAGTATCTCAATTTTTACATGTTTTTCATGGCAGTAATGCACGTCTATATTCCTATATTCATTGCTCCACATATTTTAGCACTACAGAGTGCAACTGTCTCTTTTTTTGCTGATCTCTAGTGACAAGCTCTCAATGCAAGTCTATGAGAGCCAGAACAAGGCTCTCATAGACTTTTATTGAGTTGTGACCTTCAGTGCACTCCATGAAATACAGAAGCTGACAACAGGTCACAAATTGCCAGCGACCCACCAGAGCGACACTGGAAACATGAAAATAGCGAAGGGTGAGTATATGAGCACTTAGATTTACAGCACTACTCCAGTTCTGAAAAAAAAAATAATGTTGGAGTGATGCTTTAAACCTTTATGGCTATCTCTCATATTTATCAGTATTATATCCTGTAACATGAAGGTGTTGATTTAATATCACTGATCTCAAAGTATCCATGTAACTTTGGTTATCCAGGTTAGAAACAGTGTCCTACAGAAGTATTTCTTGGGGGGGGGGGAGAATAATGTGATGCCAAACACCCCAGTATAGTGGGACGCTAAACCACTAGGAGTCGCTAGATACACTAGTGGATGAGGTCTACGGGGTAGTCGAACAAGCCAGGGGTCAGGAGCCGGGAGATCACGTCAGTACAGAGGAAGGGAGAGAAGTCAATGTGCAAGCCAAGGGTCAGTACACCAGGAAGTCATGTGAAGTACCAAGAAGAGAGTGGAGCAGGCGTCTGGGTACGAACCGAGGTCAGTAGCCAAGAGGACACATCGGGTATACAGGAGAGAGCGGAGCCTGGGTCAGGAAACAAGCCGAAGGTCAGAGAGTCAAGTTAGAGTAGGGGAGGACACAGGACAGGGTACGATGAACTGGGTAGCGTGACAAGATCAGGTCAGTCACTTACGGGAACCAGGAACTATCACTGGCAGCGTTCCGGGTGAAATTGCTCCACTTTATCTGGGAGCTATCACTCGGAACGAGGCACCAAAGACAGGCCCCTCCCACAGCACACAGGACTAGATTGGGAACAACGAGTTCACTGGAGGAAAATATGAGGCCCAGTATAGACTCTGCAGGAGAGCAGAGCACCGCAGAGCACCGCTAATCAGAATCATGGCAGATAACTTGTGATAAGTCCTTATTATAGTCATTTTTAAATAATGGTATTTAGGGAGTATATAGAGATTTTTAAAAGTGGTACAATAAGGGAAGTGTGACGCCCTGGGCAAGCCAGGGGTCACAGGTCATCACACCACCACACCCTACATCCCAGTTAGGAACATCAAGGCTACTAAAATCCTTGTTGCCTTCCTCCAGGGGCTGATGTTCACACCAGGGGGTGGGCCAGGCGGTTGGCTCCGCCCACCGAGGAGTTCACAGCCCTGGAGGTGGGAGGAACCAGGCAGTGCAGTTAGGGGAGTGAAGGAGTAAACAACTGGAGAAGCTAAGTGAAGTGAAAGTGAAGTAGTAGTGGAGCAAAGAAGAAAAGAGTAAGAGTGACAGTAGAAAGGCCTGAAGTTAGTCCGGCTAAGTGCAGGACAGTGTCAGCAAGGTCAGCAACAGCGGTGATTGTCTGGAGGGGGACTGCTCGGAGGTTGCTGGAAGGACCGTGGACGGGTAGTGGCCTGGCGGTCTGGAGCAGTATACGAAGGACAGTCAGCACCTGGGCAGGGGCCTCTCGGACCCCGGCAAGGCTAGGAGTCGCCATAAATTGCCAAGTCTGTCAGTGAAGGGGACGTCTGTCTCCAAACAACCAAGTCCCGATTGAAGGCAAAAGCCCAACCATTAAGGAGGAACACCGCCACCGCCAGGGCACCAGTTCCTCGGGGCCAGCGTCTGCGGGCAAAGTAGGGCTCCTCCGGCCCATATCCAAGCCGGGGAGCGGGTTACCGATGGGAACCCATCACTACCAACATAGAGACAATAGGTGCAGGTCAAAGGGACATCACCGTTACCTACTGGGAGAGCAAGTGCAGCCGTCCGTGGGAACCGTCTTTCCAGCTGTGTGTTTACCGAGAACTGTGTCACCGTCTTAGGCTGAGTGAGTACCACAGTGCCGGAAGGCACAGCGCTGCCCCCGCGTCCCTGCGCCCACCAGGCCCTGCATCTCCCACCTCCTCCCTGGGCCCCGAGATCACCAACCCCTACCCACGGAGGGGCAACACAACAACTGGCTGCTCCACATCACCACTCCCGGGATCCCCATATCGAGCAGCGGTGGTGCTAATGTGAAGCCCCTCAGGTGTGGTATCGGTGCATACCTTCAGGGACTCCACGTAGCTGGTTCTGGTCACAGGTAGGAGATCTTCTTTGTAGTCGTGACGCCACTCTCAGTATTGCGGCCAGTAGGGACCGCCACTGCAGGTTGAGGGTCGCCTGGGGCTGATGGTGTGTGCAGTTAGTTGGAATAGCCTCCTGAGAGTGAGGCAAGCCCCAGGGCCCGGTGTAGGTGCGTAGTACCACAAGTCGCAGAATGACCACACAGGCAGGATGTCTTTCAGGGTTTTTACTCACATTTGATGGCAGGGTGAGTAACCCGGGCGTAGCTGGGATGAACCAGATGGGAACCAGGTATCCTTCAGGCTGACTTTATGAGGGTGACTACTGACTCGCCTTCCTTAGCCCTTGGTGGTTTGGGGTGACCCCGACTTTGAGTCCCTATGGGGGTCACCCAGGGAAGATGCTGCAGCCTCTCTCCCCCTTTTGTTTGCCGTTTGCTTGTTCCCCGGACCAGGCCACTCCAGCTGCTTGCCTCCTGTGACCTATGGGCCCTCACTGCGGTTACGTGGCTGCGGCTTTTGTGGTGTTGTGGTGTGGGCTTTGAGAGCCCCACACCGGCAGGTTTAGCAGAAGAAAGCTGGATCTATCTTCGCTTCGGGATCTGCCACCCGGTTGGGCCTGGTGCTCTCTAGCAGTCTCCTTACTTCCCACTCCGTGCTTTCTCTCTAGCTGAAGCTGGCTTTCAGGTAGCACTCCTAGTTGACCGTTCTCCCCCGTCAGTAGCCACTGCGCGGGCGCTGTTAGACAGCATCAACCCCACAGGTCTGCTCCTCACTGAGCCCTCTGGAGTTCTCCTTCTAACCGGCTCACATCTGGGACCTTCACTGCTGCTCCTGTCTGAGCTTCACTTTCCTGCTCCTCACTCCTCCACACTCTGCTGCAGACTCCAGACTGTTTACTCCTCCCTCTCTTTTCCCTTTTGTGCCTGCCTACGCCACCTAGCAACCAGACTCTCCACCACACCCCTTGAGAGGAGATGGAGGCTTTTGGCCCCCTCCACTATTCCAGTGGAGGTCAAGGCTTTGCCCCCTCCTGGGATCCCCAGGGGTCCTCTCAAAGGTACATGTGTGAGACCTGATCACTATGCGCCTGTGTTCCACACCCCGGTCAGCCTTCTGGATTACCTGTATTGTACTGTCCCCAGCATGGGTGCAGTACTCAGTGGTGCCTGACCAGGTCAGGGGCGCCACACTAACAAATCACCACAACCGTGGGTGGCGTCACGGACAATAGACTTTATCCCCAAAACACAATCCCCTTTCACTCACGGGCGAGGAGCGCCGCTCGAGACCCCCCGGGATCCGGCCCACCGCTCGAGCCACCACTGAGCAGCAGCAGCCGGACCCGAGCAGTGGGGGTGAGCGCAGTGCTGACACCCTCCTCCCCGCCCGCGACAGAAGCACGGACAAAAAAACTAAAAAGGGATGGAAGGGGTTAAGTTCGGGTCACTCAGTATCTTTCCTAGTACAAGAGGAGGTATTTCAGTCCTCGACACACTGCTTAGAGCAGGCTGGGACAGGCTCTCCAAAGGCTGCATGGCATCTCGAGTGCTGCCTCTTGCTCGCTCTCTCAACCAGATTTGGATTCAAAGGATGAATTGGGAATTTTTTTTTTTGTTCCTTCTTGATTGCTCTTTTTTCATTACAAAGCAAATAGACAAGTCAGAACTATTTTACTCAAACAGAAGGACCGAATTCTCGGTAAAGTTCAGAACCTATGGGAACAAGGAACCTATTCATGACAGCGATTCTTAAAGTCTTCCTTGCAGCGTTGACTTTCCTGCTTCCTAGGCAGAGGGTTTTGGGGGTGAGTTGTGACACATTTTAATCCTGTTAAGCAGGATGGTGATCACATAACACAAATATGTTGAGCCATCGGTATGGACATGTTTTCAGGTTCCTTCTACAGTTCTGACCTGATTCTCTGCTTTGTGTCCATATAGCTTCTTCAAAAATGTTAAGGTTTGTTCTATCTAAATAAATGTGTCCAGTCCACCCTAATGCTTCCATGAATTCCTTTAAGGACAAATCTTCATCGGATTGCAATCCAATCCATAAAATAACCACTGGGTGGACTTAAGGGCATTTAAACGCTGCGACATCGCTAACGATATATCGTTGGGGTCACGGTATTTGTGACGCACATCCAGCGTCGTTAGCGACATCGCAGCGTGTTAAAGGCTGGATCGACTTTCAACGATCGCAAAAGAGACAAAAATCGTTGGTATATGAGAGGTCGCTCATTTACCAAAAATCGTTGTCTGGTAAGTAGCGATGTTGTTCGTCGTTCCTGCGGCAGCATACATCGCTATGTGTGACACCGCAGGAGCGACGATCATCTCCTTACCTGCGTCCACCGGCAATGAGGAAGGAAGGAGGTGGGCGGCATGTTCCGGCCGCTCATCTCCGCCCCTCCTCTGCTATTGGACGGCTGCCGTGTGATGTCGCTGTGACGCCGCACGAACCGCCCCCTTAGAAAGGAGGCGGGTCGCCGGCCAGAGCGACGTCGCAGGGAAGCTAAGTCCGTGTGACGGGTGTAAGCGATGTTGTGCGCCACAGGCAGCGATTTACCCGTGACGTACAACCAACAACGCTCGCTAGCGATATCGGTACCGATATCACAGCGTGTAAAGTACCCTTTAAAGTGAACCTGTCAACAGATTTTGACCTTCTAAACTAAAACTAGCACCTAAAGCAGCTCCTGTGCTTCATTCTATGGAGGTGCACATTACCCCCCGACCCCACAAAAACCTATATAAAATCACCCGGCCTGTATGTAAATTGGTCCGATGGGCATCCTAATTTGGGCCTCTTGTCCCTCCTTTCGCCCTCCCTCCTGTACTGATTGACCTGGATTATGCCTCGGATGCCACCCACGTAGGCAGACAAAATCCCGCGCCTGCGCAGACATTCCCGGCTCGCAGAGGCACACTTAGCTGTGCCCCATTGTGGGCAGAGCCGAAAACGTATGTGTTCTTTGCGCAGGAGTGAGACTTTGCCCAGTGATGTGGATCATATCACCCCCTTCATCCACATCACCGGGGAATATCTCGCTCCCGCACAGAGAACTCGCCGGTTTGCACAGGCGCACCTATGTTAACGGCTTTGCCCACAACAGGGCAGAATAAAGTGCACCTGCACAAGGTGGGAATATGGAGATTGTGCCCTCCTACGTGGATGGCGTCCAAGGTGTCATCCACGTCAATCAGCCCAGGAGGAGGGACAGGAGGTGCAGATTAGGACATCCATTGGACCGCACCAGACAATTTACATACAGAGCGGGAGATTTTATAAAGGTATTTTTGAGGTCTACAAGGGTGGTCAGGGGGTAATGTGCACCTTTTATAGAATGCAGCACAGGCGCTAGTTTTAGTTTAGAAGGTCAAAATCTGGTGACAGGTTCCCTTTACATAGACATATGTAGCATAAGCCTCTCTATACAGAGTATCTCAAAATCATTAGTTTGTTTTTTCCAAACCTGGTCATTTTGTGTCATTCACCTTGGAACATATGCCAAGAGGAAAGGTAAGGAATGGTATATCTACATATCTACCTATTAATAATAAGCGCAACAGATATGACTTAGACATCTCAAAGAGGGGTTGTCCAACCCCAATTGCTTTTTCAACAAACAATGCAGCTTGCCGAATACTAACATTGTCACTTTTAGGATTTGACTTCACTTGCTGGTTCCAGCGGTCATCACAAGATTGTAAAGCCTGCTTTACACGTTGCAATTAGTTGTACAATCGCATTTGCGATGTGACACGCCCAGGTTGCATACGGGATCTTATGAGATTGCACGTAGGTCGTTCATTTGCTGTCACACGAGCGTTAGTAGTCTATGTTAAATTGATCAATTTTGTGTGCGATCCTTTAGATCATGTGTTCTGTGACGTATGCATTGGGCACCTTTTTTTTTTTTTTTTTTTTTTATTTATTGACTTGACAAGCGTGTGTAATGTGTAGGGATGCGTTTTTACTATGCCATCTGCCATTCAGCTCTGCTACATGGCCACTGACAGCAGACACAGACAGCTATGTAGCAGAGCTGAATGGCAGATGACAGCAGACACAGACAGAGCCGCACTGTCAGAATGAACTCGGGTGAACTTCACCCGACTTCATTGTCATGCTGCGGCTGTGTCTGTGTCGCGTCCTGATTTGCGGTCACCTGTGAAGGGCTCACCGGTGACCGCTAAACTCCTGAGTAACTGAATTGAGCAGCCCTCTCTCATATACTCACCGATCCCCGGCGCTGCACGGCATTCACACTGCTCCGGCGGCTTTTACCGTTTTGAAAAAGCCGGCCGCCCATTAAACAATCTCGTATTCCCTGCTTTGCCCGCCCACCGGCGCCTATTGGTTAAAGTGAGACACGCCCCCACGCTGAGTGACAGGTGTCACACTGCACCCAATCACAGCAGCCGGTGGGTGTGTCTATACTGTGCAGTGAAATAAATAATTAAATAATTAAAAAAAACGGCGTGCGTTCCCCCCCAATTTTAAAACCAGCCAGATAAAGCCATATGGCTGAAGGCTGGTATTCTCAGGATGGGGAGCTCCACGTTATGGGGAGCCCCCCAGCCTAACAATATCAGTCAGCAGCCGCCCAGAATTGCCGCATACATTAGATGCGACAGTTCTGGGACTGTACCCGGCTCTTCCCGATTTGCCCTGGTGCGTTGGCAAATCGGGGTAATAAGGAGTTAATGGCAGCCCATAGCTGCCAATAAGTCCTAGATTAATCATGTCAGGCGTCTATGAGACACCTTCCATGATTAATCTGTAAATTACAGTAAATAAACACACACACCCGAAAAAATCCTTTATTAGAAATAAAAAACACAAACATATACCCTGGTTCACCACTTTAATCAGCCCCAAAAAGCCCTCCATGTCCGGCGTAATCCACGGACCTCCAGCGTCGCTTCCAGCGCTGCTGCACCTTCATGCAGCAGCGCTGGAAGCGACGCTGGAGCATCCTCGATTACGCCGGACATGGAGGGCTTTTTGGGGCTGATTAAAGTGGTTAACCAGGGTATATGTTTGTGTTTTTTATTTCTAATAAAGGATTTTTTTGGGTGTGTGTGTTTATTTACTGTAATTTACAGATTAATCATGGAAGGTGTCTCATAGATGCCTGACATGATTAATCTAGGACTTACTGGCAGCTATGGGCTGCCAATAACTCCTTATTACCCTGATTTGCCAACGCACCAGGGTAAATCGGGAAGAGCCGGGTACAGTCCCAGAACTGTTGCATCTAATGTATGCGGCAATTCTGGGCGGCTGCTGACTGATATTATTAGGCTGGGGGGCTCCCCATAACGTGGAGCTCCCCATCCTGAGAATACCAGCCTTCAGCTGTATGGCTTTATCTGGCTGGTTTTAAAATTGGGGGGGACCGCACGCCGTTTTTTTTAATTATTTAATTATTTATTTCACTACACAGTATAGACACGCCCACCGGCTGCTGTGATTGGGTGCAGTGTGACACCTGTCACTCAGCGTGGGGGCGTGTCTCACTGCAACCAATCATAGGCGCCGGTGGGTGGAGATAGCAGGGAATACGAGATTGTTTAATGGGCGGCCGGCTTTTTCAAAACAGTAAAAGCCGCCGGAGCAGTGTGAACGCCGTGCAGCGCCGGGGATCGGGGATCGGTGAGTATATGAGAGAGGGGGATAGACTGACATGGACAGAGAGTGAGGGACAGAGATAGTGACCGACTGACAGAGATTAGTGAATGACAGACATTGTGAGGCGCTACAGAACGCAGCTTTTCAGCTGCGCTCTGAAGCGGACCTTTTTTAAGCTGCGGTGCAGAGCGCACACCTGCGCACATAGCATCAGACACTAAAATCGTATGAGGGATGTCACACGTTACAATTGACTAGGTTTGTGCAACAAAACGCACAATTCTAGACAAAGATACGATGTGTTTGCGATCAACGGTTTTGCGTTCAATCCTGATCGCACGTAGATGTCACACGCAGATACCTCACAAACGATGCCGGATGTGCGTCACTTACAACTTGACCCCAACGACGGATTGTGAGATATATTGAAGCGTGTGTAGCAGGCTTAAGTATTAGGTTTGCATACCTATACCTAACATCAAATGCCGACTAGAGTTACTACTGCTCTGCCCAATAGAATGGCTTGCCAAAAATGTACTCAAGGATGGAAAACCCCTTTTAATTTGTCATTGCATGACACTGCTCTTCTGTATTTGTGCAAAATATGAGCTGGTCATAGTCACCACACAGCAATGAAGTGGATCTTTTAGGCTGCTTTCACACATCAGTTTTTTGCCATCAGGTACGATCCGACGAAAAACTAATGCGACGGATCCAGCAAAAAAAAACGGATCATATGCATCAGTTTTTTTCAGTGTTTTGATGGATCCGATGTGTTACTGAGCATGCTCAGTTAAAAAAACGGATCCGGCGGTCGTATCCGTTTTTTTGCCGCATTATGCCTGATCCGGTGTCCATAGGCTTCCATTATAAAACGCACTGTACGGCGCCGAAGCAGTTTTTCGCTGGAGACAAAAAACGTTCCCCTCAGCGTTCCATCCGGCCACCAGACAAGCAAATCTTGCTGGATCTGGCAAAAGCCGGATGGAACACAAGGCACTAATAGAAACCTATGGGGGAAAAAAACGCATACGGCGGCAACAGACGCCGGATGCGTTTTTTCATGGTTTTGCCGGATTGCACCTGATGGCAAAAAACTAATATGTGAAAGCAGCCTTACTTCTTATAGTGACCAGTACAAATCATCCACCCCCAGTAACTGGCTCATACGTTCATCTAATTCTTTATTTTCTTCCCTGTATACATAATACAGACAGGTGGATCTGGCTATCAACATACCTCCGCTCATGGGTGTGTCTCACTTATTAAGATGGAGACTGTTTGTTTGACATGTGGTCGGTGTGTAAGGGCTGCTATGCCTTCAGGAAGGAACCTCATGCAGAGGTGTGTGTGTTTACTGACCAGAGTCAGTAGCAGGTATCCCTCGAATGATACAGACTAGTATCATGAGTGTATATTCCTGAGTGGAGGTGGACATATACTTCCAGTATCCCAGTGGAGATATCTGAACCGGTGCAGGTATACCGCGAATTATACAGACTTGAATATGTAAGTAAACCGGCTGGACTTTTAATGGAAGTGTTTTCAGCAAGACAAGTGAGTAACCCCATCACAGTTCAATGCACCATTGGTGCAATCTGTCTCCAAGACCTAAGGAGGGCCAATACCACTTCCAAAACACATGGACTTGTGCATTATTGGACTGAAAAAAAAAAAAAAAAGCCAAATACTGTTCTTGGACAGGGGCCCCTTTCTGTCGGTGTTTGCTTCTGGACTGTATCATCAGATTAAACCTGGGGCTGTGTATGGATTCATTGCCGCCTAAGGTTGAGCGTGAATGTTGTGGGAATTTTGGGTTGTGGCCAAATGTGAAGTATTATAAGGGGCGCATCCTACATCTCTCCATTCAATTCTTTGTATCCTTGCATATTACAGCAAAAACCACACTTGTTGCAGTTGATGAGTGCCTCTAACCTCTGAAGTTGTAGCCAAGTGAAAAAAATAATAAAGGCAATTTTAGAAGGTCAAGTTTACCCCGAGTAATAATTTACACTAATGCACTATTAAAACAATCAGCGGCGGACATATCATTGGTGTAGCCTGTGCAGCCGAACGGGGGCCGAAGAGGTCAGGAGGCCATATTTCTACCTCCAAAGCAGGTGGAATTGTGCATTATGTTGAGCTCTTGGACTACAAAGGGCCCATATATTGCCCTTGCACAGAGGCCCTTTTCTGTCTCTGTCCACCAGTGGATACAATGCACAATATAACACAGTGGCAGTCATTTTTCGCAGTGCCGTCCTCATCTGCTCCAACTAATGTCCTCCTGCCTGCATCTGTCAGTTAATGACATTGCTTGTTATCTCGGGGACCACAGTGTTGTCTCTCCTAAGAGAATTCACTCTCATGTTCATAGACAGTTATTTACTTTGGGGCCTGAGAGAGAACAGGACGGGAAGAAGCCACCCAGAAGCAAGATGATGGAGCCACCCAGAAGATGACTTCTAGTCTTCGGTTAGGTTGGGAGAATATATGATTGAACTAGGTGATCAGATTATATCTCGTCCAGGAGAAAACTGTCTCTCTAGTGCCCGTTTTTTAGGCTTACCCCATAAATCAACGCCTCATTCTTTAACGAGCTACGTAAAATGACTAAGGGCTTGTTCAGACGATAGTTCTATACATCCAGGTGCAAAACCGGTAGCCTATGGATGAATTGAACAAAGTCAGTCAATAACTTTGTTCACATGAACAGTTTACCACATCCTGCAGTTTTTTTGGGGTCCAAGTGTAAGTCTAATCTGTTTTTTCACTTTTTTCAGATCAGATTTTCCCAACTCATTGGGTGCAATAACCCCCCCCACACACACACACCAAAAAAACTATGCCATAAAGACCCTACTCACACAGCATCTGTTTTTTATGGATTAGTTAAAATTATTTGGCCAATATAATATCTTAATTTTTTATGTATAAAATAGATGAAATACGGATGTAAAATAATGGGCATAGGGGTGGCGTTAGGGGATGAAAAATCTACCTTTATTAAGAGATGGAAAAACTTTTTCGTACTCTGCTCTTATAAAGATCTTTTTTCAATATGTGTTTCGGTTTCCGGCAATATAAAAGGCTCATTAGGCAGGGTATTTAGTAAAAAATGCTAGTGGGTAGAAGGGCAATCGTCCATATGGTTCCAGAGATATGGGTCATTTTCACGTGCGGACACAGACAAAAAAGGGCCCCTTTGCGAGAATTGTGCCCTTTCCAGTCCAAGAACTTTGGAGGTGGAAATGGCCCCCTGACCTTTTTGGCTGCACCAATGATATGTCCACCCCTGGTCATTTTATTAAGTGCTTATTTGTATGACCTCTACAAAAAAGGAGGGTGGCTCACAGTGTAATACTTCAGAGTAGGCCAAGAACTCGCCCCCAATTCTGTGAATCGCGCCCCCTTGGTAAATACCATAACAACTAGCCATATAATAAAAGGTCCATATTCCTGGAACCATATGGCGAATTTAAAAACTGCATAGTTGGGAGAGCAGCAGGGATAAAATAAGACTAAACACTGTCCACTTTTGACCTGGTGACAGGTCCTCTTTAAAGCAACGATTTAGTTTAGTATCCAGTGTTCCTTTTGTAGGTATTGATAAGGCCGTCCATGTGAAAATGATGTAACTGGTAGAGAAAAGTGAATATATTCATGTGGAATTCTACACAACTTTTATAAAAATCAGTATTCACCAAAATCTGGATTTTTTTGGGATTCTCTTCCATGTGGATTCAACTAAATGGCAGCGGTACTGTAAAGGGCTTTAAAAGATTAAAACAATAAATTAAAAATGTTTATACTCACTAGTAGTGGCGTATTTAGAGTTTGATGGGCCTGACTGCCAAGTTTTCTTTTATACTGGTGCAAAATTTGGACTTTGGTCCTCCCTACCCCCTATGTTGGTCAGATGTATGTATATATACATTTAGCATTCTAAATTTTATAAAGAAATACGAGTTTCCCCCCCAGTTATGTAGTAATGTCCCCAACCCTGTTCTAATGTCCCCCATCCTAGGCTCTTTCCTCATATGTATGCCCCCCCATCCTGGTAAGTATGTCCCCCATCCTGATATATGCTGCCCCCATCCTAATATATATGTTCCGCTAATCAAGCCCACATCCTGGTGTATATATAACCCCATCCTGGCATATATAACCCCATCCTGGTATATACTGTAATTCACCATCCTGATATATACGTCTCCTGGTATATACAGTTAGGTCCAGAAATATTTGGACAGTGACACAATTTTCGCGAGTTGGGCTCTGCATGCCACCACATTGGATTTGAAATGAAACCTCTACAACAGAATTCAAGTGCAGATTGTAACGTTTAATTTGAAGGTTTGAACAAAAATATCTGATAGAAATTGTAGGAATTGTACACATTTCTTTACAAATACTCCACATTTTAGGAGGTCAAAAGTAATTGGACAAATAAACCAAACCCAAACAAAATATTTTTATTTTCAATATTTTGTTGCGAATCCTTTGGAGGCAATCACTGCCTTAAGTCTGGAACCCATGGACATCACCAAACGCTGGGTTTCCTCCTTCTTAATGCTTTGCCAGGCCTTTACAGCCGCAGCCTTCAGGTCTTGCTTGTTTATGGGTCTTTCCGTCTTAAGTCTGGATTTGAGCAAGTGAAATGCATGCTCAATTGGGTTAAGATCTGGTGATTGACTTGGCCATTGCAGAATGTTCCACTTTTTTGCACTCATGAACTCCTGGGTAGCTTTGGCTGTATGCTTGGGGTCATTGTCCATCTGTACTATGAAGCGCCGTCCGATCAACTTTGCGGCATTTGGCTGAATCTGGGCTGAAAGTATATCCCGGTACACTTCAGAATTCATCCGGCTACTCTTGTCTGCTGTTATGTCATCAAGAAACACAAGTGACCCAGTGCCATTGAAAGCCATGCATGCCCATGCCATCACGTTGCCTCCACCATGTTTTACAGAGGATGTGGTGTGCCTTGGATCATGTGCCGTTCCCTTTCTTCTCCAAACTTTTTTCTTCCCATCATTCTGGTACAGGTTGATCTTTGTCTCATCTGTCCATAGAATACTTTTCCAGAACTGAGCTGGCTTCATGAGGTGTTTTTCAGCAAATTTAACTCTGGCCTGTCTATTTTTGCAATTGATGAATGGTTTGCATCTAGATGTGAACCCTTTGTATTTACTTTCATGGAGTCTTCTCTTTACTGTAGACTTAGAGACAGATACACCTACTTCACTGAGAGTGTTCTGGACTTCAGTTGATGTTGTGAATGGGTTCTTCTTCACCAAAGAAAGTATGCGGCGATCATCCACCACTGTTGTCATCTGTGGACGCCCAGGCCTTTTTGAGTTCCCAAGCTCACCAGTCAATTCCTTTTTTCTCAGAATGTACCCGACTGTTGATTTTGCTACTCCAAGCATGTCTGCTATCTCTCTGATGGATTTTTTCTTTTTTTTCAGCCTCAGGATGTTCTGCTTCACCTCAATTGAGAGTTCCTTAGACCGCATGTTGTCTGGTCACAGCAACAGCTTCCAAATGCAAAACCACACACCTGTAATCAACCCCAGACCTTTTAACTACTTCATTGATTACAGGTTAACGAGGGAGACGCCTTCAGAGTTAATTGCAGCCCTTAGAGTCCCTTGTCCAATTACTTTTGGTCCCTTTAAAAAGAGGAGGCTATGCATTACAGAGCTATGATTCCTAAACCCTTTCTCCGATTTGGATGTGAAAACTCTCATATTGCAGCTGGGAGTGTGCACTTTCAGCCCATATTATATATATAATTGTATTTCTGAACATGTTTTTGTAAACAGCTAAAATAACAAAACTTGTGTCACTGTCCAAATATTTCTGGACCTAACTGTATATCCCCATCCTGGGCCCCTCATGGTATATACTGTCCCTCTCCTGGTGTATACTGTCCCCCTGCTGGGCTTCTCCTGGTATCTATTGTCCCCCTCCTGGTATAGATCTCCCCATCCTGGTAAATATTTCTTCGTTCTGTCTAATGCAAAAAACAACAACATTGTACTCACCGTCACTGGCTTCCACATCACGTTGCGTGCTCCTGTGTAGCCACAGTGGCCGACAGCTTTCATCAGTGGTGGTGCTATTGCAATGCATGACATCATTGCCATGCGCCGCCCTCAGTCACTGGGAAACAGATGAAAGCTGGTGGCTTCTGTTTGGCCAGCAGTGTGTATTGCAGTACAGGGACCCGAGGGTCTCTGCACCAGAATGCATTTCAGCTGGATGTGCAGCCTCGGATGCACATCCTGCTGAAGCTGGGGCCAGCAGACCTCCAGAGCCGGTCGTGGTTGCTATCCCTACAACCACTATCATTCCGCCCCTGGTCACTGGTTCTGCGCATGCGCACACAATGTTTTGTAGGTGATTGTGATGTTATGACCTTTTGCACGCATGTGCAGAACCCAGATTTCAGTGCGAGCTAAGGTGATAAGAAAATGAAGTGAGGAGTGGAAGGGCTGGAGAGGTGAGCAGCGCGGTGAGTATGAGTTTTTTTTTTTTTTTTTTTTTTACAGTTATTGTACTCTGGGGTTTGGAGAGAACGCAGAGTATAATAAGGGACATTACATTTGTGAAGAATAACAATACCATACTATAATATCAGTGTCCTCTTGGGTAGGGAACAGGACTCTGCTTCTATTTCATTTATACCCCTATATTTACACTTCTGCTCAGATTCCCAGAGGAAGACGTGGTGACAATTCTTGACCATTTTATCCAAAATAATAGTAAATTGTTTGTGTCGCAAGCACCAATGGTTAATGAAGGAGCTGAGTGCTGGTCCCAACACTAATACTTTGATAAACGTATGTCAGCAATGGCTTTGAGGAGAAGCATTTTCATCCTGGATGGTCAGATACGCGTGTAGACAGCTTCATTGCATGCTGCTGTCATCACATCTACTCCTCTGCTACCTACAAATCACATTCCTTAAATTAAACCTTTAACAGATCGCCCTGCTCAATTTCCATCTGACAAGATGAATGAAGACAGACTACGACAGTGACAATCTTATGAGATGGATGTCAGAGGAGTCAAGCAGGGATTGTTCATGGGGTGAGGATAGCCCGAATCTGTCAATAAAGATATTTTTTTCAGACCCCCAAATTAAGAAAGTGTTCATATCCTAGTTTATTTCCAAGATATCAGGTGTTCAATAATCCCAACAAATCTCTTTAAAGGTTCATTCTCCCATGTCTGCCAGTAGACGGGCTTGTCCAGTTTATAGAATCCATTTTCATAATCCCCATTTAACGAATTCTGAGCTCATCCTCTGTTCGGGATCATCATCTCTTTGCCAGACTGGTTCTAAAGAGTGACTTGATACACACAGCACTTCTGGTGTGGTGCTCAAGTAGGGTCCAAAACTGTCTCAAGTAGATGTAGAAACTTGGCACTCAAGAATAATATGACTAGTGGTCTTTTATTGAGAAGAACTTGTAGGAACAGCACAAGAATAGACGTTTCGGTTAAAGACCTTCATCAGTGCATTGCTACATAGACAGCGGTGGACACCACGTCATACCTGACTACACCGGTTGCCATGATGCTATAGCTTCTGAAGACCCCCTGCACGCATACTGATGAAGGTCTTTGACCGAAACGTCTGTGCTAGTGCTGGTCCCACAAGTTCTTCTCAACAAAAGACCACTATTCACTTTTATCTTGAGTGCCTAGTTTCTACATCTGGTTGTAAAGAGTGTCTCTTCATTTGGAGGACCTGCCCTATATTATACAGAAAACATGCATGTATTGATTTGAAGGGGCCCCATGGGTTGTGTCCATGGAGTAGCGTCTTCCTGGTGGATGGAGCTAAGGTAAGAACATCAGGATTAGAACCAGTTAGATAATAACTAGGACAGAATTGGATATGAACACATAGTCAGGGTAGCTAACTCCAAAGTCTGGGAGGAGGAAATTATTTAGGTCACTAGAAACCCAATTAGCTCCTGAACTCATCCTTTTATTGGTCCACTGAATGGCTTACCTAGCTGGCCAGTCAGATGGACACTACTCTTGGCTAGAAGTACTGGCTTGGTGGCCAAGCAATTGTGGTAGCATTGTCCGACCCTGACAGTCCAGAGTGGCTGCAGTGCTCAACAGTGATGAGGTTGAAGTGGCCGCAGGTCTGACTGCGGCTGAGTTCCCATAATCTGCGCCAACAAAATGCCCACGCTCAGATTTTATGCAAGGGTACATTTCTTTACTGGTAAACATTTCAATGACACGCAGCTGGCTTAGCAGCACACATACACATTTGCTATACGGGTCTCTAACTTCGGACACACGGCACAGAACACAAAAAAAGAGAATTTTGTTACTTACCGTAAATTCTTTTTCTTATAGTTCCGTATTGGGAAACCCAGACCATGGGTGTTTAGCTTCTGCCTCCGGAGGACACACAAAGTACTACACTTAAAAGTGTAGCTCCTCCCTCTGAGCTTATACACCCCCTGGTAGCCAGTCCTAGCCAGTTTAGTGCAAAAGCTGAAGGAGAATAGCCACCCACAAGTAGAACCGAGTAAGAACCGGAACAACCGGAGACTCTGTCCACGACAACAGCCGGTGATAACACACGGAACAAGAAAAATGCCAACAAGCAACAGGGAGGGAGCTGGGTCTCCCAATACGGAACTAAAAGAAAAAGAATTTACGGTAAGTAACAAAATTCTCTTTTTCTTTATCGTTCGTTTGGGAGACCCAGACCATGGGACGTTCCAAAGCTGTCCCTGGGTGGGAATAAACAGTAAAAACTAAGAAGTAGGCGGAGCCTAACTTTACAAGTGGGCGACAGCCGCCTGAAGGATGCGTCTGCCCAAGCTCGCATCTGCCGAAGCATGAGCATGCACTTGGTAGTGCTTCGAAAAGGTATGCAGGCTAGTCCAAGTGGCAGCCTGACAGACTTGTTGAGCCATAGCCTGGTGCCTAAAAGCCCAAGAGGCACCGCCAGCTCTGGTCGAGTGTGCTTTGATCCCCAGCGGGGGAGGCACCTGAGTACTCTGGTAGGCGTCCGAAATAGTCGATCTAATCCAACGGGCCAAGGTCGGCTTAGAAGCAGAGAGACCCTTGCGCCGCCCTGTGGTTAGCACAAAAAGAGAGGTGCACCGCCTAAGCGTAGCGGTGCGAGACACATAGATCCAGAGAGCACGCACCAGATCTAGAGTATGCAGCGCTTTCTCAAAGCAATGAACAGGGGCCGGACAGAAGGAAGGCAAGGAAATATCCTGGTTAAGGTGGAAGGGAGAGACCACCTTAGGAAGAAAGTCCGGGGTCGGACGGAGAACTACCGTGTCTTGGTGAAAAACCAAAAAAGGTGACTCCGAGGAGAGCGCAGCCAAATCAGAGACTCTCCTGAGAGAAGTTATGGCAACTAGAAAGGCCACCTTTTGAGAAAGACGATACAAAGAAACCTCCCTAAGAGGCTCAAAGGGTGGTTTCTGCAATACCGTGAGGACCAAGTTAAGGTCCCAGGGATCCAAGGGCCGCCGATAAGGCGGAATGATGTGAGACGCACCTTGCATGAAGGTGCGGATCTGAGCCAGCCGGGCGAGACGCCGCTGGAACAGCACTGATAGAGCTGAGACTTGTCCCTTGAGAGAGTTGAGGGACAGTCCTAGCTGCAGACCGGACTGTAAAAAAGACAGAAGGGTCGGCAACGAAAATGGCCAAGGAGAATGGCCGGAAGAGCGACACCAGGACAGGAAAATTTTCCAAGTCCTGTGATAGATCTTGACGGAAGAAGACTTACGGGCCCGAGTCATAGTGGAGATGACTTCAGGAGGAATACCAGAAGCCATCAAAATCCAGGACTCAAGAGCCACGCCGTCAATTTGAGTGCCGCAGAATTCGGGCGGAAAAACGGACCTTGCGAGAGCAGGTCTGGACGGTCCGGAAGATGCCACGGCATCTCCACGGACAGTTGGAGCAGGTCCGGATACCAAGCTCGCCTGGGCCAGTCCGGTGCAATGAGGATGACTCGACGGCCCTCCATTCTGATCTTGCGCAGGACTCTGGGCAAGAGAGCTAGAGGGGGAAACACGTAGGACAGACGAAACTGGGACCAGTCTTGAACCAGAGCGTCCGCGGCGAAGGCCTGAGGATCGTGGGAGCGAGCCACGTAAACCAGAACCTTGTTGTTGTGACGGGATGCCATTAGGTCCACGTCCGGAGTGCCCCACTTGCGGCAGATTGACTGAAACACTGCCGGGTGCAGAGACCACTCACCACCATGCACGGATTGACGGCTGAGATAATCTGCCTCCCAGTTTTCTACGCCAGGGATGTGGACTGCGGATATGGTGGACTTGAAGTCCTCCGCCCATTGAAGAATGCGTTGGACCTCCAACATTGCCAGGCGGCTGCGTGTCCCGCCTTGGTGATTGATGTAGGCAACCGCTGTCGCGTTGTCTGACTGGACTCGAATGTGCCTGCCCGCCAACAGGTGGTGAAAGGCTAGGAGAGCTAGAAGCACAACTCTGGTTTCCAGCACATTGATTGAAAGGGCTGACTCGGACGGAGTCCAAGTGCCCTGAGCTCTGTGGTGGAGATGTACCGCTCCCCAGCCGGATAGGCTGGCATCCGTGGTGAGAATCACCCAGGACGGAGCCAGGAAGGAGCGCCCTTGGGACAGGGAGAGGGGTCGAAGCCACTACTGAAGAGAGGTCCTGGTCCGTGGCGACAGAGCCACTAACCTCTGTAAGGAGGAAGGCCGCTTGTCCCAACAGCGGAGAATGTCCAGCTGCAGAGGACGCAGATGGAACTGGGCAAAGGGAACCGCCTCCATGGAAGCCACCATTTGACCCAGCACCTGCATCAGGCGCCTGAGGGAATAACGGTGGGGCCTCAGGAGAGAGCGCACCGCAAGCCGGAGAGACTGCTGTTTGATTAAGGGCAACTTCACAAGTGCCGGCAAAGTCTCGAACTGCACCCCTAGGTATGTGAGACTCTGAGTCGGAGTTAGAGTGGATTTGGGAAGATTGACAATCCACCTGAATTGGGCTAGGGTGGCGAGAGTGAGCGAAACACTGCGCTGACAGTCTGCGCTGGATGGACCCTTGACCAGAAGGTCATCCAGATAAGGAAGCACTGCTAACCCCTGGAGGTGCAGGACCGCAATCACTGCCGCCATGACCTTGGTGAATACCCGAGGGGCCGTGGCTAACCCGAAGGGGAGAGCCACGAATTGGAAATGATCCTCTCCTATCGCAAAACGTAACCAACGCTGATGTGACACTGCGATTGGCACATGTAGATAGGCATCTCTGATGTCGATGGACGCCAGGAACTCCCCTTGGGTCATAGAGGCAATGACTGATCGCAGAGACTCCATGCGAAAATGCCGCACCCGGACATGGTTGTTGAGAAGCTTGAGATCCAGGATGGGTCGGAAGGTACCATCCTTTTTTGGAACTAGGAAGAGATTTGAGTAAAAACCTCTGAACCGTTCCTGAGCGGGAACTGGGACAATCACTCCGTTTGCCTGCAAGGACGCCACGGCATGCGAGAAGGCGGCGGCCTTGGAGCAGGGGGGAGTAGAGAGAAAAAATCTGTTTGGAGGGCTGGAAGAGAATTCTATCCTGTAGCCGTGAGATATGATGTCGCTCACCCACTGATCGGAAACCTGCTTTAACCAAGCGTCGCCAAAGTGGGAGAGCCTGCCACCGACTAAGGACGTGGCTGGAGCGGGCCGAGAGTCATGAGGAAGCTGCCTTAGTGGCAGAACCTACTGCGGTCTTCTGCGGACGCGCTTTTGGGCGCCAGTTGGATTTCTGATCCTTGGCTGAGTTAGCGGACGAGGCGGAAGGCTTAGAGGATGACCAGTTGGAGGAACGAAAGGAATGAAACCTCCGATTGATTCCTACCCTGGGCGGGTTTCCTGGTCTTAGTTTGTGGCATGGAAGTACTCTTCCCGCCAGTAGCTTCTTTAATGATTTCATCCAGCTGTTCACCAAACAGCCGTGAACCAGCAAAAGGGAGCCCAGCAAGAAACTTCTTGGACGAAGCATCTGCCTTCCACTCTCGAAGCCACAAAATCCTGCAGATAACAAGAGAATTAGCTGAAGCCACCGCAGTGCGGTGAGCAGCCTCTAGCATGGCAGACATGGCATAAGATGAAAAGGCTGAAGCCTGAGCAGTTAAGGTAACCATCTCAGGCATAGATTCCTTGGTGAGGGAATGCATCTCCTCTAGAGAAGCAGAGATGGCTTTGATAGCCCACACTGCTGCAAAAGTCGGGGAAAACGCGGCCCCCGCAGCTTCTTACACAGATTTGGCCAGAAGGTCAATCTGACGGTCAGTGGATTCCTTAAGTGAGGTGCCGTCAGCCACCGACACAACGGTCCGGGCTGATAGCCTAGACACCGGAGGGTCTACCTTTGGGGAGTGAGACCACTCCTTGACCACCTCAGGTGGATATGGAAACCGGTCATCAGAACCACGCTTTGGAAAGCGTTTGTCAGGGCAGGCCCTGGGTTTGGTCACAGCGGTCTGAAAACTAGAGTGGTTAAAGAACACACTCTTCACTCTCTTAGGCGAGGTAAACTGATGTTTTTCTGCCAAAGAGAGTTGCTCCTCTGATACTGGCGGATTGAGATCCAGCACAGAATTAATAGAAGCAATCAAATCACTAAGATCTGAGTCACCCTCAGAGAAATCGATGGGATACATAGCCTCCGAGCCCCCAGTGAGGGCATCCTCCTCATCTTGAGAGTCAGCTCTTGAGACAGAGCCGTGGGATGGGGAGGGGGAGGAAACCCTGCGCCTTCTCTTAGAAGGACGGGGTCTGGGATCAGATGATGAATCCTCCGTGAGCTCTGATGGACGGAGGTCAGAGGATAGGAGTCCTCTGTCAAGAGTATTAGAGGCACCCTGAGAGGGGGGCTGATGCATATTCATCAAAGTCCTGGACAAAAGTCCCATGGACTCAGCAAATGACTGGGATATAGACCTAGAAAAGGACTCTACCCAGGCCGGGGGTTCAATCACAGGTGCAGCAGCAGCCTGAGAGACCACTGGGGGTGAGACTCCAGGCTGTGGCACCGCCAAGTTAGAGCAACCATCACAGTGTGGATAAATGCTCGGCTCAGGCAGCAGGAGCTTACATGCAGTGCATGCAGAATAAAGCTTTGGAGCCTTGCTCCTTGTGTGAGACATGCTGCTGGAGTGGGGGCTTTGCAGAGAATGAACCCCAGGGAGAATATACAGAGGTCCACAACCGGAGACCGGCTGTGGCTTACCAGACCGCTGAGCACGGTGTTGTGTGCCCTCCAGATCCCGAAGCCCGGTCCCCCAGAGCGCAGCACCTCAGCAGAGATGCAGAATGCAGGATGTCCCAGAGCAGAGTGAACTCTGCCTGAGAAATGGAGGGGGCGGGACTAGGGACGTTCCTATAAAAAAGCGGGAACTGGAGGGCTATAGAGACCTGCCGGGAAGGAGGGACGCCCCAGCAGTGGGGAGTGTCCCTCCCCTGTGTAGAACGGCCGCTGGGAGGAGCCGAACCTGTCCCTCTGCATGAGTGACATGCGAGGGCAGGAAAACGAAACTAGGCCTCCGGCAAAGCCGGGGCCTAAATTTAAGCGGCGAGGCCGACAAGCAGGCACCATCGGCGCGGTTCTCAGGCAAAAGCTGGAGAACCCGCCGGAAAAGTTAAAAACAATCACATACAGCATACTCTCCCCTTACAATAAAGAACCGGGACCCCCAACATAAACGTCTCAGGTACTTAGCTGCTGAGACGCAGGGCCATGTCCCTGGGGATGAGTGCTCCGGTCAACAGAATCCTCAAGGGGCTGTGGATGGAGACCGGAATCCTGCCAGGCATGGAGACCGTGCTAGCTCCCACTTCAAGCCAGAGCCCAGAAGGGAAGGTGAAGGAGCGCGGCATGTAAGGCTTCAGCCTTGTAAATCAACCTTAACAACACCGCCGACACAGTGGGGTGAGAAGGGACATGCCGGGAGTCCAGACATGGACCCGCTTTTCTTCAAACTCTTTCCAAAAGTCAAACAATCAGATGAGAATGCATGTGTGGATGTATGACCTCCTGAACACAAAGCGATAAACTGGCTAGGACTGGCTACCAGGGGGTGTATAAGCTCAGAGGGAGGAGCTACACTTTTAAGTGTAGTACTTTGTGTGTCCTCCGGAGGCAGAAGCTAAACACCCATGGTCTGGGTCTCCCAAAGGAACGATAAAGAAAAAACAGCAATGATAAACAAGAATTCTGTCCCTGACTTGCCCTATAGGTTACATTACCAGTCCAAAACACAGGAGGGAGGGCTCCCACGTAGCAGGCCTGGACTCCGGGTACACGACGGCGACTCCAAGGAGCAGAGATGGGGAAATCTTCAGCCCTCTCACCAGAGGACTAGCTCAGAGTCTCTTGGAATGGAGGAAGGAGACGGTCCGGAGGTCCCTTGAGTCCAGGATCACATCTGCAGCAGTTCTGGCAATCCCTCACACGTCAGCGATGAGGGCAGTCCGAGGCAGGTCTGTTCAGGTACAGCTCCAGTAGCTCAGTGTCTTTTTTTTCCCCGCACTTTTTTCCAGTACAACCAGTGCCTGTGGGAGGGGATCAGATTTTACAGCGTCCGCCCCTCGAGCAATTTCAGCACTTGTCCACAAGGTGGCAGCACCATCCTGTGTAATGTCAGTCTCCATGTCTTTTTCAGTCAGCTGCTCGCATCGTTACATATCCCCCCACTGAAAGGTTGGCAGTCCCTGTCAACATTCACAGGTTCCAGGGCAGCGAGGACTGAGGCTGTGGCAGGGAGAGGCTGAGAAGCGGGCCATACATACTGGTCCCTATAAGACTGCCCAGGAGGAACCCCGGCAGTGGTGTGGGTAGTACGCCGCAGAGGTTGATTTCCCTCCACTCTATCACCGGTTACACTCTCTACCTCCGTCAGTTCCCTAGAGGGAGGGCCAGTCTGCGCAGGCGGGTAACCAGTCCCGGAGTCAACAAGGTCACTATGCTGAGTAATGTCAATGGTGTCAGTCAGGTCAGCAGTGTCGTCCTCACCGGGTACTGTGGTCAGGGAGTCAGGCTGGGATTGGCAGGGGCGCAACATATTCCGGTGCAAGGTGCGAGAGTTGCCGCTATCTTCGCCCCGGACTCTGTACACATGACCATCAGGGTAGGGGCGCTCAACTATCCGATAGACTTCAGCTTCCCACTTAGCTCGGAGTTTTCCTTGAGGCTTCTACCTACTTCTAAGGGTTCTTCCTGTACGGGGAGCGGGTCAGCATGTCTCTGGCCCCGGATTTGTTGGCCTACCAGTCGGTATACAGTTTCCATCTTCTGACGATGAGTGTGTAGCAATGATGGATAGGTACCGCCGGTATTTTTTTCAGGACTGGTCAGGTTTAGGTCATGGACCCCTTTTCCTGGGCGGCCAAAGAGAAGGGTGTGTGGGGTAAAACCCGTCACGGAGTGGACTTGATTGTTGTAGGCCCACACTAGATCCGGGAGGAATTGGGGCCATTGGTCTTTCTTGTCATCGGCTAAGGTGCGGATCAACTGGAGTAGAGTCCGGTTAAAGCGCTCACACGCACCATTCCCCTGTGGGTGGTAAGGGGTGGTTCTGGACTTCCGGATCCCATACATCCGATGCAGCTCCTCGATAATTTGACCTTCAAAACAAGCCCCCTGATCAGAGTGCAACCTCTCCGGACACCCATAGACCTGGATGAACTGTCGATAGATGGCCCGCGCAGCTGACTCGGCAGTCTGATCTTTGGTAGCAACAGCAACTGCGAATTTTGTGAAATGGTCTACCATAACCAGACAGTATTGGTAGCCACCACTCGCCGTCCCAATCGACAGGTAGTCCACCATCAACAGCTCAAGGGGCCGGGATGTCTCAACTGTTTGGACAGGTGCACGCTGTTCAGCGGACTTGTAAAGCTCACAGGTGGGACAGGCTTGGCAGACATCTTCAACCAGCTTGCGGAGTCCCGGACAGTAGATGGACTGTTGGACCCACCGGAAGGTCTTGTCTATTCCAAAGTGGCCGTTCCTCTTGTGAGCTTCTCCCACCATCTCACGGGCCATTTGGGCCGGCGCTACAACCTGTAGGCACTCCTCCAGCATGTGGGATAGGAAGATCCTCCGGTATAGCACTCCTTCTCTCAGAATCAGATGATCCCATTGGCTGAGCAGGGTCAGGGTACTGGTGGACAGTCGTGACCGCGTGTCAGAGGACGGCTTCTGCTGCTGCTTCACCCATTGTTTGAGTAGGGTACATTCAGCATTCTGGTCCTGGATTCTGCACCATTCCTGTGGGGACAGTGGGGACCCTACTGGAGTGCCAGCCTCATGCACAGCATACTGGCGGCAATCCATCATCTGCCGGGCTAATCTTGCAAAGTCAGGCATCTCGTCTCCTTCCAGCTCTTCGTCCCGGTCCTTAGTGGGCGAAGGGGATGTCCTTCTGGACAGGCTGTCCGCATTCTGATTTTCAGCCCCAGCTCTATATTTAATCTTGTAGTTTAAACTTGGAGAGCCGAGCCATCCATCGCTGCTCCATAGCCCCAAGTTTCGCATTTTCTAAGTGGGCCAAAGGGTTGTTGTCCATCAGGACTAGTACTTCTGTCCCCGTCAGATATCCGGCAAATTTCTCAATCATTGCCCACATCAAGGCCAACAGCTCCAGCCAGAATGAACTGTAATTGGTGGGATTCTTTTCACCTTCATGTAGGGACCTGCTGGCATAGGCTACAACACGTTCCTTGCCTTCTTGTACCTGTGAGAGTACTGCCCCCAGACCCTGTAGGCTGGCGTCAGTGTGTAATTGAAAGGGCAGAGTGTAATCTGCATATGCCAGGATGGGGGACGATGTCAAGGCACCTTTTAGAGCTTGGAAGGACTCCTCTTGGGTAGGCCCCCAATTGATGCGACGTCCTCTGGGACTGTTGGTGGTCCCTCGAAGCAGGTCGTGCAGTGGTGCGGCAAGCCGGGCGAAGTTCTTGACGAACCGGTAGTAGCCTGCCAGTCCCAGGAAAGCCCGGACCTCCTTGACAGTTGTGGGCTGTGGCCAGTCCCGTACAGCGGCTATTTTCTCCGGCGATGGTTGTACACCTTCGGCCGAGATCCTGTGGCCCAGGTAATCGATCTCCTGCTGTAGAAATCGGCACTTGCTGGGTTTCAACTTCAGGCCATGTTTCCTTAGCCTCTGGAACACGCGGCCCAGCTTCTGTAGATGTTCTTCGAACGTGGCTGAATAGACCACAATGTCATCAAGGTAGATGAGGGTGAAGTCGAAATTGAAGTCTCCCAAGCAGCGCTCCATCAGCCTCTGGAAAGTTCCCGGCGCGTTGTTCAGGCCGAAGGGCATCCTTTCAAACTCATACAGGCCCATGGGTAGGACGAAAGCAGTCTTTTCTCTGTCCTTTTCGCTCATGGGTACCTGCCAATAGCCGCTGGCCAGATCCAGGGAGGAAAAGTAATTGGCTTTCTTCAGAGCCGTCCGGGATTCTTCGATCCTCGGCAAAGGGTATGAGTCCCGGGTGGTGCAAGCATTCAGGCGGCGGTAGTTCACACAGAACCTCAGGGATCAGTCTTTCTTTTTAACTATTACCACCGGTGCAGCCCAGGGGCTCTGGCTCTCTCGTACCACTCCGGCATGGAGAATGGAATTCAGGAGGCTTTTCACTTCTTGGTATTGCTGGGGTGGTATCTGCCGGTATCTCTCATGGATAGGAGAAGCATTACCCGTAGGGATCTCGTGTTGGATACTGGTGGTGCATCCAAAGTCGGTGTCATGCCGGGCAAAGGATGCCTGGTGTTCCTGTAGTAGGTTTTCCACCTGTGACACTTCCTGTTTAGAGTATTGAGATGTATCCAGCTGACACTTCTCTAGCAGCTCCTTTCCAGCTTCAGTGTCATCTGTGGCGGTGGCCATGGCGGAGACAGTCACTGTCCAGTCTCCCTCTGTCGATGGGGCAAACTGGAAGGGGCCCCTGGGATTCACCTCTGTAGGTAGGGCGTAGACTCTGGTGAGCTGTGTCCCCGCTTCTAGGTCGACGCCTACACTAGCTGTATTGCTCAGACGGACAGGGATCCTTCCCCTCCTCACGACAGCCAGAGTGCGAGCGACTAATTGGTTCAATTTTCCTTCCCTCGGGGTTTGAGGCTCAATCAGTACCTCCACGCCTTCAAGCGGTCTTGTGGTGCTAAGGGGTAGCGAGATAATTGTCTCCTTTTCAGCCGGTAAGGTGATCCTAGTGTGGCGAGGCACGGTGATAGTGGCTATGGGCCGTTGTTCCTCTGCCATTTGCTGTAGGCTGCAGGCCCGAACCACTCTTTGGAATGCTCGGCGGGTGGCCCCGTGTGTGGTAACTTCCTGCCAGTACTTGGGTCCCCGCTTGGTAAACAATACCAGGTTCAGGTCTTTCAGGATGTTCTTCCCAATAATCATGGGCGTGTCCGAACCGAAGCCTTCTTTGACCACGATTATCCCCCTCTTCCTGAGGTCCTGTCCACACATTTCGGTGCTCATCCAAGCTACTCCCGTTACTGGAATGGGTAGATTATTGGCCGCTTTGATCTTGATGACGGTATTCGGGTCATAAGCAGCCCGTGGTTGTAGATATTTCTCGTAAAACTGTTCTGAGATGGTGGACACCTGGGATCCAGTATCCATTAGTCCTTGCATGGCAACCCCCTCTAGCATTACATTCAGTGTAGGGCTGTTTGATGCAAGCTTGCTCCTTTGTTGGCTCCTTTTCTCCGTGGTCTTCCCGGTCGAGTGAGCCTCCTCAGCCGGGGTGTCTAGTTTAAAGGTGCCCGCTGTTGAGAGGCATGGCTTGTCGGTTCTAGTGGATAGGCCTGGGGTTCCATCCGCTGTTTCGAGTGAAACTCCGCTTGCTGGGGTGTTTGAGAGTCCATTCGATGGAACGGCTGCGGGTCGGGTTGGAAGGAGTTCTGGGGGCAACGGTTTGCTCTGTGACGGGGGTCACCACATGTCCAGCACTTCCCCATAGGCCGGCTAGGTTGCCGTCTCACTTGCCTATCTGCCTGTTGGTCTAATGTGAGCTGCAGCACCTGCTTCTGTAAATCCACCACCATCTGCTTCAGTTCCTCCGTGTCGCTGTTCGGAGTATTTGTACTGTACATGGATCTGCAAGTAGCGGTATAAGTCTCTGTTCCCGTAACAGGTCCCCTAGAACGTTCTATGGCTTCTTGTTTAACCTCAGCAAATGTAAGGGCTGGATTTATCCGGAGTAAGTCCTGCAATGAGTGGTTGAGATACGGATCTCTCAGTCCTATTACGAATTGGTCCCTCAGCACCAGGTCGCGGGAGGATGTACCCGCTAGATTTTCTCCATTTTTGCAGGCTTGTTCCAGCAGTAGTTGGAGGGCGTTCGTATATCGGGGAATGTCCTCCCACTCGAGCTGTGTATGCTGGAAGAACATGTAGCGCAGTGTTCCCAGGTATCTGGTCGGCCCATAGGTGTTCTCTAGCACCTAATGTATCTAATGTAAGCTGGCCCCTAACCGTCTCCAGTCTGACTGTCATTCATGCCTCCCCCTCTAACGTCAGCATAGCCATTTCCGCTAGGGTCTTAGGATCAACATTATACATATCCCCCACTATCCTAAGTTGTTCCGCCCATTCAGGTACAGGGTAATTCCGTCCATTAAACTTTCTCACTTGATTTACAATAGACGCCGGAGGAGCTGTCTGACTATAAGCTACCACCGGGAGGGGATTTTGCTGGTCACAGATACTGCCGACTACGCCAGATGAAGTGGCCGCAGGTCTGACCGCGTCTGAGTTCCCATAATCTGCGCCAACAAAATCCCCACGCTCAGATTTTATGCAAGGGTACATTTCTTTACTGGTAAACATTTCAATGACACACGCAGCTGGCTTAGCAGTACACATACTCAGAGTTTGCTATACTGGTCTCTAACTTCGGACACACGGCACAGAACACAAAAAAACAGCAATGATAAACAAGAATTCTGTCCCTGACTTGCCCTATAGGTTACATTACCAGTCCAAAACACAAGGAGGGAGGGCTCCCATGTAGCAGGCCTGGACTCCGGGTACACGACGGCGACTCCAAGGAGCAGAGATGGGGAAATCTTCAGCCCTCTCACCAGAGGACTAGCTCACAGTCTCTTGGAATGGAGGAAGGAGACGGTCCGGATGTCCCTTGAGTCCAGGATCACATCTGCAGCAGTTCTGGCAATCCCTCACACGTCAGCGATGAGGGCAGTCCGAGGCAGGTCTGTTCAGGTACAGCTCCAGTAGCTCAGTGTCTTTTTTTCCCCGCACTTTTTTCCTGTACAACCAGTGCCTGTGGGAGGGGATCAGATTTTACAGCGTCCGCCCATCGAGCAATTTCTGCACTTGTCCACAAGGTGGCAGCACCATCCTGTGTAATGTCTTTTTCAGTCAGAGCTGCTCGCATCGTTACAAGGTCACGGGTGTGTCATACTTGACAGACAATCCTGTGGTGTCTGGCTGTAGAAGGTTGCAGTGTTTGGCTACACAAACTGCTCCCTGACATTCTCTTCTTCTTTGTTGGGGTCAATCCCTTTCCCTTTAGGGCCCTACAGATTTCCTCACCTTTCAGCTGTTACTCATCAGCACTTCCCTTGATGTCCTTTTAATACTCTTATTCCCCATTGGTCTTTGCTGGTGATAGAGTTAATAACTTAAACAGGCCTTGAATGCAAACAGTAGGCTTGCTATGCATCTGAAGATTGTTGTTCATTGCTGTACCACTCCTTGAGTCATTCTGGAGATAAGTTGTTCATGTACTTTCCCCTGTGTGCTCCTTGTATCTTCTTTGGAGCTTAGTGAGGTTGATTAAGCGCTCATCCCATCCGTTCCTTACTCATTTCTAGGGTTAGTCACTATCAGGTGTCCTGCTTGGTGCATAGGTGCACAACCTATCTAGGGTTTTCAGGGGAACCAGGGGTCAGCGGAAGGTGTGCACAGGGGTCACTATCTCCCCCTTCCCTAGACACAGGGTTTCCTTCCCTTCCCTGTTGTGGAATGCATGGTACCAATATTAGCATGACATGTGATTGGCGCTAAACCACCACATGGTAAGTTTATAAAATCATTACATAGATGGATTATAAACCATGTCATCTGAAACCGATTGCTGCCAACTTTATGTTCTGGATAAGTTTGACTGAGTGCTTGTACCAAAAGTTTGGGACTCTACTCTGCAATTTCCCTTGACAAAAAAAGAAAAAATTAGTCTTATACAAAATTTTAAGTCTGCCAAATTTTATTTTTCCATCCAACCCAAAGATTCACTGCACCGTAAGTTCTCTCTATGAATATTTAATAAAGTAGGCAAAAGAAGTCTGTGCCTCATATAACATTAACTCATTGCATCTGATGTACATGGAAATGGTCCGACTGCAAAAATGCAAAACTGGAATCAGTGCCCTGTGCTTTTATTCCGCGTCCCTCATGGTTTTGCAATGTTTACTGACAAGTTTCCTGGACGCTTTCATGTCTGCAGTTCTATTTCATCTGTTCATCACTTTGTAGCCAATGCTGTGTCTTTTCTATTGAAGTAAACAAGAAAAACTGCAAGACCCAGCCATCTGCTGAGGACCCACCTGTACTTTCTTCTGCAGATGAAAGCGAAGAAATCGCGTACAGCACCGTAGTGGCAGAATTAAGTGACTTATCAGTAGCTGCCTACTGTTCTAGTAATTATTTGTCTTGTGTGAATTTATAAAGTGTTATATAATAGTAACAGATGATTGTTTCAAGACCTATCCAGAATATAAACCACTGATATACTGTATATGCTGTTAATTTATCGCCACCTACTGGCCAGTGAGAATGATGAAGTAACCTGCTACAATGAGTCACTTGAAGAACTGCGCGTTAGTAATGAGTGAGCACTACTATGCTCAGGTGCTCGGTACTCGTAACTAGTGATGAGCGGGCACTACCATGCTCGGGTGCGCTGTACTCTTAACTAGTAATGAGTGAGCACTACCATGCTCAGGTGCTCAGTACTCGTAACTAGTGATGAGCGGGCACTACCATGCTTGGGTGTGTACCACCCCAGGGCTCGGCCGGCTGCCGAGCCGCTCGGATCCGTGCTCATCGGTGGGTGGCTCGAGCGCCTCCGGACCCGGGGTCACTTCGCTCTGAAGGGGGGTTGGCGCTACATGTAGGGGTTTCGGTGGGGAAGGTTCACAGCCGAGGCCGTGGTGTTTAGTGATGTAAGTTCGTGACGCCACCCACGGGTTGTGGTGAATGTGGACACCACCGCTGCCGTTAACTAGGCTCCCGGGGACGATGTTATGCAGCCTGGTGTTGACCCCTCCGTGGGCAGGGGGTGATGGTCCCGGGGCCCGGTGGTTGTGAGGTGTTGGCAAGATGGTGTGGTGCGCGGCCCAAGGGCACTGTTGTACTCACTATGACAGGTACACCGGAGTCTCTGGTAAACCAAAAAGGATGGTGGTCGGTGCCCGCAGCCGGCTGCGCTTTGCCCCTTTCTCAGGTTGGTGGTTCCCACCTTTCTCCTGCACCTCTTTGGTAGAACTTGACTGCCTATGCTTCAGCAACGATAGTCCGCTCCCCGTCTTAATGTGTGTCAGGGAACCCATAGCCCGTGGGATCTCTCTGCCTGTGCGGTGGCTTTCTATCCCCCTCGGTGGGCTGTTGCCGTCTTTCGGGTCTTCGGAGGGGAAAGGACCTAAGGTCCAGACCTCAATCAGTGAATTCGACATGGTCCAGTAGCTTCTGGACCTCGTTCTGGGTCTGAGTACCCCTCCTGGTGCTCCAGTTTCCAGTTGGCTCCCCAGTTTGGTACCGGTGGGCCACTACCCTGTCCCGGACCCTTACGGTTCCACCAGCCGTCTTCCCGGCTCCTGCAGGCGGCAACCACCGTCTGCCTCCTTGCCACGGTACCAGGGCTACGACCCCGGCACCGGTCAGTGTTGTCGCTGCAGACCTGACGCCACAGGCCTGCTGCACTTTAACTAGAACTCCACTCCACTTCACTGTACTGAATGAACTCCCTGAACTAACTGTTTGTTTCCTGTCTCAGGCTCTCTGGACTCCTAGGTGGGCATGGCCAACTGCCTGGCTCCGCCCCCTGGTGTGACCATTGAACACTGAGAGAGGTGACAAGGGTTTTGTAGGTTGGCTGCTGTCACCTTTTTAGGGGCTGGTGTTTGTGCAGGGGGTCTAACTGTGACTACCTGGCTAGTCCAGGGCATCACAGGTGCTCAGTACTTGTAACTAGTGATGAGCGGGCACTACCATGCTCACGTGCTCAGTACTTGTAACTAGTGATGAGCGGGTACTACCATGCTTCAGTGCTCGCTACAAGCTGTTGGATATGTACCGCCCCCGGGCGAGCAGCCGGGCTGCTGCCGCCGCTCGGATCCGGATCCGCGGTGGCTCGAGGGGTCTCCGGACCTGTGGGTCACGCGGCCACTCGATTAAAAGGAGGGGGGGAGATATTTACAGTGGGATTTTGGAAAGTTTGTGACGCCATCCATGGTGCGTGGTAATATGAGGGACCACCGCTGCCTTTGGGGAGCCCGGTTATGATGGTATGGCAGCCTGATGTTTAACCCCTCCGTGGATAGGGGGTTGGTATTCAGGGGCCCATTGGTGTTGTATGGTGTTTGGGTGCCATTGGGGGGTAGGTGCAGGGGGTTTCCGATGTACTCACTCAGTCCCAGAATAACCACACCGACAGCTTGTAAACCAAAGTTCCGAGCACCACCGTAGTCTGCTGGGAGCACGCCTGGATCCGTGCCCTCGGTGTTGTTGTTGGTCTGTGGCCCTATCACTGGCACTTTAGTCTCACTTGGACCCGTTGGTATGAAACTCTCCAGGTCCCGCTCACCCGTATGGCTAACGGAGTGACCTTGCTCTCAGGGTTCACGTGTAGGATTTCTTTGGACTGTAATGGGAAAGTCCTATCCCATCGGTGCGCTAGTACCTCGATTTTGGAGCGGGTTGGGGATGACACTTGAACTCTTTATCCCCGTCGGGTAAATTACCGGAACGCGTGAAGCTACTTTCCGGCCTGGGGTCCACGTACCCAGTCGTGCCCTGGCACCTGCCCGGTGATAGCTCAAGGCCGCCGGCTGCCCTCCTCGGCAGTCCGTGCCCTTTGACACTGTCCCCTACGACCGGGTTCCAGCTCCTACCATACCCAGACCAACGTCTGCCACCTAGTATACAGGACCTCTCCTCCGTGGCCTCTCCTCACGAGAGCCACTTTACCTCCTCTCTCCTTCACTCTCCACTCTCACCTCTCAGCTGTCACTGTCCTCACTTTCTCCTCACCAACCCCCCATGTGGGCGGCCCTATTCCCTTCAGGCCCCCCAATGGTGTGTCTGGTAGGTTCGAGAGGGAAGTGTTCCTAGGATTTTTATTGGACTAGCTGTTAACAACACCTGAGGACTGGGATCCGTTAACGAAGGAGGGTGGTACTGTGCAGAACGGCAGGTTGCCCAATACCCTGCGACGACCTGATAGGCCAGGACGTCCCAGATACTAAGATGGGCTTGACTCTTGTATCAAGTATAATGAAAGTCAATGGGGAAAATCTTCCATAAAAATTCTTGATACCCAGCGCTGGAAGAGAAAGATAGGAGGTACGTGGAGGTCAGAAGCAGCAGTACAAAACCATGAAGGGGTCAGATGGATTTTTTTTTTTTCCTTTTTATTTAAAACAACCATTTTAAAGTTATATAGTGGATGGCGGCTTTACTGTGCCTTGATACAGACCGTTCTCTCTAATTACTCACGTGCAGGATGAGGATTACTCTATGCCTGGATTTTCTCAGGGACGTGTGTCCTTAAATTATGACCTCTCTAAGAAATTAATGAACCTTCTGATATTTGTGGTTTTCCCACAGAAAGTGAATTGATTTTTAAGTTAAAACACATGTTAAGCCACATGTTTAAACCACAATATATCCAAAGTAGCAGAACTTGTGGTAGGAAGGACATATTTGGAAAGGTCTGAATTCCAAGATATCTAAGATTTAGACAGGTGTATGGTATGAGTGCTATAAGCTGGCCATACACTTTAACCACCAGTCAATTACTCGGCCAGTAGTTGTCTACCGACCCGCTATCCTGGGTGTTTATAACATATTTTACAACACCTTTTACAGACAATGCCTCTTCCACACCTCTGTTCCTGTACCCAAATTTACATCTTGACCCTACTTCTTTTTCTGAAAATGAAGCATTCCAGCACCACACACATGAAAACTGTGATGCTAATCACTACTGACGGATAGAGTAGTCAGGAAACCCGGCGTCTGGTAATAGGAGGACACTTATGGACACAGGGAGTAGACAGAGGAGTAGTCAGGTCACGATCCGAGGGTCAGAATTCCGGGAAGGCACGTAATGGATTCAGGGAGAAAACGGAGACGTGGTCAGGTAACGGTCTGAGGTCAAAAGCCAGGAGGTTACGATAGGAACAGGGAGCGGGCAGAGAGGAGTCAAGCAACAGTCTGGGGTTAGGAAACAAAGATCAAAGCAGAGGCAGAAACCCAGGCCAACAGCGCAACAACAGAACCAGAATGTACGACTGGCAAGGTTCTGGAAAGCATGCTCACTAAAGAAGCAGAGCAATTTCCAGGAAGATGAAACACCTGAGCAATCAGCACCTCCCAGAACTAGCATGGAAGCCTGCACAGTCATTCAACCTACCGCGCAGTAGCCCAGAAAACACAGCAGAGCATCTCCTAGTGTGCAAGATGCTCTGCACAAAGAAATCGGGACAAAAACTTTCAGGGAGGATTCTGTGGCATTAAAGAGATATGCCAACTGTTCCATGAGTCTTGATCATCTCCCCACCCCTCCTGGTCTTTCCAAGCGTTCCGCTGTCAGACACCTCTGGGGTTGACTTATCTCCTGAGGGAACAAAAGGATCAAGTGTTGAAATTAGACATGCCTGATCCTTGTCTTTCTTGACGGTTGAGAAGGCCGCTTACACATTACATGGTCATCCGAATCTGCTGAAATTGTGGAGCCGTGTTGGCATATCTGTAATTTTGTATGCTAGCTGAATCCTCGTTTGACTGACTGCTATTCCTCTAAACTCCCTCATAGCCATGCACCCTCAGCTGAGCATATACGGGACTTTTTATGCAGCTGCTTATCTTCAGAAGAAACAATGGATCTAATGTCTCATCTGTCTTTTCACCGCAATCTGGCATCCGGAAAGATTAAATCCCATCTGTATATGTTTGATAGTTGGCATGTCTTGCGGATATTGGACGGTTTCGCCAACCTACACCTATATGGTCACTTTAATCCGTATTTCAGATATAATTACTATTTGCCAAAGGCAACTAAACCCCTAAATTAAAGACCTATTAAGAAAACTTAACTTTTATTCATCCAAAATGAAATTCTAAACATCGAGCCTCCCCAACATGTTTCACCTATACAGGCTTCATCAGGGTAAATGTAAGGGTTACATGTACCCTGATGAAGCCTATAGGTAAAACATGTTGGGGACGCTTTTTATTTAGAATTTCAACTGGTAGTGTTAGCACAGGGTTACTAATAATGGCTGCTGATAAGGAACAAGATATGGCCATAATGTGATTATAGTAGGAGAGCGATAAGACTGATAATTTCCATAGAGGAATTTTTCATTTCATTTCAATTTTATGTATGTATACTGAACTTTATCTATTTTTGGATGATTAAAAGTTAAGTTTTATTAATAGGTCTTTAGTTTAGGGGTTTAGTTGCCTTTGGTAAACAGTAATTAAGATTAACCGTACGCTGACTTATGAACTAATTTAATATTTCAGATATAAGGCCAAGATCCTTGTGATTCTTCTAACCAAACTCGCAGAGCTCTGCCCATGAACACACCAAACTATGTGTGCGGTGTATTCTGTACTCGATTCTATTAGCCAAATGACTCAATTCTTCTTTTTTTTTTTCTTTTTTTTTTTTGCTGCATTATTTTGTATAATAGGAAAGAAGACTGTCACAGTTCCGCTGTGCGGAGCATCTTGCACACTGAGGATGCTCTGTGCTCTGCCATAATCTCTTGCACTACAGAGCCGGCAGTTACATGTTTTATTTGTCCAGAGCATTTTGCATTTGGAGATGCTCTGCTGTGTTTTTTTGAGCACTAAATGACAGATTGTTTGACAGCACAGGATTCCATGCAGGTTCTGGGAGGTGCTGGTTACTCAGGTGTTCCACCTTCCTGGTAATTGCTCTGTTTCATTACTGAGCATGCTCTCCCAGAACCTCGCCAGTCGTACTCTCTGGTTCTGCAGTTGTGCTGTTGGCTTGTGTTTGTGCTTGTGTTCTGATTTAGGCTTCTGGACCCCAGATTGTTTATTGACCCTTCTCTGCCCACTCCCTGTTCTTGTCATTATCTCCTGGCTTCTGACCTCGGACCATTATCTGACCACATCTCTGCCCGCTCCCTGTTCTTGTCATTACCTCCTGGCTTCTGACCTCGGACCATTATCTGACCACATTTCTGCCCGCTCCCTGTTCTTGTCATTACCTCTTGGCTTCTGACCTCGGACCGTTATCTGACCACATCTCTGCCCGCTCCCTGTTCTTGTCATTATCTCCTGGCTTCTGATCTTGGACCATTACCACATCTCTGTGTGCTCCCTGAAGCTAATAAGTACTTTCCTGGAATTCTGACCCTCGGCCTGTTACTTGACTGCGTCTCTGCTTATTCCCTGAGTCCTGTTGTGTCCTCCTGTTTTCTGATCCCGGTTTGTCTGACTACCCTTCCGTCCATACTGTCCGTAATTAGTGACTAGGATCATATAAGGCAGCATAATCTGAGAACAGATCAACTTTAATGCAAAAATACTTGATGGAAAACATTGATCCAAAGCAGAGTTAAAAATTACCTTGTGCTAATGCAGATTTATTTATCTTCCCTAAAGTAACCCTAGACCACACAGGTAATTGGCAAGTAATAGCTAAATCTCACTACTTTTCAGTCCGGTGACTGGAGATGGTGCCCTCTAATATGGATGATTGTCCATTGTTCCTAAACTTGTTCCTAAACTTTTCCAAAATCAAGACCATGCGTCTCTCCCAGGAGGAGATGAGAGAGAAGATCCGAGTCTGATAAGAATCCTTAAAAGTATCTTATTTCTTTGGTGCTTTGTGAAGTGTGAGAGATGGCTGTGATTGAAAGCCCAGATTATATACTGTGGACTGATCTGTGCTTTGATGTAAGACCTGGAAGGTAGAGCTAATTCCTTCACACCTGACTACATTACCTGTCATGTCTGCAAACTACTAGATTCTTTCGCATCATCAAAGGTCTTTCACTCTTCGACGATATGCACTGATTCTTGTAGGAAACCAGCAACCATAAAACAATCTTCTTATAGGCAGCAATGATGGATGAAAATAATGACAATGAGTGACAAAGAATGGACATGGCCATTGTCGGGGGAGTAGATGGCATGGAGAACAAATATTTTGGATGGCTGGGAAGGAGGAAGAACTTAGTTGGCTTTGGAGGTCATGGTGAAATGAAGGATGTGTTTAGAAGTGTCTTTAATCGGGTGTATTATTTTTTTTTCATTTCCATCTATCATGTCGCTCTGTACACTTGTCTACTCCTAGACATCTTATAAATGTCCAAATGAGAAAAGAAAGTTGTTAATTAAACTAATTGAAAGGGTTTGACCACAACTTAAAAATTGATGACCCATCTGCTCGAAAGATCATCAATATCAGATTGGTAGGAGTCCAACCACCAGCAGCTCTACCGGAAGCTGGATACCCACATAACCAAAACACCACAGCTCCATAGACTTCGTAGTTATCAGACTAAAAGGGGGGTTACTTTGAGGAATCTAAGATTTAGACATATTCTGGTCTGTTTCACATGTGTGTAACTCTTTGTTTCCATATGCGTTCCTTCCTAGTTTTTCTGCCTTCAGTTTGGATCTACAATGGGCAAATCCCAATAACAATAAGGAAAACCATTGCATGACCAAGTGTGTCCAAACTTTTGACCACTCCTGGAAATGGATGCACAATTTGGTTGAATGCTCATGTGTTTTCATTGGGGAGACAGGAGTAAGATGCTGCTATCAGAGACTTAGTTTCCTTGAAAAGAAAAGGATCGGGCAGTCAAATTCAACAGGCCCAATCCTTCTTCCCTCCAACATCATCTGTTGGTAGAGACTGGAGACCCCATAAACATAAAATGGTCAGTCAGATGGTTTTGCTGTAATGTACAGTCGTGGTCAAAAGTTTTTATTCAACTCACGTTCCTTTAAACAAGTGTCTGTTAGGCCCTATGGCCATTCGGACATCATTGACAATGATAATATAATAATAATGAATTATACGAAGCTTCCCTTTTGGTTTCCAGAAAGAGAATTCGTATTCCTGAATATTTGATCCTAGCCTGCTGCCGACCACACGTCACTTGTCCATGGAAACGTTCCTTTAAAATTGTTGAATCCTACAGAGATGAAAGAAAATAGCTTGTTTTGTCTACAGCTCAGCTGAAACAATGGAAATGGAGCGCACATTCCCAGTCTATATATGCCGGGTAATAGAGCCAAAACGTCTACGGCTAAAAATATATTGTTGTAGACTAGAGTCTTCTTCATACCATATAATCTGTTCGCACATGCTCCTATATATTGTCTTATTGGCTAAAAGGAAGATTATAATGATATCACTTTGTAGAATAGAGCAGTGCAGTGTTTATACAGTAGTAGTATAGTCTATAGTATAGTGTATATAATATATTATAGTATATAGTATATTTATACTATTTATACATATATATATTTATATATGTATAAATATTTGTAATATATGTATATTTTATATTAATATTTATATATATTTATAATATAAATATTTATATTATTTATATTATAGTGTATAGTATAGTACATAGAGTAGTATATAGTACAGTGTATAGTGTGTATATATAGTGTAATATATATAATAGTAGCAGTTTATACAGTGCAGGGTTTATAGAACAGTGTTTATACAGAAGGTATGTGATAATTATTTCTTATATATAAAATTTTGTTTTTACATTGTTTCCAAGTTCCCTTAGGGATTTTGAACCTGATATTGTCTGATCACTTGTACTATATACTGTAATACAACTGTATTGCGGTAAATTGAGAAAATCATAGTCTCCTATGAAGCTCAGCCTGTAGCTGGGCTTCACAAGAACAATAAAATGGCAAAAACGGTGGTCTTCAGTAGACCTCTGGCTGCCATGGTATTAAATTGATAATTTATGATTGTGTTATGGGAAGTGATAGGAGCTTTCCATTTTCAGTATAGCTGTCAGAGATTGAGAGCAGCTTCTAAATCGTTAATAGCATTGATCGGAGCCCAGCTACGTAATACAGCCGGTATCTACCAGGTGTGGAGACAGATCAGCTCCTTAGCCCCCTCCACACTTGCAGACTACTGCTCAGGATGCCCTGCTGCCATGGTAGTCCTATTGATATTTTGTGATAGGAGCTTTCCATTTAGGTATAGCTGTCAGAGATTGACAGCAGCATCTAAATCATTAACACCATCAATCGGAGCCCAGCCATGTAATATAACTGGCATCTACCAGATGTGGAGACAGCTCAGCTCTTTAGCACCCTCCACACTTGCGGACCCTTGCTCAGGAACGCCATCTGCCATGGTAATCAATTGATATTTTGTGATTGCTTTGTGGTGAGTGATAGGAGCTTTCCCATTAACTATAGCTGTCTCAGATTGACAGCAGCATCTAAATCGTTAACAGCATGGATTGGAGTCCAGCTATGTAATATAGCTGGCATCTACCAGGTGTGGAGACAGATCAGCGCCTTAGCCCCTCCACACTTGCAGACCCCTGCTCAGGACCCCGCCTGCTATGGTGATTCATTAATATTGTGATTGCATTGTGGGGAGTGATGGGAGCTTTCCATTTAAGTATAGCTGTTAGAGATCTGACAGCAGCATCTAAATTGTTAACGGCATCAATCGGAGCCCAGCTATGTAATATAGCTGACATCTACCAGATGTGGAGACAGCTCAGATTTTTATCCCCCCCCTTGCTCAGGACCCCTGGCTGCCATGGTAATCCATTGATATTTTGCGATTGCATTGTGGGGAGTGATAAGAGCTTTTCATTTAGGAGCATATCTGTCATAGATTGAGAGCAGCATCTAAATCGTTAACATCAGCATCTAAATTGTTAACAGCAGTGATCAGAGCCCAGCTATGTAATACAGTCGGCATCTACCAGGTGTTGAGACAGATCAGCTACTTAGTCTCCTCCATACTTGCGGACCCCCCGCTCAGGACCCCATCTGCCATGGTAATTAATGGATTTTATGTGATTGCATTGTGGGGAGTGATAGGAGCTTTCCATTTAAATACAGCTGTCAGAGATTGACAACAGCATCTATATTGTTAACAGCATTGATCGGAGCCCAGCTATGTAATACAGCCAGCATCTACCAGGTGTGGAGACAGATCAGCTACTTAGTACCCTCCACACTTGCGGACCCCCCGCTCAGGACCCAGTCTGCTATGGTGATCCATTAATATTTTGTGATTGCATTATAGGGAGTGACAGTGCACTGTCAGAGATTGAAAGCAGCATCTAAATCGTTAACAGCAGCAACCGGAGCTCGGCTATATAATACATCCTCCATCTACGAGGTGTGGAGACGGATCAGCTCCTGAAACCCTTCTACACTTGCAGACCCCAGTGCAGGACACAGTTACAGCATTTTGACAAAACGGGTTACAATCATCATTCTCGGCAGCATATCGTTGTGTATAAACCGGACCGGTGCTGCTGATAAGTGATTTACGTTAACGATCATTCTGTGCGCATAAAATTTTGTTCTTGGTTTGATCAGTTATTTTCTGCTGACAGACATACCTTAATGACATTACTAGCTTACAGTATATTAGTAGCGAGAAGTGTCCATATATTTTACTTACATTTTAGGAAAACGCCTACACTGCTTAGAGCGGCAATACTTTCTTCCAAACCCTCTATAATATATGATTACTCTAGTTTTGGCACCGAGCCAAAATAACCCAACTGAGCTGTTTAAGTAAGAAATTACTGCCATAAATCTCATTATATTGTAAATGGATTGTTTCCGCAGCTGATGTTAGTAAGGTAAAGGACCATTAACTTTTATCCCATAATATACACACTGAACAATTCAGCTGGTAATGGAAGTTGATTGTGTAATCTACGATTTGAGGACTTCTTCTAGACTTAACCGATGAATCCCAAATATTTTATATAGCACACCCTAAATGTTGATCCTTTAAGGGCCTGGTGCGTTATTGCACACCCTCCCTGTACTCCTACCCTATCAGGATGTATTGCTTTGTATTGCCTATATGTCCCTTTAATTAAAGTATTTTAATTGGCCAATAAAAAAAATTTAAGATTAAAGTCGTGAATGATTTTATGGAAATGTAACCAGCACTATAGGTGCTGGGCTTCCTTTTTTTTCACATTCTAGTACACACTACGTCTGCCATTATCCAGTGGTTTGCCTGCCCTGAAATAAAACCCAGCCTCTCAGTTATACCTGACAGGAGAGCAGGAGCAGAGAGACAAAGGTCCATCCTCACTTCCTGTAATTCTTCTGTTGTCTCTTCTGCTGGAGATGGATTGCCCTTGACAACAGGTATTGCCGAATTTATCTTTGAAAGAGCTTTATGAGCATATAAATAGATTTGGGGGTGAAATCATGCTGACAGATTCTATTGAAGACACCAATTAACTTCAAAATGTTATACTGCACATACGTGTCTTGCCACATATAAAGTTACCAAACTTTGTCGGCTAAAACGTCTTTATATACTTCATCAGATTTGCCCTTTCAGAAGGTTAGTTGTTTGACACAATACATTGCCATGTGACTGTGATATGATACAGCCATGGTGGACCTTATACTATATTGGGGCAGGGACATTGGGTGTCTTGATGCTGCAGGACTTTTGATCCTGCAACTACAAACCTGACATTCAGACAACAGTAGACAGATATCATGTAACCATAGCATATAGCATAGCTGTAGCTTAAGTAGGATCTAGATGCACCAGGTGATCATGAATTGTAATATTCTAGATGTTGTGTGAGGGTGATATTTACAGATATACAGTGTATACTGTATATAATCTTGGAGCATTTCACCGGTAACAAAGACACAACTTATACATAGTCTGGTCGCTCCTCGTACATGGTCTGGTCTCGCCTCGTACATGGTCTGGTCTCGCCTCGTACATGGTCTGGTCTCGCCTCGTACATGGTCTGGTCTCGCCTCGTACATGGTCTGGTCTTTTCTGTAGTGACATATGGATGCGAAACCTGGACGATAAAGAAACAAGACAGAAGAAGAATCAGCGCCTTTGAAATGTGGTGTTGGAGAAGAATGTAATCAGTACCATGGATGGTAAGGCCGGTTTCACACATCCGGCTTTTTGCCGTTTTGCCGGATGCGGCGCTCTCCCGTACAGTTAATACAGTACAATGACAGCGCTGTAACTTCCGGGTCACATGCGCCGGTCACATGACAGCATGCGACCGGCGCTTGTTGCGCTGTCACTGTACTGTATTAACTGTACGGGAGAGCGCCGTATCCGGCAAAACGGCAAAAAGCCAGATGTGTGAAACCGGCCTAAGAGGAGCAAACAAATCAATTTTGGAACAAATCAAGCAGAGATGTTACTGGAAGCAAAGATCCCCAAGCTATGACTTGCCTACTCTGGACACATCATACGAAGAGAGCAATCGCTGGAGAAGAACATCATGGTCGGGGGGAAAAGAAGGAACCAGGTGAAGAGGAAGACCAGAACCTGATGGCATCAAGATAACAAGAGAAGACCCTGGTTGACCTATCAAGGCGGAGAAGACCCTGTTGAACCTATTTAGGCTGCACAAGATCGATCTTCCCACAGAGCGTTCATCCATCAAGTTGCCATGGCTCGAGATCGAAGTGAAGACCATTACAAGAAAGAAAAGTAATGAATGACTGTGTACTGTACAAGTCAAATATTTATTGCGAATTGTAACTTTGATGGACTCGTCTCCTGCAGCTTCACGGTCCCCAAAACTTATATTGACGTGAAGTCTACTTCAAGGTATTGGAAAAAAAAAATCACTGCAAGACAGATGCTTCATTTCAATTTGTATCACAGTCATGCTGCTAAGAAATGGAAGAGAGAACACAGCAAATATAAATCACCGAGCTTAACTCAATCAATTATCCAATCTCCCTGATCTTACCAACATTGAGCAGCCGGCAGTGGATATTAAAATGGACTGCGGATTAGATTTCCATGGATGTAATAGCAATAGAAGTCTGTTACACAGCACTCCATATTGGCTCTGACAACAGGCAAATTCCAATATGTCAATTTGTTCCCAACCAGCGTAAGCTTTCAAGCCAAGTGTCCATTATGACCGGCTGTCGAAATAATCACATTTTTAGAATTGTTTACTTTTTGAAGTTTTTTGGGGGGTGAGGAGCGGGAGGACTGTAATGACAAACTTTACATAAGTTGCATTTTAGATACCAATAGATATCTGGAGTCGCAATTTGCTGAGTTTTGCCATTCAAAACAGAAGGGTCTGGTATTTGTTTCCATCCATTCTCTTTGAAAGACCCTTTGACTTCTATCCCCCAACTTGTTTACTATTGATACTGTTTGGCTCCACATGTCCATGTTTCCGATACGTATGACATCTGTTGTTTTTTTTTATGGTTACTACACGTACCCATTATAATATATTGTGGTCTTCACATGTCCGGATGACAAGGGCCAATACAAGTCTGAGTCCAAGAAAAATATATACAGAACATGGATGACATCACTGTACAATCCGTGTGTCGTCCATGCACACTTTGCAGAGTCTGACATTTTGTCCGATGGTTTCTCTGGTGTGTCTGATCAACTCAGGTAGACTCTGGCATTGACCAGCTGTGTGCTCATTCATAGACAGGTTAGCAGAGTTAACCTCTGCTAGCCTGCTCGTTAAGCTTCTTTGATCACATGTTGTAAGGAAGCCAATCACTCCTGCTCCTCTCATTTTTAGACTGGAGGAAATCTTCTACCTATGCCAACTATAGTTTTATACCGTGTTGGTCTGTGAGTTGCATTGTGCTTGGTTTTGTTGCAGAGTTATCCATGGTCTTGTTGTTACCTCCCTGCTCTTGTTTTCCTCCTTATCGCTTATTGTCTTATACTGCTGTGTTGAGTTTTGGTTTCCCCTGTTTGTCTATTTCTGTGGGTTAAATCACATTCCCGTCCTAGCCCCCCCATAGGGGAGGGGGTATAAGATCAGGGCTGGTCAGGAGCAGGGCCAGGAAGGAGACTCAGCCATCCACACCATTAGGGGTATCTCTGAGAATAGGGATAGTACAGGGCCCCCTTAGTCCGATGGTCAGATCAGGGGCCCCTGTTTCCCACTGTCGCCATAGTTGCTCTGAACAGTGAAACCCCATCTTCACTGAACAGGCAATGACTTGAGATGACATGGACTTTCTTACAAAAGTAATCTATTACTAATGAAAGATTGCACCCAAAGTAAACAATTCTTAAAAAAAACAAAAAACTAAACAGCTTGTTAAAAAAAAAATTAAAGAATAATCCCATAATGACCAGATACCATAAATTACTGGAGCTTGGTCCTTGGGTTTAATCCCATGATATTGTGATGGGTTAAAGCTTCTGCTTTCCAATTTGGTCCCTGGTTTTCAGACACAAGAGACCCTGGGGAGAAGACAGAAGCGGTTTACTACTGCTTCTGTTTTGTATTTAATCAGCGAGACAGATTCAGCACCGATGCGTTTGTAGGACCTGTAAAAAACATGATTACTGGGTATAGCAGAGCTGTCATGTCCTAGAGCTGATCCGAGTTTGCTGTCAGTAACCAATGTCACTGTAGTGGGCTGATTTTCCCTGTAACTGAGTCTACTGTAGATGTCCCAGTTACAGAGGGAAAAAATGATGAATAAAGGAAAAAAAAAGTTCCCTATGAATATTTTATGAACTCTTGGAACACAAATTAGGTAAATAAACATATACACATAAAAATATCTGCAATTTGTTAAGAGTAATTAAAAGTAAGAAGTTCCCATTGAAAAGAAAAAATATTTTTCATATAAAATGCATAAAAAAACCCCTAAACATATTAGGTATGTCATGATTTTAGCATGGCTTTGACTCTGCAGAGCCAGTGCATGTATGTTGTCTCTGAGGTTAAGTCCATGGGGAGGGGCCTCTACAGTAGTGCCTCAATCTGGCGGTCACGACCACCATATCTTGGAGTGGTTACCTCCGAGACGCAATCAGTAATAGTTCCTGCTCTGCAACTTGTTCCTGTGAGTGTACGCTGATCAAGTCCCACTATCCAGTACCGTCCCTCCTTCCTGGCCTGACTTCCCTGCCCACCTGACTTCGGTCTTGTTCCGTGTCCTCTCCTCCACTCCTTCCTCTATGCATACTTATGCTCCCTGACCTTCGTCCCTCCTGCCCAGTCTGTCATTCCTGTCCTCCTGACCCTGGTCCCGTTTTGTGTTCCAACCTCCGCTCCTTCCCTTGTGCTTACTTGTTCCTCCGGACTCCAACCTCGGTTTTGTTCTTTGACCTTGGCTTGCTTACCCCTCGATTCAGATGTGACATCCCGGCATAGACCTTGGCTGATTGACTACCCCTGCGCTTGTGTTAGCGACCTCTAGCGGGCCTCTCTTTTCCCGCACTCAGGAGTTCTTCCTCTACCTGAGTGCCAATGCAGCCTAGTGGTAGCTTTACAGTGTTATTATTATTATTTATTATTACAGCGCCATCAATTCCATGGCGCTTTACATGTGAAAGGGGTATACGTAATAGGGACAAGTACAATAATCATAAACAATACTGGTACAGACTGGTACATGTAACGTCCTGGTGGTGGATTCACTGGGCCGTGCACCAGACTCCTCCAGTGAGGCAACCCAGAGCTAACCCCTATACAGGGACTGTCCAGTCACCCCGCCAGAGGGCCATGATGCACGGTAGCCGGAACACTAGGGGTACGAGTCCTTCAGGGATCTGCAGGGAATGTCTCTGAGTCCAAAAGCACTGTCGGCAGGACGGATGGCTGGAATCGGGTTCAGGTGCCGGGTAGGAACAGCAGACGGGTTCCGGGTCCAGTGTGCCATGCAGGCGGATGTACCAGGTAGAGTCGGGGATCGGTGCCGGGTATAGGCTGATGGAAGATGGCGGGATCCTCAGCAGACGGTCACCGGGACACTTCCTGGAGAACCGGTAGTCAGGACCAGCGGATGGACTCTGTGGACGAGACAGTGTTAACGGATAGACAAAGCACAAGGGGACCTGAGCACCTAGCTATGGAAACACGTTGATCAGGTACTGCCCACCAGAAAAGGGAAGTCTTATATACCCTGTACCTGTATCTTGTCATATCCTGTTCCCAAGACGCTGGCCCTTTAACACAAGGTGAGTGAGCGCACGCCCTAAAGCGCATGTGCGAGGCTCGGGTGCCGGAGGCCAGTACAGGACGCTGTGAAGGAGATGCAGGGGAGCCAGACAGAGTGTCCTGGATCGCAGGGGGATGCCGGAGCCAGCGGACGGGAGGCACGGAGGACGCAGAGGAGGGGGAGTGAGAGGAGCAGCCGTGGGCAGGAGGACTGGGGGATGGAGCGGTGAGTGGCAGGCGGCAGCGGGGAGCATGACAGTACAGGAGGATAGAGGTCCTTGCCCGCGAGGGCTCACAGTCTACAAGGGATAGGTGAGGATACAGTAGGTTAGGGTAGAACTGGTTGTGCGGCGCTATATCAGACTGAGGGTTACAGCAGGTTGTAGGCTTGTCAGAAGAGGTGGGTCTTCAGGTTCCTTTTGAAGTTTGTCAAGGTAGGCGTGAATCTGATGTGTTGTGCTAGAGCGTTCCAGAGTATGGGGGAGGCACGGGAGAAATCTGGGATGCGATGGTGGGAAGCGGAGATGCGAGGGGAGACAGGTAAGTACTGGGAGACTAGGTCACAGATGTAGGGAGGAGACAGGCTGTGGATGGCTTTGTTTGGTTAGTTTTTGAACTGGAGTCGTTGGGGAATGGGAAGCCAGGGACGGGATTGGCAGAGAGGAGAGGTCGGAGAGTAGCGGGGGACAGGTGGATTAGCCGGGCAGCATACTTTAGAAAAGATTGTAGGGGTGCGAGACTGTTAGAAGGGAGGCCACAGAGCAGGAGGTTGCAATAATCCAGGCGGGAGATAAGGGCATGCACCAGGGTTTTCATAATAACCTTAAGAAGTCATTTCAAATGTTGTTTGAACAGTAAATATATAAACAAACCCCCCCTAAATTTTACTTTTTTTTTAAGTTTTTGCATCGCAGCCCCCTTTTAAAAGAAAAAGAAAAAAATCAAAATCGTTAAAAAGTTATACTAATTGTACCAAATTAAACAATAACGTCAGACACCATGAAAAAAAGGCAAAAAATGAAGATAAAAAAAAAAAAAAAAAGCTTGCCGTACATTGATAGGTTAATAAAAATAAAATATGAAACTTTGGTGTTCGCTGGTGTTTAGTAAATAGACCTTAGTTCAGAAGTCAGAGCTCAGAATGAGTGCGTATGTAATTTCTGTTACCTTAGACGTGTCTGCCCCCTGCTGGCCAGGTGCAAATGTTTGCTCAAAACCCAGCTAATTTGTTTCTACAGTGGAAGGTTCGATATGAAATATGGGCTCGGAGCCAGATGTAAATTGGAAACCAGGGGATTGACGTCTCCCCCGGATGTCTCTCCTGTGTGAGATTTTCAGTGGTTTCCTCTGGGCGATAAACTGTTGCCCGCTGATGCGACAAAACCTCAAGCAACGTAGTAATGGTTAAATAAATAGTATTGTAGAAAAACCCGCTAATCTGATTTGTGTCTTTCCCCAACACACGCTATCCCTGGAGCTCACACCTCTTTGCTCCTGGTAATCTCTGGTTATCTTGGAGCAGATTCCTAAAATATCTCCAGCACTAACAAACAAATTTGCTCATCTTCTGAGAATTACCAGAAGTCAAGAAATTTCCTTGATTGCTCTTATCTGTCTTTTTCTGCAGAATTTATTGCTGTTTCTAAATATAAATATTTACACACTCAGAAATCTGCGGAATTCAGTCTTTATATATGTACTAACAAACTAATTTTTTTTTACTGTTTGTATTTGTCACATTCTGTAGCCATTCTTCACGATCTCCTTCGAGGAAAGCCTTTCCTTCTTCCTCTGAGTAGTGCATCTAGGACGCAATGAGGGATTGTACGTGTGCCACCCCCGTGTCAGCAGCCGGGCTGCTCGGATCCGAATCAGCGGTGGCTCGAGGGATCTCCGGACACGGGGGTCGGGGTCGCGCGGCCACTCGGAATAAAAGGGGGATATTTACATGGGGGAGTATGTTTGAAGTTCGTGACACCACCTGTGGTGTGTGGTAGGGTGGAGTACCACCGCTGCAGTTGTGAGTACCTGGTGGCGGTGGTGTGGGCAGCCAGATGTTTAACCCCTCCACGGATAGGGGGAATGCCCCGGGACTCGATGAAGGCGACGGGGAGGTGCTGTTGGGACGGTAGGGGGGGTCGCTTGTGTACTCACTCAGTCCAAAAACACTGACACCGACAACTGTGGTAAACCAAAGTTCTTGACACAGCTGCTGCTGGAAGGGAGCACGCCTGGATCCCATGCCCGTTGGTGTTGCCTGTTAGTCTGTGACCTTTGCCTTGGCACCTCTTCCTCTATTTGATCCCTTTAGTGTGAAACTAGTCGAGTCAGTCACCAGTATGGCTAACTGGGTGAGCTTGCTCTCAGGGTTCACGCTTGGGATTTTCTGGACCATGTGAGTGGAAAGTCCTATCCCCCTCGTTGCGCTAGTACCCTGATTTTGGAGCGGGTGGAGAACGGATCTTGGAGGCTCTGTCCTCGTCGGGTAAATTGCCAGGACGCCTGAAGCTCCTTCCTGACCTTGGGTCCATGTACCCAGTCGTGCCCTGGCCCCTGCCCGGTGATGGCCCAAGGCCGCCGGCTGTCCTCTTCAACAGTCCGTGCCCCTTGTCACGATCCCCTGCGACCGGGGTCCAGATCCTACCAGGCCCAGACCAACGTCTGCTACCTAGTAGTTCCAAGGAGCCCAGCTCCTAACCTCCTCTCTCTTTCACCTCCAACACTACACTTCTCCTGTGACCTCTCCTCTTGAGTCAGCAACCGACTGACTGCTCCTGACACTCCTGACCTTCCTTTAACCAACCCCCCAAGTGGGCGACCCTATTCCACTCAGGCCGTCCACTGGTATGTTTGGTGGGTGTGGTGCAGAGTATTCCTAGGATTTTGATTAGCTTGTTCTTGGAAACACCAAAGGTTAGGGACCCGTAACCAAGGAGGGTGGATACTGTGCAGAAGGGCAGATTGCACAATACCCTGTGACAACCTGATAGGCCAGGGCGTCACATATGCTGATTATGGTATCTGGGTGTGCTGAGGTGTCAGTGAGTTGAATGACAGCTGAGTCGTCCTTTCTGATTCTGGGAGGTGGTGGGTTGTTCAGGTGGTCCATCTTCCCAGTGGCTGCCCAGCTACTTAGCTGAGCAGTCTCTCCCAGACTTGTGCCTGTCATACATTCTGTTGGCCTGTGCTCTTATGTCTTGCCTGTTCTGATCATTGTTATCTGACCTCAAACCATTGCCTCGCTATTCCTCTGCTTGATTACTGTACCCGACATGTTATCCTGGTATTGTGACCCCGGACTGTTACTTGACTGTACCTCAGTTTACTCCGAGTCCAAGGCATGATCTCCTAGTATTCTGACCATGGGACTGTTACTTGACTATGTAGCGCCCCATGGGGCAGGTGCGTTTAACCTACTCGTCGGCAGGCCGTCAAATGTCGTTGTCACGGGCGGCCTAGCCCGGCTCCGTTGCCCCGAGGCGTACAGAAGATGGCAGGGGAGAGATGATGGTGGTAATAGCGAGGTGTTTGTCATGACGTCACCTGTGGTATGTGGCCAGGGAATGGGCCGCCGCTGCTGTCGCTGTCCTCCGGGACAGATGGTAGTAGCAGCCAGGGATGGTATCGCTCTCCCCAGGTAGAGCGGGCACCGGGGAGGATGATGAGGGGAGTAGTAATGGCGGCGGTGAGTGGCAGTACGTGTAATAAAGAGTCAGTCTATGGCTGCAGTTCCAGGTTGTTTACTCACTTTTAAATACAACATAAGGATCCAGAAATTATAGGCAACAACTCGAAAAATGATGCATTCAAAACACAGAGCACAAGAGTCTTTAAATTCACCAGAATATAAAAATACCCCATAGACACCGTAATGCAAATGTATAAAACATTTTATTAGTTAATAGCGCACAGGGTATTACAAAATATACAATACTGAGTACAAGAAAAACCGGAATGGGTAAGTGAAGGAAGAGGGGAGACCCCACGTGACCCAGGATGGATGTCAAGTATCATATAGGACCTGCTAATACAGATGTATAGTGTTATGGTAGCCTCATGTCCATGGAGACGGCCCACATGGGGGCCAGGGGTCCATTGTGCCGCTAATTAATGGCCCAGTATACCAACATGTGACCTGTCTATCAGGCCGTACACTAAATATAGCTGCAGGCCTATATATGAGACTGACACAATGGCCAAAGTTCGCTATACAGCTGTTTTGAATGTTTACTCACTTTTGTACGATGCCGCTCACCCAGGTAATATTGGTCACTTGCTGTGATGGGCTCCATCGAACCCGAATCCCTTTAGAGATCAGTCCGGTTTGGTGTTTGGTGGATTCCCTCCTTGTAACGCCTGTCTGTGGATCCCCTGGCTTGAAGCTACGAGGGGACCCTGGGTTTCACGAGATGTTCTCTTGTCCCTATATGCAGGTGCCGCGGTTCCGATGTGGGGTCCGGCTTGGAGCGAGGCCCGGGATCCTATATGGCACTGTGCTGTTGAGCGCTGTGTGGTCAGGGAGCTTGAAACTTTCCCCGTCCAGGCAGATTCTGGAAAACCAGAATTTTTGAGCCACTATGCCGTCTATATTATGCTATTACTTCATGGCTCCAAAATTCAGCCAGCGGCAGGGTCATTCGCAGTCAGGTTTCCATGCATTGACATAAGTGAACTGCAATGCTAATAAGGAATCAATCACATTACGCTCAGATATTTCGTTTAAGCATGCATTATTTTTTTTTAAGTCAAATCATGTGCATATGCAGCACCATAGAATATGATGGTGCTATAGTAAAAACAAATTAGACCTTTACAGATATTTCTACTGTGATAACACCGTCCCGATGGAGATGAGCCGGCAATACTAATTCTTGATGCATCGATATTTTGTACCACTTTGCTAATCGTCTTTTATAGCAGTGACTGATAGAAGCACAATGAGCTCAGGAAGAAAACGAAAACTTGGATTACACAGCGAAATCCATAAAGTTTAATGCGTGGGAGCGCGCTGCCAAGTCCCCGTATACTGCAATGGGCTGTACTTGGCTCCGTAGGAGAAGCTGCATGAGTTTTGCTCCAGAGCAGCATTCAATTAAATGAAGTGCCGCCGTGAATTTTCCTGCATCTGCTCGGATCGATCACTTTTACTGCGCTGGCATTTTCCTGCTCCCCGTCTTCTCCCGCTGTCTAGTTAAAGAGCTTCATTTGTAAGATTGGTTGCAGATAAATGTTGATTGAATGGGATATATTAACTAATGCAGTTTCTGAATTGCGTCAAAATGGCTTTGACTTAATTTATGATCATTTTGTCATAGTATTAATGGGAAATGGGAAGTCCGATCCAGATGAGATTAAATGCAGATTTTAAAATACGGTAAATATTTAAAGATATTTAGATAAAACACTCCAAAGTGTAATGCTGTGTATAGTAAGGTACATTAACACAAATGTATTTTTCTTTGGTCTGTCATGTGCCCAATGGCTTGCAAATGGACCAATGTTATTCTATGCGCTAGTGTACATTGGTAATTGTCCACATGGACCTCGGGTATGTGTGGAAAAAATTGCAGCATGTGCTAGTCTCGTCCAAGGTACTAACCAGACTATGCCATGTATATAGACAGCCCGGACTGCCTGCCCCAAAAGGGCACAAGGAAGGGCAACATGACCAAGGAGGGATGCTAAGGGGGTATAGAAAGGGGCTAAGATGTAATGCACTTTGTGCGGGAAAAATGGAACATGGGGTTATAGGAGTTGTGGAGCCATGTGATTGATCAGGGGTAGGTCAGTTGTAGGGTAGTATATAGGGTGGGGTGGTCATTCGGTACCTGGCAGACGTCTGAAATCGTCCTGCCCACCCGCCCTATTAAGGCTGCTTTACACGCTAGCGATGTCGCTCGTGAAAGCACTCGCCCCGGTTGTTTGTGCGTCACGGGAAAATCGCTGCCCGTGGCGCACAATATCGCTAGGACGCGTCACACATACTTACCTTCCTAGCGACGTCGCTGTGGGCGGCAAACAACCTCTTTTTTAAGGAGGAGGTTCGTGCGCCGTCACAGCGACGTCACACAGCGGCCCGCCAATAGAAGCGGAGGGGCGGAGAGCAGCCGCATAAACGACACGCCCACCTTGTTGCCGGCAGGATGCAGGTACGTTGTTGTTCGTCGTTCCCGGGGTGTCACATGTAGCGATGTGTGCTGCCTCAGGAACGATGAACAACCTGCGTCCAGCAACAGCAACGATATTTGGGAAATTAACGACGTGTCAACGATCAATTATTAGGTGAGTATTTTTGATAGTGGTCGCTCGTAGGTGTCACACGCAAAGACGTCACTAACTAGGTCGGATGTGCGTCACGAATTCCGTGACCCCAAGGATATCTCGTTAGCGATGTCGTTGCGTGTAACGGGGCCTTTATTCCGGACTTCTGGAGAGCGACGTGGAGAGATGAAGAGGATGTGACTTTGTCGCAGTAGTTGGCGGAAAGGAGGGGGGTATTTGAAGTCAGTGGATTGCACAAAGAGCGGGGAGGGGGACCCCAGTGCAGGTATGGGTTACCCCTAGTGGTGCAATGGTATGGTTGGTTAATGTGGGTACAGACCAGAATTTTATACCCATAAAAATAATAACTTTATTAGTAATCAATTAAAAGATTTTCAATCAACCAAAATATCAAACATACAAAAGTGCATGTAGTGTGAAGGTGCACACTGAGTGGCCAGGTATAGGAAAGCTTATGGAGGGGTCTGAGGGTGGTATAGATGAAGTATTGATAATATGGACCGGGAAGGGTTATATCTGTCCCTGATCTGTGTCCTACCTACCAATGGGGCTTTAAGCACCCTAGATTTGTGGTGCCCCCATTCCACGGCGGCTCGCCCTCACTGTGAACTACCTGATTGAATAGCCACCACCAAGATACAAAAGTGCAAAGTGCAATAAAATCAGCACATTATTGCCAGACACAGCAACATTTATACAGACAAAAAACGAAGATTTCAAGCCACAGTATGTAGGAAGGATCAATGGTTATGTCCCAAGTTTTGGGACAATACACAGTGTCAATGAGTCCGTACCGGCAGCACTCAAGTATTGAATAGATATAGTAGAAGTGGTAAACGGTACTAAGGACTAACTATATTGTCCGAATATATGATACGCACACAAAAGCAGTTGTTACTGTGTGTTTTAGAGATATCATAAGGAGCAAATCTAGAAAATAAACAGTGCTCCACAGGGGGCACCACAATTCTAGGGTGCTTAAAGCCCCATTGGTAGGTAGGACACAGAAACCAAAAGAAAAAAACTCCTAAAAGATACTTTATTCTAATCAATATTAAAATTTGTAAGTATAAAAACACTGCTCATCCATAATTACTACAGTGATACATTACAGTGGGTGTGATAGGGTGATAGATCCGACTGGTGGGGACAGTGTTGATTGTTTACTGTTCTCAGGGTAGGGGCAACACTAATAGTTGCACTAATTAACTCAGATATATCGATACGTGGATTGGGGGATAAACTATCTATCCCTCCCTATCTCCTACCTACCAGCGGAGGTGTACCATAAATTATTGGGTACCCCCCGCTCCACGTCGTCTCTCCCTAATATCTCCCTTCAAACTAGTCAGTCAGATCCGGGAGACCCACCACCAAGGAAAGAATGTGCAAATAGTCACAATAAGTTAAGATAATTTGATATATTACAGCTTTTTATAGATGTTAAATGGATCTCAGATCAAAAATTAGTTCATATATACATATGGATATAAAGTCCCAGCAGGGAATGACTTATCTGCCGAGACCATCCAGTATTCTATCCCGACGCGTTTCCCCCCTATATTTTTTCTAGGGGTTCATCAGGGGAATGATCCGGATTAGATCTCTTATATCTTAGTAACTGACGGTCACAACGACAGTGTGGCATCAACCGCCCATAACAGGGCATTCAGTCTGTAGTGAAACGCTGCTCTCAATATTCTGCAGGTCCCATAATATCAGCTTATATCTTAGTAAATGACGATCAAAAAGACAGTGTGGCATCAATCGCCCATAATAGGGTATTCAGTCTGTAGGGAAACGCCGCTTTTAATGTCCTGCAGGTCCCGTAGTATCAGCCATCATATCATACCATAGGTGATAGCTGATACTACGGGACCTGCAGGACATTAAAAGCGGCGTTTCCCTACAGACTGAATACCCTATTATGGGCGATTGATGCCACACTGTCTTTTTGATCGTCATTTACTAAGATATAAGCTGATATTATGGGACCTGCAGAATATTGAGAGCAGCGTTTCACTACAGACTGAATGCCCTGTTATGGGCGGTTGATGCCACACTGTCGTTGTGACCGTCAGTTACTAAGATATAAGAGATCTAATCCGGATCATTCCCCTGATGAACCCCTAGAAAAAATATAGGGGGGAAACGCGTCGGGATAGAATACTGGATGGTCTCGGCAGATAAGTCATTCCCTGCTGGGACTTTATATCCATATGTATATATGAACTAATTTTTGATCTGAGATCCATTTAACATCTATAAAAAGCTGTAATATATCAAATTATCTTAACTTATTGTGACTATTTGCACATTCTTTCCTTGGTGGTGGGTCTCCCGGATCTGACTGACTAGTTTGAAGGGAGATATTAGGGAGAGACGACGTGGAGCGGGGGGTACCCAATAATTTATGGTACACCTCCGCTGGTAGGTAGGAGATAGGGAGGGATAGATAGTTTATCCCCCAATCCACGTATCGATATATCTGAGTTAATTAGTGCAACTATTAGTGTTGCCCCTACCCTGAGAACAGTAAACAATCAACACTGTCCCCACCAGTCGGATCTATCACCCTATCACACCCACTGTAATGTATCACTGTAGTAATTATGGATGAGCAGTGTTTTTATACTTACAAATTTTAATATTGATTAGAATAAAGTATCTTTTAGGAGTTTTTTTCTTTTGGTTTTTGTTCACATTTACTCCTATCACTATATGGTAGTTCTGGTTATAAATAGGTAGGACACAGATCAGGGACAGATATAACCCTTCCTGGTCCATTTTATCAATACTTCATCTATACCACCCTCAGACCCCTCCATAAGCTTTCCTACACCTGGCCACTCAGTGTGCACCTTCACACTACATGCACTTTTGTATGTTTGATGTTTTGGTTGATTGAAAATCTTTTAATTGATTACTAATAAAGTTATTATTTTTATGGGTATAAAACTCTGGTCTGTATACTAAGCTAGCCTAGCCTATACAATTCTGGTTTGTTTTTTGGTTAATGTGGGTCCCTGCTGGGCTGGGTCCCAGTGGGACATTGGTTGGGCAACACTCGGCTGTGTGTCCTCAAGCCGGTGTATTGCGGCTGAGGGCAGGTGGTGGAGCTGGTGTTGCAATCAAGTACAAAGGGAACATTCACTTATCCCCCCTCCTTTTCTGGTGGTTATGATATTATTGAGTTATTCCTATATTTATGGATAAAATGGTATTGATTGATTTGCTTGTTGTTTAATAAACAGGGCTGCTGTGGCCTTTTTTATCCAATGTCACACAGTCTTGCGTCTTAATTTTAGGTTAAGAAGTTGGGAGAAGGGGTTTTGGGTTATGGTCACTACGGCAAGATAAGGCCTTCAGTCAGACTTCCCTGAGTCATGCTAGGCAGTTCCTACATCTATGTGGACAACCTCACAAATTTGTGGATGTACCAGGTCCAACTTTTGAACTTAGTGCAGGTCCTCAGGGTTGCGGGGGAAGCATTGCAGGGGCCTAACCACAACAGGCGCAGGGGTTGCAACCGCACCTGGAGTCTCAGGTGCCCCAAAAGTCAGCTAAGTTTTTATATGAGAAAAAAAATTTTTATTAAAGGGAATCTGTCACCAGGATTTTGCAATGTAAGCTGAGGACAGCATGCTGGGAGGATTAAAGAAAAACATCTGTGCTTCTCTTATCTATGTCCCAGCTGTTGTTTACTGATTCCAAAGGGTTTATTGCTACATGATTAAAATTGGTGGGATTCTATCACACCCCCTGCTGTGATTGACACCTCACAGTCACTGCACAATCTTTATTAAAAGCCTGGTGGGGGTGGGACAGCTCCCAGCTCTGCTACACTCAATTCTGAGATAAAGTCAGAAAGGCTGCACACAGTGATCTCAGATAAACATGGTTACTTTCAGAATCTCTTTACTTACAACATGCAGCTCTCAGATGAAATAGCAAAAACCTGCTGACATATTCCCTTTAAGGACTTGCAATAATTGCAGGCCCCATTGAAGCTTATGCATTGGGGCCTATGAGCTTCAAGTTATGTCACTGAAGTGTTGAATATCTGAACTGCTCTTATATTCTTTGTACTATGTATGTAAATTTTGCCCGTAATTTTCCTTTTAAAAAGGTATATTTGTCAAGAGGTGAGGAAGTAGTGTTTGAAGTAGCTGGAGAGCATAGCTCTCAAGCCGGTCGGAAGCAGGATATCTGAGCTACCATGGCATTGACTCCACTCCTGATATGAAGGAGTATAGTAAGGCCACGTTAACATAGCATTTTAGCATTTCAGTTGCTTCATTGGGAATTACATCTTAAGCGCTGAAAAATTGGATTCAGGTGTATACACTGATGAGATCATTGACTGTAATGATGTAGCTGTGGTCTGTCATCCATCATTTACAGCCATATACTACTATTAAAGGAGGGGGCCAAGATATGGTCTACTCTATCTTGGATCCCGTTGAAAATTATGTCCAGCCAAGCACAGTGACTCCATTTGCATCAGTAGAGTCAATGGCTCCATCAAGGCATACGCACAAATTCTGCTCACCCGGACTTTAGACGCAAGGCCCGAAGGAGCTACTGACCGTAGGCTAAAATGTGATCTCACCACATGGCCTACAACAGAAGTGAAAACCAACAATTCAGCAAAATGTTGGGACACAGCATTAAGGGTGAGTGGCAAGATAGAAATAAGATAGAAGGGGCAGAGGATGATGTGTGGCAGGTGCCACCTGGAGAGCTAGGAAAATTTGCTGCACTGAGGGCTATAGATATAGGAGATTCAGAAGTAAAATCTACTACTAAACCTTAGTGCCAATCAATCCTCTACTGCATTAAAATACATCAGTATTAAAAATGCTGAAATGATGAGTCCATACTCATAACATAGTGGTCGACTGAATGCTTATTGGCAGTTATGTCTCCCTACGTTCTAATACCACATCATAACAAGTATACCCATCAAGCAAACTGTGGGGGCACTGACACAATGTCAATAGGAGCCGTAGCACTGCACTTACAACAGAGAATAGAAAATTGGGAAAAGCGAAGGAGAGAACTTGGTGCCTGGACCTGTAGCAGGACGGTCACGTGAGCAGCGGAATGGGCTTCAAGCTTCAGATTCCAAATTAGACCAGAGGCAAGATCCCAGAAAGGACCTTGGACCAGATCCCAAGAAGACCTGAGTCAAGATCCCAACAAAGACCTGGGACCAGATCCTAGAGAAGACCAGAGACTATATCCAAGAGAACGACCGGAACTAGATCCAAGAGAACATCCGGGACTAGATCCAAGAGAAGACCCGGGACTAGATCCAAGAGAAGACCCGGGACTAGATCCAAGAGAAGACCCGGGACTAGATCCAAGAGAAGACCCGGGACTAGATCCAAGAGAAGACCCGGGACTAGATCCAAGAGAAGACCCGGGACTAGATCCAAGAGAAGACCCGGGACTAGATCCAAGAGAACACCTGGCACTAGATCCAAAAGAACACCCGGGACTAGATCCCAGAGAAGACCCGAGACTAGATCCTCATTGTCTACGCTGTGGCATTCTCATACCTGTTAATACACCCTTAATGCTATGATCGAAACTGATTAGCAGATTTCAAAGGCATAGTCCTGACGAAGGGAATTCCTGACATTCAATTGGGGCTAGAAGTGAAAAATGTAATTAGTAACTAATTAAATTTGATGATTTCAAAATTTGGAGGGGGGCGTTTGATTAAAATGAATCCGACAAAATGTTGATCAGCCTACCGCCAGTTATCGGATCCTTTTGAGGGCCAGGAAGATATTGTGTCAAAGACAGAAAAAAAAAAAGACGTGGCTACTGGGCAGATATGGAAATGGCCATTTTTGTATGCTAAATATCTTAATTTTTCCTAGATTTCCTTATGTAGTACTGCATGTCTATATTCTTGCATTCAATGTTTTCATACTTTAGCATTTCAGAGTCCAACGGTCTTTTTTGTTAAAGACAAAAAAAGATATAATCTAAAATATTTTGTAAAAAAATCTGAGAAAATGCGTAGATTTTTTTTTTTTTTTATACCATAAACTATAACAAGTCTAGAGATACAAAATAATGTAATTAAATATTGGCTCTCCATGAAATGAATACCCATATAATCAATATGCACATTGCTGTGAATGTAATAACCTGTAATTACTGTAGTAAATGACTCTTCATAAGTCATGTGCATCCAATCTCATATTGCAATTCATCACAAATAATAAATAACATAAGATAAAAACAATGCATTGCTAATATATATTGAAGTGCATAAAGAATTGATTAGCTACATGGACGTCTGGTGGTAACAGTCTCATGCAGATTGAAATGTATTAATTATGTATCTAGGGTCAGAGGATGAGGTGTCATTTACTAGAGCAATTACAGATTGTTTATTGAATTAATAATGTGATGTGCACATTGATTATATAGATTAAAAGGGTTGTTCAGGATGAGAAAAAATAATGTTGGTTCCTTAAAAGGAACCTGTCACCAGATTTGGCGACTATAAGCTGCGGCCAACACCAGTGGACTCTTATATACAGCATTCTAACGTGTTTATTTATATATATATATATATATATATATATATATATATATATATATATATATATAATAAATATATATATATATATATATATATATATGTATATATATACAGTGCCTACAAGTAGTCTTTAAACCCCTGCAGATTTAGCAGGTTTGATAAGATGCAAATAAGTTAGAGCCTGCAAACTTCAAACAAGAGCAGGATTTATTAACAGATGCATAAATCTTACAAACCAACAAGTTATGTTGCTCAGTTAAATTTTAATAAATTTTCAACATAAAAGTGTGGGTCAATTATTATTCAACCCCTAGGTTTAATATTTTGTGGAATAACCCTTGTTTGCAATTACAGCTAATAATCGTCTTTTATAAGACCTGATCAGGCCGGCACAGGTCTCTGGAGTTATCTTGGCCCACTCCTCCATGCAGATCTTCTCCAAGTTATCTAGGTTCTTTTGGTGTCTCATGTGGACTTTAATCTTGAGCTCCTTCCACAAGTTTTCAATTGGGTTAAGGTCAGGAGACTGACTAGCCAACTGCAACACCTTGATTTTTTCCCTCTTGAACAGGCCTTGGTTTTCTTGGCTGTGTGCATTGGGTCGTTGTCTTGTTGGAAGATGAAATGACGACCCATCTTAAGATCCTTGATGGAGGAGCGGAGGTTCTTGGCCAAAATCTCCAGGTAGGCCGTGCTATCCATCTTCCCATGGATGCGGACCAGATGGCCAGGCCCCTTGGCTGAGAAACAGCCCCACAGCATGATGGTGCCACCACCATGCTTGACTGTAGGGATGGTATTCTTGGGGTCGTATGCAGTGCCATCCAGTCTCCAAACGTCACGTGTGTGGTTGGCACCAAAGATCTCAATCTTGGTCTCATCAGACCAGAGAACCTTGAACCAGTCTGTCTCAGAGTCCTCCAAGTGATCATGAGCAAACTGTAGACGAGCCTTGACATGACGCTTTGAAAGTAAAGGTACCTTACGGGCTCGTCTGGAACGGAAACCATTGCGGTGGAGTACGTTACTTATGGTATTGACTGAAACCAATGTCCCCACTGCCATGAGATCTTCCCGGAGCTCCTTCCTTGTTGTCCTTCGGTTAGCCTTGACTCTTCGGATAAGCCTGGCCTCGGCACGGGAGGAAACTTTCAAAGGCTGTCCAGGCCGTGGAAGGCTAACAGTAGTTCCATAAGCCTTCCACTTCCGGATGATGCTCCCAACAGTGGAGACAGGTAGGCCCAACTCCTTGGAAAGGGTTTTGTACCCCTTGCCAGCCTTGTGACCCTCCACGATCTTGTCTCTGATGGCCTTGGAATGCTCCTTTGTCTTTCCCATGTTGACCAAGTATGAGTGCTGTTCACAAGTTTGGGGAGGGTCTTAATTAGTTAGAAAAGGCTGGAAAAAGAGATAATTAATCCAAACATGTGAAGCTCATTGTTCTTTGTGCCTGAAATACTTCTTTATACTTTAGGGGAACCAAACAGAATTCTGGTGGTTTGAGGGGTTGAATAATAAATGACCCTCTGAATAAACTTTTCACAATTTAAAAAAAATAAAAAAAAAGAAATAACATTCTTTTTTGCTGCAGTGCATTTCACACTTCCAGGCTGATCTACAGTCCAAATGTCACAATGTCAAGTTAATTCCGAATGTGTAAACCTGCTAAATCTGCAGGGGGTTGAATACTACTTGTAGGCACTGTGTGTGTGTGTGTGTGTGTATATGTATATGTATGTATGTGTATATATATATATATATATATATATATATATATATATATATATATATATATATATGTATGTATATATATATATATATATATATATATATATATGCCCAGGCTGCTGTGTAGAACATAGAAATCACTTTATAATACTCACCTAAAGGGCAGTGCGGTACTGGCACCTTCTCTTTCAGTATCTTTGTCCTCCTTCTTCTGAAGCCTGGTATGCGTCCTATGTCATCCACACTAGCCGGCATTGAGGTCCTGCGCAGGTCCTCCAGGCCCTTGATCTCTCAGCAGCGGACTTAAGGAAAATGGTGCCCAGAGGTGGTGCGTGTGCAGATGAGATCTTGAGCAGAGAGCTCCATCTGCGCACGCGGCTACTCCAGGTGCCATTATTTTGAAGTCTGCACTGCCGACATTTTCAGGATGGCGTCCGCAGCCCTAGCACAGCACAGCACTCTCGGCCTGCAGTCCCAGCACAGTGCAGGTCCAGCACAGCACCTGCAGCCCCAGCATAGCACAGTGCAGCTCCAGCTCAGCACCCGTGGGATTGCTCCTGCGACCCCCCCCCCCCCCCCTCTCCACCATCCCCAGTAAGCAATGATCAGATCATAAGATGCACCCCTCATTTTCCTCCCAAATTTTTGGGAGGAAAAGTGCATTTTGTAACCCGAAAAATCCGGTAGTTTGTTTGGGGTTTTTTTTCTATGTGTGTACTCATACTGATCTGGAGAATACAACTTCCAGGTCAGTTTTATCATATTATGAACCTGGTCAATACAAAAAGAAAAAAAATTGTGAAATTGCACTTTTTTTCAATTTTACCGCACTTGGCATAAAGAATCCGTGTGTAGTTTTATACTTCAGTAATCTAGGAGCCAGAAATGGTAGATCCTAAAGAAATTAAAGATGTCATGGAGGGAGGTAGATTTTGAATGCAGGAATTTAGACGCTTTTTCTTTTTTAGATCTCTGGTAGTATGTAAGCAAAATACAACTTAAGGCCTCCTTCACACATCCGTAAAAAAGTTTTGTGTTTTGCACGGCAGTGTTTAAAGTTGCATATGGTCCATCTGTGTGCCGTAATTTTGGCACACTAGTGTTCTTAGTGTACTATCTGTGATAGCACATGGAGAGCAGGAACGTTTTACTCACCTGTTCCCGGTACTGATATCTTCGGTGCTGCTGCTTCTGGGTCTGCAGAGCAGTGAATATTCATGAGCATAATGAGAGGGCCCGGAAGCAAGTGACAGCAGCGACGAAGACAGCAGTGCTGGAGACAGGTGAGTATAGAAAATAATTTTATTTCAAAGACCCGTGATTTCTCCGGTACACGTCATACGGATCACATCAGTGTGCGGTCCATGTGACATCAGTGCTGCCGGAGAAAACCAGACATGTCTCCATGTGGAATACACGGACACGCTTGTCTCCATACGGCCACACGGTTCGGGATAAATCACTGATGTGTGCACAGACCCATTGATTTTAATGGGTCTGTGTATGTCCGTTTCTCCGGTACGTATAAAAACGGACACCATTCGTACTAGAATCACTGACGTGTGAAAGGTGCCTAAGGCCCTGTGCGCAAACTACGTTTTTACCCGCGTTTTTGCGGCAGAAATTTCTTGAGAAAATGGTTGTAACTTTTCTACAGACATTCCCCAGCAAACTGTCACGGACGTGTCTGGACCTTCAGGTACTGCTCCTGGGAACAGGTGCAGAAAGGCCTGGCGATCGTCCAGACATTAATGGACGCTGTCCCTTTTTAAGGGCTGGATTTAGGTTTTTTTTATGTTTCTTGCCAGGTTGGAGGAGCCTTTCCTCCAGATGGTAATTAAGGGCCTTTATAAGGCTGGGCCTCTCACTCCTCTAGTGCGGGTTATACTCCTCACTTGGAGAAGTTGCTTACTCTGGTTTGCTTGTTGCTTCAGACTCCTGTAGCTGTGTTTTCTGAAGAATCCCTCTCAAAGAGAAGTTGTTGTTTTTTCCTTTTTCCCCTTTTGCTGTTTATTTTTGTGTTTGTTTTTCCCCCAGTGGATTGGTGGGTGGTGGGTTTTAGCCCTAGGGTCTGGCTAGGAGACAGGGGCCCGTTGGCGGGCCACACCTCCTAACCATTATAGGTACCTGTGGTTCGAGGGTAAGAGCAGGGTCCCCCACAGTCAGGGCCAGCGCAGCAGTTCTTCCCCCCCCCCCTTTGTGTTACAGCCTTCCTTATTCCCCGGAGTGCACTTGCTGGGTGTCTCTTCCCACACCCAGGGTGACACAAAACCTATGGAAAAAAAAAATAGCTGTGCGCACACTGCGGTTTTTTTTTCTGCAGAATTTCTTGACAAAAAATGTGCATGTCACTTCTTTTCTACAGGTACCTGCGTTTTCTGCCATAGATAATGGTAAAATAATGCAGGGACCAACCTGAGGAAAAAAAACGCACCAAAAAATGTTTTTGAACGCAGGTGCGCTAATCTTTCACTCTCAAGAAATTTCTTGAGAAAAATCCTTTTTCTAGTGCGCTGTTTATTGTCCCAACCTGCTGCTGGAATCAAAATTTATCATCCGAGACAAATAGAAAAACATCCCTGGTGATAATAATTCTTAAGCCTCAGATCAACCAGAAAAGATAAACTATTCAGATTCAAGGAGACGTCTTGAGCAGCTGTTCGCGTGCTAAATGACATTGCTTAGACGTGATAATGAACGGATTAATGTTGCCGCTTAAATGAAATGATGACGTGATTATTTTCTTTGTAGAAACAGGAAATTGATAGAAAATATTATCAGACAGTTCATTAATGTTCCATAAACCGCATAAAGTTGCGGATATAAGAACAGGAGCGGTAGAGTATAAGGCCGTAAGTCCACACCATGTCTGTGCACCTAGCCTATAGGATGGATCCGGAGCTTTTCCCAATGTATAGGGTAACTTTCTCATGGGCTCTAATTTATCAAATGATGGCCACACTGTGTTCTTTGGGTCTTCTTCATACGATTTTCTTTTATGTACACTGTGTGTTTGATGATTCATTTTATTCCACTTATCCCTCGTCCAGCGTAGATTCCACCTGTGCCTGGTGATGCGGTCAGGTACCTTGCAGGTCTTCTAGCGAGCAGACCATGCTGATGTGAATGGTTTCAAATGGTCTAACGGGACACTTGAGAGACTTTCACCTCCTATATATGTGTATGGAGTTGTGTAGCATTTATCATCCGTCTCCAAGGGGCATTGTTCACAATGATGTGGTCATCGGTGTGGGATGTGGCCAAAGGACGTCCACTTCTTTGCCTTTTATGTGACTCTTCCAGTTTCTCTGCATCTCTGTTGCATGAGCTATTGAGAATGATTGTCATGCCTTTTGGATTTGATCCAGTGATTTTGTGATATGGTCGGTCTCCTTCTCCCTTGAGCCACAGAATGGTCAATCCATGTCCAAGTGCTGATTATCTTTTACCTTTGTTTCTATTCTTTTGATTTGCAATTAACAGGTGTTTTCAGTTGGTCTGTCCTATCACATTTCAGGTGTGGCTATTTATAAATTCCTCAAGCTAGTCTTGTCTGCTGGGTATATTTATATGTAGATCCTGCTAAGGAGTTCCAGAACCACTTGCTAAGGATTGTTGCCTGTCAGAGACCAGCTTAGTATATATTTTTTTTCTGTCTCACCGGTCCAATCTACTCCTCTGTTTATAGTTAGGTTGTAGGAGGCTAGTCTTTCTTGCAGTAGTTTCTTCACTTTTTTCCACTTGTGCACTTGTTTAATGTTTCCATACCTTGTGACCTTACTTATCTCTGCATGTTTTATACTGGGTTATAGTGATCAGCAATATCCCCCTGGTTCTTAAAGAGGTGCCAGGAACAACTCAACGGCCTTTCAAGCAGTCAGGTTTCTAATTATTCCAGCCTGTGCAGGTGCCACCAGGGACTGTGCCATTAGGAATATTAGTCTGTACTGGAACCAATTGGGTTAAGTGCAGTAGATCACAGATTGGTTTATTTATTTACACCTGTTGAATATCTCTGGCATAACAATGATGTTCTATCGGGACAAAACTATCAGATTAAAGATAATTCTGTGTGCATGGAAGTATAAATCATTAGTAGTATATCGTTATAGTAGTATATAGTTGTTTAATGCCTGCAATCGGGTGGTCTAAATTCAGCCTAACCGCATAAAATAAAGACCAAATGGGTAAAGGGGAGGTGGGGGGGGGTCCAGAACATTTTGTAGTATTAAGGCGGCGTCATACGGTACGATCTATCATGCGATCGCACGAGCGATCGTACCCCCCCCCCCCCCCCGTCGTTTGTGCGTCACGGGCAATTAGTTGCCCGTGGCGCACAATGTCGTTAACCCCTGTCACACGTACTTGCCTCCCGGACAATGTCGCTGTGGGCGCCAAACATCATCTTCCTGAAGAGGGTGTGACTTTCGGCGTCACAGCGACGTCACACACTGGCCGCCCAATAGGAGCGGAGGGGCGGAGATGAGCGGGACGTAACATCCCGCCCACCTCCTTCCTTCCTCATTGCCGGCGGGACGCAGGTAAGCTGTGTTCGTCGTTCCCGGGGTGTCACACGTAGCGATGTGTGCTGCCTCGGGAACGATTAACAACCGGAGCACAGAAGGAGGAACGACATTATGGAAATGAACGACGTGTCAACGAGCAAACGATAAGGTGAGTATTTTTGCTCATTCAGTCGTTAGGCGATGTCACACGCTACGACATCTCTAACGATGCCGATGTGCGTCACAAATTCAGTGACCCCACCGACATATCGTTAGATAAATCGTAGCGTGTGACGGGGCCTTTATTCTTTGAAATTCCTGATGGTGAACCCTAAGGCCATGTGCCCACGAGAAAATGTACCTGCGGATTTTTCTGCAGGTATTTCCGCAGGTTCACACAGCACCTCCCCGGAATCCGCAGCTATCTATTGTTGCAGATTTCTTGCGGAATTGTTGTGAAAAAACCTGTGGAAAACGTGCAGAATTCGAGTGTCATTCCTGTGGATTTCCCCCTCTGTATATCCATGGTGGAAAGGCAGGAATTCCACAGAAAAATCTGCATAAATAACATGACATGCAGTTCTTTGCGGCTGCTGGAAATCCGCAGCATTTTTGCGCAACAGCAAAATCCGCAGCAATGAAACAGCACTCCCTAAATCCCAAAGGATAACATGGGGCATGTATGTACTTGCGCAAATCTGCGGATTTATCTGGAAAATCTAGAAAATCTGCAGGTTTTCTGCGGCAAAATCTGCAGGTATTTTATCCCGTGGGCACATAGCCTAAGGGCCTTGTTATGCTTATGTGACGCCCTGGACTAGCCAGGTAGTCACAGACAGGCCCTTGCACAAACACCCGTCCCCCTAAAAAGGTAACAGCAGCCAACCTAAAAACTTTGGTCACCTCTCTCGGGTCTTGACGTTCACACCAGGGAGTGGAGCCAGGCAGTTGGCCACGCCCGCCAAGGAGTTCGGATAGCCTGAGGCGGGAAAGACAGAGGCAGATGAGTTTTGGAGGTGAAAGAGAGTGGAGTAGTGAGGAGTAAACATCAGACAGGGGTCTGGGTCGTACCCTGGACACCCTTTGGCCAAGAGGCAGATGGTGGTCGCCGCCTGCAGGAGCCAGGAAGATGGCCTGGTGGAACCGTAAGGGACCGGGACAGGGTAGTGGCCCGCCGGTACCGAACCGGGGAACCGTCTGGAAACCGGAGCACAGAGGGGGGTACTCAGACCCTGAAACGAGGTCCCGAATCTACCGGACTAAGTTAATTCACTGATTGAGGTCTGGACTTTAGGTCCTTTCCCAACCAAGTCCTGACTGAAGACAACAGCTCAACGAGGGGGATAGAAAGCCACCGCTCAGGCAGAGAGATCCCACGGGCCAGCATCTGCGGGCAAACGGGCTCTCCCGACACACAGCCGGGGAGTGGACTCCCTTCGCTGAGGCGCAGGCAGTCCACAGCTACAAAACAAGGTGCAGGAGAAAGGCAGGGACCACCAAACCGGGTGGGGGACCAGACGCAGCCTGCTGGGGGCACCGACCACCATCTTTTTGGTTTACCAGAGACTCTGGTGTATCTGTCAGAGTGAGTACAACTGTGCCCTCGGGCCGCGCACCGCCCCGCACCACACCAATCCGTCCACACCCTCACAACCGGGCCCCAGGACCATCAACCCCCTACCCACGGAGGGGTCAACACCTGGCTGCGCAACACAGTCTCCGGGGGCCTAGTAAACAGCAGCGGTGGTGTCTACATTCACCACAACCCGTGGGTGGCGTCACGAACTTAACCCAAACCACAGCCCTGGCCATAAACCTACCTACGAACTCCCTACGTATCGCCAGTATCCTTTCAGAGCGACGTGACACCGGGTTCTAGAGGCGCTCGAGCCACCCACCGACGAGCCTGGATCCAAGCGGCTCGGCTGCAGCAGAGCACGGGGCGGTACACATCGACTCTTCTGGCGTCACGAACAGGATACTTACCTAATCACCTACCTGGTGAAGTGCGCCTTGAAGTGAAAGTCAGCGGTGACCCGTTGAAAAATTCGAATCCGCCATCTTGCCGCCATCTTTTGGCGCGAAGTTTCCTGCCAAAGCCGTCTTCCCCACGAAAAGAGCGCGAGAGTTGAAGCCCTGCCCCTGGGAACTCGGCTGCACAGGAAAGTGCGCAGCCGAAAAACGAAACTAAGCATCAAAAGAACCGAGTGCCGCGAAAAGACCAAGGGGGAGCAGATCGAGGATGTCTGCTGCCAAGCCTGATGCCGGCCCCGCGTCCACTGCTGGACTGGCGGCGCCTGCAGAGAATGCTGCCGGCGAGGAGGAGGCTACAGCTCCCGCTCCGGTCGCAGGAGCGGTGGATCCAGAGGCTCCGGTGGTGACTCCCCGTGCAGCAGCTGGCGGTGAACCGCTTGCCGCAGGAAGAATGTCGGCCCTGGCAGTCCGCTCGGCCGCGGCAGGAATGGCGCCTGGCTCATAAGACCTCCCGACAGCCAGCTCGGAGCCAGAGGGGGCTGCGGCTCCCGCCCTAGACGCTGAGGCTGAGGCGGCATGGGATCGGTTGCCGCCGGGAACGGCGATGTGGTTGGAGAGGAAGCCGGTTTGCTTTCCAGGAGGCGGGCCTCTCGTTTGCCCACACCACAGCCACCATCTTTTGCATCTCCCGCTTCCAGCCCAAGGCCGTGCAAACCATTCCAGGCCCGCCGACCCATCAGGAGGCCAGGTCCGCTCACGGTGAAACCGGCGAACCCCAGATGTCCCAGCGCCCAGAAGAGACAGCGTCGTCAGTGGGGCTGTCCCAGATCTCCGTGCAAGCCTTGGGTGTAAGGAGGGCGTACATGGGTGCTCAGCTGCACGTACGCCCCTCTCCGCCACCCTCTGACCATGAAGATGAAGAGGAATGTTAAAGTAGTGGTACCCGGCTGCAATGTTCCCGTCCCTGTTGGAACTTTGTTTGATCCAGTTATTGCCTCGTTTGTCATGAACAAGGCCGAGAACTTGCAGGCCACCCAATAACTTTTGGGCTTGTAAATAATCCCGGACCACCCTTTCCCATCCTACAGTCTCTGGAGAGGCTGGTTGGAGGAAGGGCCTGCGGCAGAGGAGGCAGAGGTCCCGTCACCATGCAAACCGGTGACAACCCTCCGGGTCAGGGGTCCCCTGGACGTGAGGCCTCAGAGACTGCCGGGTAAGGAACTTTTTACCCGGCACGTATGGGCAATACCCGGACTTGACCCGATTCCTGGACTGGGGAAAAGGGGTGCTGACCTGGTTTTAGAGGCAGCATCAAGGCTAGGTTTGCTTGGGTGGTCCCGTTCACGTTAATAAGTGTTTTCATATTGTTGCAACATTTAAGATATATATGCCTCCCGCAAGGGAAGAATCCATAAAAGAATGCTTAATGTAAATAATAATATTATAAATGTAAATGTGTTATTCCTTTTATCTTTTCAGTTACAAAAATAAACCGGTGGTAGTCGGTCTGCATTTAACCAAGGGGGAATGTTACTCCCTGGACTAGCCAGGTAGTCACAGACAGGCCCTTGCACAAACACCCGTCCCCCTAAAAAGGTAACAGCAGCCAACCTAAAAACTTTGGTCACCCCTCTCGGGTCTTGAGACGTTCACACCAAGGGGCAGAGCCAGGCGGTTTGCCACGCCCACCGAGGAGTTCGGATAGCCTGAGGCGGAAAGACAGAGGCAGATGAGTTTTGGAGGTGAAAGAGAGAGGAGTAAACGTCTGACAGGGGTCTGGGTCATAGCCTGGACGCCCTTTGGCCAAGAGGCAGACGGTGGTCGCCGCCTGCAGGAGCCGGGAAGACAGCCTGGTGGAACCGTAAGGGACTGGGACAGGATAGTGGCCTGCCGGTACCGAACCGGGGAACCGACTGGAAAGCGAAGCACAGAGGGGGGTACTCAGAACCTGAAACGAGGTCCCAAATCTACCGGACTAAGTTAATTCACTGATTGAGGTCTGGACTTTAGGTCCTTTCCCAACCAAGTCGCGACTGGAAACAACAGCCCAACGAGGGGGATAGAAAGCCACCGCTCAGGCAGAGAGATCCCACGGGCCAGCGTCTGCGGGCAAACGGGCTCTCCCGACACACACACAGCCGGGGAGTGGACTCCCGTCGTTGAAACGCAGGCAGTCCACAGCTACAAAACAAGGTGCAGGAGAAAGGCGGGGACCACCAAACCAGGTGGGGGGACCAGACGCAGCCAGCTGGAGGCACCGACCACCATCTTTTTGGTTTACCAGAGACTCCGGTGTATCTGTCAGAGTGAGTACAACTGTGCCCTCGGGCCGCGCACCGCCCCCCGCACCACACCAATCCGTCTGCACCCTCACAACCGGGCCCCGGGACCATCAACCCCCTACCCACGGAGGGGGTCAACACCTGGCTTTGCAACACCATCCCCGGGGGCCTAATAAACAGCAGCGGTGGTGTCTACATTCATCACAACCCGTGGGTGGCGTCACGAACTTAACCCAAACCACGGCCCCCGGCCATAAACCTACCTACCAACCCCCTACGTAGCGCCAGCATCCTTTCAGAGCGATGTGACCCCGGGTCCGGAGGCACTCGAGCCACCCACCGACGAGCCCGGATCAGAGCGGCTCGGCTGCCAGCCGAGCGCGGGGCGGTAAACTTACTATGTCAGTACCCCAGGTCCTCTGGTAAGTCACCAACATTTTGCACTTACTAATGAAATTCAGAGGAACTGTTTCCTACACATTTTAAATGCCCGAGTTTAATGGGTTGATGTTGGTGACTGATACCCCATAAAAGGGCTGCAGATGACATCGAACATAAGAATGCATTTCTTGATGATGAACTTTTATCTGTAATCACCCTGATAAGATGTATCATCTTATTGAAACAGGAGGCAAGTATATAAATTATGGGAAACTGGTGGGTGACAGGAGATTTGTTGTAATCTCTGGGAATGCTCTCTGTGTAGAGTCTAATGACTAAGGAAATGGCACTGACCTCATCCCGACCACACATCAGTGGCTCCGCACCATGTATAACTTTTTGTTCCATCTTTTTGTGATGCCTCTGACTGTTTAGAAATGATGCTTAATTCGGATATTCCCTCTGCTCACGCTTCCGTGCAGTTCTACAAGACAAGCTAACGGGCACTCAATTAATAGAAGCAAATTCAGGAATTGCGTAAAAATATAACGCACAACATTTCAAAATGTTGTGCCTGTTAGAATATCCAGCAGGCACAACATTTTTTACCCTCAATGTGGAGTCCACAGGTCAATACCTTCAAAACCAGATTTGCTGAAACATTTTTTTTTCTGCCATATATCTTATATAATCATATATATGATCTATGCATACCAGCTCATGAACTAGAAGCGACTGATGAGCGGCGCGTGCCGCAACCACAACACAAATATTTCAAGTGTGTATGTGTGTATAATATATAATATATATATAATATATATATATCTCTAATATATAAAACTGAATGTGTGTATGTATGTATGTCCGGGATTGGCATCTGCACTGTCGCAGCTACAGCCACGAAATTTTGCAAACTCACACGTCTGGACCCCGAGAGCATCATAGGAGGCTATGTTGTGAGGCAAAATTTTAACCCCGCATGTTCCAATTTACCAATCAATTTTGCCCCTATCTGCATAATGGGGAAAAATTGAAACAAAAAGTGTATCCGGACCGTCGCATTTACAATCACAAAGTTTGCACAGACACCTCATGTGACCCAGAGAACGTCGTAGACTATGTTTTGACAAGAAAATTTAACCCCGCGCTTTACAGTTACTCTCCAAAAAACATGCCTTCATTAAAGTAAATGGAGCTTGGAACTACAGGTTATTAGTGGGAGCTGTGAGTAGTTGCTATAGGAACAAAAGACATTCATAGTATAAGAAGCTTATATGTGAGGTAATAAGATGTCGGTGGGGAGACTGATAGAGAGAGACAGAGAGAGACAGACCTGGAAAGAGAGAGACAGACAGGCAGACAGGGAAGGAGGACACAGCCAGAGAGACAAACAAAGATAGATGGGAAAAGACACAGATCTTGATAGACAGACGGGGAAAGAGACAGAGAAATAGAGACAGACAAAGACAGGCAGACACGGAAAGAGACAGACAGGAAAAGACACAGACAAAGAGACCTGGAAAGAGACAGATGGGGAAAGAAACAAAGAGACAGAGACAGGCAGACGAGGAAAGAGGCAGACGAGGAAAGAGGCAGACGGAGCACATTACTTGGCCAATTTAGTTAAATCTGTGTGGAGTATCTGTGGTATTGAAATATATGTTGTGAAATGCTTCTATTAGCTTAGTTTTTGCCTTTTAATAATTACATTTATATCTATTTGTTTTGTGGTTTTTGTGTGCAGAATACATTTTTGTTAATACAATCTATTTTGTTAACAGCAGTTATTAACCCGGGCGAAGCCGGGTAGTACAGCTAATATATATATATATATGCTAATATATATATATATATATATATATATATATATATATATATATATAAGCATATGCATGCGTGTGTATATGTGTGTGTGTCACGTCCCCATCGGAGTCCGCTCCTGCGACTTCTGCTCCGATCGCCAGACGACGCGCCATGTTCCCACCATGGATAGTGCTGGTGATGGGAGAGGAGTCGGTGCCCGTGGCTCTGCGGAGCACAGGCTCCGCTCATCCACTAGGCTGGGTTTCCCTGTAACCTGCAGTACCACTGGCTGACTGTAGGTGGCGTGTGTCTCCCGGCTGAAGTGGCCAACATTCACCTGCAGCCTATGGGAAGACACCACACCCTTCTTATTCCCCCTCCTGTCACATGATCACTGCCAGTGATAGTTCTGTTCTCCTGGCTCATGTGCTGTTTGTATTGTGATTCCTGTGCGCTGACCTTGCTTGTGTTTGACTGCCCTCCTGCCTGTCGTTTTTGTACCTTACTGCCAGTCCCAGATTTGACCCCTGCTTTGTCTCCTTACTACGCCCTTGCCTGCTGATTCGGTTCCTGTTTTGCATCTCCTGGATTTTGACCCTGCCTGACGACCACGGACTACAGCCTACCACAGGTAGTGATCTCTGAGGCTCTGTGTAAATCCAAATCCCTGTACAGGGGTTAAAGGGTTGCAGAGTTCTTGGGGTCCTGCTTTCTGAGCTGCTTTTCACTAGGTTCCCCTTACAGCCAGTCTGAGTCTGTGGCTCCTATCAGGCATTACATTATCACTGGCCGACTAACACAGACAAAAAAAAAAAAAATGGAACCTCTCCAAGCTGTGATGGACCAGGTGCTGACCCTGTCTGGCTTGGTGCAAGGACTTGCACAGCAGGTGCAAGAGCTCCAGTCTGCCCAGGTCCAAGCTTCTGCAGCGCCTTCCTCATCATGTCCAGAGTCCCGTCGACATCAAGGGAGCAGATCACGTTGGGGAGACCATCATGGAGAGCCTGGATCTCAGAGACAATCGCCTCCAGAGCAGCAACCGCACCTGATTGAGCCCCAGGATACTCACTCAGGTGCCCAGGTACTCCCTGCAGACCCTTTGAAGTTAATGTTACCTGTCTCATTGTCTCACCAGGGAAAAGCTGTGTGGCTACAGGCTTTTATTGATTGTGGGTCTGCGGCTAATTTCATAAACTCTGATGTAGTAAGATAGCTGGGTTTGCCTTTGCTGAGACTGAACTCTCCCATTAAAATCTCAGCAACAGATAATACCCCTCTCACTCAGGGTGTGGTTACTTTTGTAACTCCAGAGATCTCCATGCTTGTGGGGGCTCTGCATGTAGAATCACTGTCATTTTTTGTTCTTGAGAACCTGACAGCAGCAGTGGTATTGGGTATGCCATGGCTGCGCAAGCATAACCCTGTCATAGACTGGCACCAGGGTGAGATTGTGCGCTGGAGCCCTGAGTGTCAGGAGACGTGTATGTCTTTATCTGTTAACCTGACTAAAGCTGAACCTGTCCTTATACCTCATGTATTCAGGGATTTTGCTGACGTGTTCTCTGTTTCTGACTCTGAAAAATTACCTCCACACAGAGAATATGACTGCCCCATAGATTTGGTCCCCAATTCCCGACTCCCCAAGGGTAGGATTTATAATCTTTCTGGTCCAGAACGTCAGGCCATGAAAGATTATATAGCAGACAGTCTGCAGAGAGGGTTTATTAGACCATCCAGGTCACCAGTCGGCGCTGGATTCTTTTTTTGTGGAGAAAAAAGATGGTGGCCTCAGACCATGTATTGACTACCGTGAACTTAATAACATTACCGTAAAGAATCAGTACCCTCTGCCACTGATCCCCGATCTCTTTAACCAGCTCACAGGAGCCCGATACTTCACTAAGCTGTATCTCAGGGGTGCATATAACCTAATCCGCATCAGAGAAGGGGATGAATGGAAAACGGCATTTAACACTACAGAGGGCCACTATGAATACTTGGTAATGCCGTTTGGGTTAAGTAATGCGCCGGCGGTCTTTCAGGCCTTTGTCAATGACATTTTCAGGGATATCTGTGGTCAATATGTGGTGGTCTATCTGGATGACATCCTGATTTATTCTCCTGATGCTAAGTCACATGTCAAACATGTCCGCACTGTATTCCAGAGACTCAGGGAGAACTCCCTATTTGCTAAGTATGAAAAATGTGTTGTTTTTTTTTTTTTGTTGATAAGGTTAATTTCCTGTGTTATATATTGTCTGCAGGAGGCTTCCGCATGGATCCCTCTAAGCTACAGCCGATTAGGGAGTGGGTGCAACCCAAGTCTCTGAAAGCCTTGCAGCGTTTCCTTGGGTTTGCAAATTACTATCGCAAATTTATTAGGGATTTTTCCAAGATTGCCAAACCCCTCACTGATTTGACTAAAAAGGGGGCTGATGTGGTAAATTGGAAGCCAGAGGCGATCCATGCCTTCTCTACATTAAAAGAATGTTTTTCCTCAGACCCGATTCTGGTTCAGCCTGATCTCATGCGTCCGTTTATTGTAGAAGTTGATGCATCCGAAGTTGGAGTGGGGGCGGTGCTATCACAAGGTACTCCGTCTCTCACTCAACTTCGTCCTTGTGCCTTCTTTTCCCACAAATTTCCCCCCACCGAGACAAACTATGATATTGGTAATCGTGAGCTGTTGGCCATTAAATGGGCCTTCGAGGAATGGCGCCACTTCCTCGAGGGTGCCAAACATAAGGTTACAGTTCTCACAGACCACAAGAACCTCACCTATCTGGAATCTGCTAAGAGACTCAATCCTAGGCAAGCTAGGTGGGCATTGTTCTTCTCCAGATTTGATTTCGTGGTGACGTTTCGGCCCGGTACCAAGAATACAAGAGCTGATGCACTTTCCCGTAGCTTCTGTCCCTCTCAGTCAGACAACATCGAACCAGTCCCTATTTTAGGTAAGGGCATTGTGGAATCATCGGTATCCATAGATTTGATAGCACAAATCCGTGATGCCTAAGACCAGGCCCCTGAAACCACTCCTGACCGTAAACTGTTTGTCGCTCCCCCACTTCGTCTACGGGTACTTCAGGAGTCCCATAATTCTGTCCTTGCAGGTCAACCTGGTATAGGCAATACCCTCCGACTTGTAACTAGGAGCTTTTGGTGGCCAACCATAGCAAAGGACTGTAAGGAATACGTCCTGGCCTGTGAAACTTGTGCTCGAGCCAAGACACCCCGTACCCGTCCCGCTGGATTTTTCCAGTCCCTACCTATTCCAGAAAGTCCTTGGACCCACCTCTCCATGGACTTCATCACTGACCTTCCACCCTCAGAAGGGAAGACTTGTATCTGGGTAGTAGTAGATAGATTTAGTAAACAGTGTCATTTTGTTCCGTTGTCCGGTTTACCTAATTTTGAAACACTTAGCAGGTTGTTCATTAGGCATATTGTGCTGTTACACAGAGTTCCTGAAAATATTGTTTCTGACAGAGGAACGCAGTTCGTCTCGAAATTCTGGAGGGCTTTTTGTAAAAAGATTAATATAGAGTTATCTTTTTCTTCCGCCTATCACCCAGAGACCAATAGTCAGACTGAACGTTTTAATCAAATCTTAGAACAATATCTCCGGTGTTATGTGTCTGATCATCAGTCTAACTGGGTGGAATATCTACCACTAGCTGAGTTTGCCATTAATAACCAGTACCAGGAGTCTATCCAGACTACCCCTTTTTTCTGCAATTTCGGGTTGCATCCACATTTTGGCTCCTTTTCTTCCGCTATGGTGGATACTCCTGAGGCTGAAAGCACTGTGAGCAAACTGAAGGCTATCTGGTCTGAGGGGAAAGAAATCTTAAAGAGGGCACAGGGTGGTCAAGCCTCAGCTGCTAATAAGAGGTGTTCCAAGGGCCCAAGCCTTGGAGTTGGGGATAAGGTATGGTTGTCCACCCGTCATATTAAACTCAAGGTCCCTTCTGCTAAGCTGGGTCCCAGATTTATTTGACCTTACGAGATAGTCGAGGTCATCAATCCCACAGCTTTCCGCCTGAACCTACCTCAGTCCTTCAAAATATCGAACGTGTTCCATAAATCCCTCCTCAAGTTGTATCGTGTTCCCATTCACCCAGTCGGGCCCCCCCCTCCTCCTGTTTTGGTCAAGGGTAACCTGGAGTATGAAGTACAGAGGATCCTTGACTCCCGTACTGTTAGAGGGGCGGTGCAGTATCTTGTACATTGGAAGGGGTATGGCCCTGAGGAGCAATCATGGGTCCCAGCAAGTGAGGTCCACCCTAAAGGTCTTGTCAGGCGATTTCACCTCCAGTTCCCTGACAAGCCGGGTTTTGAGGGTCCGGTGGCCCCTCGTGGAGGGGGGGGGGTACTGTCACGTCCCCATCGGAGTCCGCTCCTGCGACTTCTGCTCCGATCGCCAGACGACGCCATGTTCCCACCATGGATAGTGCTGGTGATGGGAGAGGAGTCGGTGCCCATGGTTCTGCGGAGCACAGTGTCACGTCCCCACCGGAGTCCGCTCCTGCGACTTCTGCTCCGATCGCCAGACGACGCCATGTTCCCACCATGGATAGTGGTGGTGATGGGAGAGGAGTCGGTGCCCGTGGCTCTGCGGAGCACAGGCTCCGCTCATCCACTAGGCTGGGTTTCCCTGGAACCTGCAGTTCCACTGGCTGACTGTAGGTGGCATGTGTGTCTTCCAGCTGAAGTTGCCAACATACCAGCAGCAGATGGGAAGACACCACACCCTTCTTATTCCCTCTCCTGTCACATGATCACTGCCAGTGATAGTTCTGTTCTCCTGGCTCATGTGCTGTTTGTATTGTGATTCCTGTGCGCTGACCTTTGCTTGTTTTTTGACTACCCTCCTGACTGTCGTTTTTGTACCTTGCTGCCAGTTCCGGATTTGACCCCTGCTTTGTCTCCTTACTACGCCCTTGCCTGCCGATTCTGTTCCTGTTTTGCATCTCCTGGATTTTGACCCTGCCTGACGACCACGGACTACAGCCTACCACAGGTAGTGATCTCTGAGGCTCTGTGTAAATCCAAATCCCTGTACAGGGGTTAAAGGGTTGCAGAGTTCTTGGGGTCCTGCTTTGTGAGCGGCTTTTCTCTAGACTCCCCTTACAGCCAGTCTGAGTCTGTGGCTCCAATCAGGCATTACAGTGTGTTTATGCGCAATACATATGCTTGTATGTATATATATAATATTTAAGGTTTGTGTGTGTGTGTGTGTGTATGTATGTGTGTATGTGTGTGTGTGTATATATATATATATATATAATATATATATATATAATATTATATAAAATAAATTATTATTATTATTATTATTGCGCCATTTATTCCATGGCGCTTTACAAGTGAAAGAGGTTATACGTACAACCAGGGCCGTATTTGCCACTAGGCACCCGTGGTCCCGTGCCTAGGGCGGCACATTGCGGGGGGCGGCACTTTCTGGCAGCAAAAAAAAAAAAAAAAATATATATAAATTTTTTTTTTTTTTTTTTACATACCCGCCCCCCGTCCCTCCCTCCGTTACACTCGGCTGTGTTCGGGGGGGGGGGGGGGGGTTGAGAGGGAGGAGAGGCGCACTTCTGTATTTAAATACATGGTGGGCGCCAGGCATAGTGAGCTGATTAACCCCGGAAGTTCCATCGTCAGCACTTCCGGGGTCAGAGGCGCGCGGGCACGACAATCAGCTGACTGCCCCGTGCTGCAGCGTCCAATGCTGCAGACGACACACGCCGCGGAGGAGGACACGTCTGAAGCTGGAGCAAGCCAGAAGAGGAGCCAGCCAGAGCAGGGCGGCGAGCACAGGAGCAGGTAAGGCAGAGGCAGAGCCTAGAATGTATGGGCTCCTTACAGGTTAGTTGATGATCGTTGCGATGCCTCTTTTTGTCCACTATAATCATGCAAGGGGAGGCTGGGGGGAGAGAGGCTGAGGCTGGGGGAGGCTGGGAAGAGAGAGAGGCTGGGAAGAGAAAGAGGCTGAGGCTGGGGGGAGGCTGGGAAGAGAGAGAGAGGCTGAGGCTGGGAAGAGAGAGAGAGGCTGAGGCTGGGGGGAGGCTGGGAAGAGAGTGGCTGGGGGGAGGCTGGGAAGAAAGGCTGAGGCTGGGGGGAGAGAGGCTGAGGCTGGGGGAGAGGGAGGCTGGGGGGAAAGAGACGCTGAGGCTGGGGGAAGAGAGGCTGAGGCTGGGGGAAGAGAGAGACTGGGGGGAGAGAGGCTGAGGCTGGGGGGGAGGCTGGGGGGGGAGAGGCTGAGGCTGGGGGGGAGGCTGGGGGGAGAGAGAGGCTAAGGCTGGGGGGAGAGAGAGGCTGGGGGGAGAGAGAGGCTGAAGCTGGGGGGGAGGCTGGGGGGAGAGAGAGGCTGAGAGGAGAGAGGCTGATGCTGGGGGAGGCTGGGGGGAGAGGGAGGCTGGGGGGAGAGAGAGGCTGGGGGGGAGAGAGAGGCTGAGGCTGGGGGGGAGAGAGAGGCTGAAGCTGGGAGGAGAGAGGCTGATGCTGGGGGAGGCTGATGCTGGGGGAGGCTGATGCTGAGGGAGGCTGATGCTGAGGGAGGCTGATGCTGGGGGAGGCTGGGAGGGGGAGGCTTGGAGGAGGGAAGCTGATGCTGAGGGAGACTTGGAGGAGGGAGGCTGAGGGAGGCTGATGCTGGGAGGAGGGAGGCTGATGCTGGGGGAGGCTGGGAGGAGGGAGGCTGATGCTGGGAGGAGGGAGGCTGATGCTGGGGGAGGCTGGGAGGAGGGAGGCTGATGCTGAGGGAGGCTGGGAGGAGGGAGGCTGATGCTGGGGGAGGCTGATGCTGGGGGAGGCTGATGCTGAGGGAGGCTGATGCTGGGGGAGGCTGGGAGGGGGAGGGTGAGGCTTGGAGGAGAGAAGCTGATGCTGAGGGAGACTTGGAGGATGGAGGCTGAGGGAGGCTGATGCTGGGAGGAGGGAGGCTGATGCTGGGAGAGGCTAGGAGGAGGGAGGCTGATGCTGGGAGGAGGGAGGCTGATGCTGGGGGAGGCTGGGAGGAAGGAGGCTGATGCTGAGGGAAGCTGATGCTGAGGGAGGCTGATGCTGGGGGAGCCTGGGAGGAGGGAGGCTGATGCTGGGGGAGCCTGGGAGGAGGGAGGCTGATGCTGGGGGAGGCTGGGAGGAGGGAGGCTGAGGCTGGGGGAGGCTGGGAGGAGGGAGGCTGAGGCTGGGGGAGGCTGATGCTGGGGGAGGCTGGGAGGAGAGAGGCTGATGCTGGGGGAGGCTGGGAGGGGGAAGGTGAGGCTTGGAGGAGGGAGGCTGATGCTGAGGGAGGCTGGGAGGAGGGAAGCTGATGCTGTGGGAAGCTGGGAGGGTGAGGCTTGGAGGAGGGAGGCTGATGCTGGGGAGGCTGGGAGGAGGGAGGCTGATGCTGAGGGAGGCTGATGCTGAGGGAGACTGATGCTGGGGCAGCCTGGGAGGAGGGAGGCTGATGCTGGGGGAGGATGGAGGCTGAGGCTGGGGGAGGCTGGGAGGAGGGAGGCTGAGGCTGGGGGAGGCTGATGCTGGGGGAGGCTGGGAGGAGAGAGGCTGATGCTGGGGGAGGCTGGGAGGGGGAAGGTGAGGCTTGGAGGAGGGAGGCTGATGCTGAGGGAGGCTGGGAGGAGGGAAGCTGATGCTGGGGGAAGCTGGGAGGGTGAGGCTTGGAGGAGGGAGGCTGATGCTGAGGGAGGCTGATGCTGAGGGAGGCTGATGCTGGGGGAGGCTGGGAGGAAGGAGGCTGATGCTGGGGGAGGCTGGGAGGAGGAAGGCTGATGCTGGGGGAGGCTGGGAGGAGGGAGGCTGATGCTGGGGGAGGCTGGGAGGAGGGAGGCTGATGCTGGGGGAAGCTGGGAGGAGGGAGGCTGATGCTGTGGGAGGCGGGAGGCTGATGCTGGGGGAGGCGGGAGGCTGATGCTGGGGGAGGCTGGGAGGCTGATGCTGGGGGAGGCTGGGAGGAGGGTGGCTGATGCTGGGGGAGGCTGGGAGGAGGGTGGTTGATGCTGGGGGAGGCTGGGAAGAGGGTGGCTGATGCTGGGGGAGGCTGGGAAGAGGGAGGCTGATGCTGGGGGAGGCTGGGAGGAGGGAGGCTGATGCTGGGGGAGGCTGGGAGGAGGGAGGCTGATGCTGGGGGGAAGCTGGGAGCAGGGAGGCTGATGCTGGGGGAGGCTGGGAGGAAAGAGGCTGATGCTGGGGGAGGAGAGAGGCTGATGCTGGGGGAGGCGGGAGGCTGATGCTGGGGGAGGCGGGAGGCTGATGCTGGAGGAGGCTGGGAGGCTGATGCTGGGGGAGGCTGGGAGGCTGATGCTGGGGGAGGCTGGGAGGCTGATGCTGGGGGAGGCTGGGAGGAGGGTGGTTGATGCTGGGGGAGGCTAGGAGGAGGGAGGCTGATGCTGGGGTAGGCTGGGAAGAGGGAGGCTGATGCTGGGGTAGGCTGGGAAGAGGGAGGCTGATGCTGGGGGAGGCTGGGAAGAGGGAGGCTGATGCTGGGGGAGGCTGGGAAGAGGGAGGCTGATGCTGGGGGAAGCTGGGAAGAGGGAGGCTGATGCTGGGGGAAGCTGGGAGCAGGGAGGCTGATGCTGGGGGGGGCTGGGGGAGGCTGGGAGGGGGAGGAGGGAGGCTGATGCTGGGGGAGAGGCTGCTGCTGGAGGCGGGGGGAGAGAGGCTGCTGCTGGGGGAATGGAAGAGAGGGGCCAATGCTAGAGACAGAGGACAAGGGTTGAGGGATAGAGCAATGACAATATCGATGGGGGGGGGGAGTGTAAGGACTCAGAATAAGAGGGGGGCAGCATTGGGAGCTCATTACGGAGAAGGGGCAGCATGTGTGGGCTCAGTATGGAGTGGAACAATGTAGGGGAGTCAATATCAAGAGTGGGGTAGTGTGTGTGTGTGTGTGTGTGTGTCTCAGCATAAGCGCTAGTGTGGTGGTCTTAGTATGATGAGTGGGGCAGCATGGAGGTGTCATTATGGAAAAGAGGAAGGCAGCATTAGGAGCTCATGGAGAGGGGCAGCATGCACGGGACACTGAGGAGTGGGCAGCATGCATGGGACATTGTGAGGAGGGGGCAGCATGCATGGGACATTGTGAGGAGGGGGCAGCATGCATGGGACATTGTGAGGAGGGAGCAGCATGATGTGAGGACAATGTGCAGATCATATTTCATAATTGAGGAAGGTGTGGTGGGTATAATTTATAAGGGAGGGCAGTGTGGTGTTTATTAGGGGAAGTGTGACAGTCACAGTATATAAGTGGGGACGGTGTGGTGGGAATATTTTATACTCATGCTATGTTTTGATGTGCCTCTGGTGATCCCCATTGGGGAGGGGGGGGGGTTAGTGCCCTTCGTTTCTCATTGATACTTTTTTAAGTGTTTTACAAAGTAGATCTGCCTTAAACAGATGTCATGTGCGAAAACTCAGTTTTACGTTGTCAATAAGGGGCGCGACCACTTAAAGTGCCTAGGGCAGCACGAAGGCCAAATACAGCCCTGCGTACAACAATCATTAACAGTACAAGACAGACTGGTATAGGAGGAGGGAGGACCCTGCCCACGAGGGCTCACAGTCTACAGGGAATGGGTGATGGTACGATAGGTGAGGACAGAGCTGGTTGCACAGTGGTCTACTGGACTGAGGGCTATTGTAGGTTGTAGGCTTGTTGGAAGAGGTGGGTCTTGAGGTTCCTCTTGAAGCTTTCCATGGTAAGGGAGAGTCTGATGTGCTGAGGTAGAGCGTTCCAGAGTATGGGGGATGCACAGGAGAAATCTTGTACGCGATTGTGGGAAGAGGAGATAAGAGAGGAGCAGAGAAGGAGATCTTGTGAGGATCTGAGGTTGCTTGCAGGTAGGTACCGGGAGACTAGGTCACAGATGTAGGGAGGAGACAGGTTGTGCATTGCTTTGTATGTCATGGTTAGTGTTTTGAACTGGAGTCGTTGGGTGAAGGGAAGCCAGTGAAGGGATTGGCAGAGTGGCGAGGCTGGGGAGTAGCGAGGGGAGAGGTGGATTAAGCGGGCCGCATATATGTATATATTTGCATGTGTGCGTGTGATAGATAGATATATATATATATATATATATATATATCTATCTAATATATATTACAGTCATATGAAAAAGTTTGGGCACCCCTATTAATGTTAATCTTTTTTCTTTATAACAATTTGGGTTTTTGCTATTTCTGTTTCATATATCTAATAACTGATGGACTCAGTAATATTTCTGGATTGAAATGAGGTTTATTGTACTAACAGAAAATGTGCAATCTGCATTTAAACAAAATTTGACCGGTGCAAAAGTATGGGCACCTCAACATAAAAGTGACATTAATATTTTGTAGATCCTCCTTTTGCAAAAATAACAGCCTGTAGTCGCTTCCTGTAGCTTTTAATGAGTTCCTGGATCCTGGATGAAGGTATATTTGACCATTCCTGTTTACAAAACAATTCCAGTTCAGTTAAGTTTGATGGTCGCCGAGTATGGACAGCCGCTTCAAATCATCCCACAGATGTTCAATGATATTCAGGTCTGGGGACTGGGATGGCCATTCCAGAACATTGTAATTGTTCCTCTGCATGAATGCCGGAGTAGATTTGGAGCGGTGTATTGGATCATTGTCTTGCTGAAATATCCATCCCCTGCGTAACTTCAACTTCGTCACTGATTCTTGCACATTATTGTCAAGAATCTGCAGATACTGAGTTGAATCCATGCGACCCTCAACTTTAACAAGATTCCCGGTGCCGGCATTGGCCACACAGCCCCAAAGCATGATGGAACCTCCACCAAATTTTACTGTGGGTAGCAAGTGCTTTTCTTGGAATGCCGTGTTTTTTTGCCTCCGTGCATATCGCCTTTTTGTATGACCAAACAACTCAATCTTTGTTTCATCAGTCTACAGGACCTTCTTCCAAAACGTAACTGGCTTGTCCAAATGTGCTTTTTGCATACCTCAGGCAACTGTTTGTGGCGTGCTTGCAGAAACGGCTTCTTTCGCATCACTCTCCCATACAGCTTCTCCTTGTGCAAAGTGCACTGTATTGTTGACCGATGCACATTGACACCATCTGCAGCAAGATGATGCTGCAGGTCATTGGAGGTGGTCTGTGGATTGTCCTTGACTGTTCTCACCATTCTTCTTCTCTGCCTGTCTGATATTTTTCTTGGCCTGCCACTTCTGGGCTTAACAAGAACTGTACCTGTGTTCTTCCATTTCCTTACTATGTTCCTCACAGTGGAAACTGACAGTTTAAATCTCTGAGACAACTTTTTGTATCCTTCCCCTGAACAACTACGTTGAATAATCTTTATTTTCAGATCATTTGAGAGTTGTTTTGAGGAGCCCATGATGCCACTCTTCATAGGAGATTCAAATAGGAGAACAACTTGCAAGTGGCCACCTTAAATACCTTTTCTCATGATTGGATACACCTGCCTATGAAGTTCAAAGCTCAATGAGGTTACAAAACCAATTTAGTGCTTTAATAAGTCGGTAAAAAGTAATTAGGAGTGTTCAAATCAAGAAATTGATAAGGGTGCCCATACTTTTGCACCGGTCAAATTTTGTTTAAATGCGGATTGCACCTTTTTTGTTAGTACAATAAACCTCTTTTCAATTCAGAAATATTACTCAGTCCATCAGTTATTAGATATATGAAACTGAAATAGCTGTTGCAAAACCCCAAATTGTTATAAAGAAAAAAGGTTAACATTAATAGGGGTGCCCAAACTTTTTCATGTGACTGTATATATGTTGTGAGGTAGCAGCGTTGCTTGGGCAAAAACGTGAGGCAGTGAGGCAGCAGCGTGTTCACACCAACAGTCTATTTATTGTTGCAGCATAAATAGATCCAATTTCCCACTGTCAAAGTCTCTTCCGGATCACAGCCGGTGCATATAGACAAATTCTTTGCATCAAAAAGTCTTGTTACCTTAGGACCCCGTTAACCGCAGGGATCTGTGTAAGGTTCTCCTAGGCTCACACTCTTGGCCTGTGCTCACTCCACACAGAGCCAGCCCAGCTCACACGGCGTGTGTTAGCTTCACCAAGCCTGGCTCTCAACTGAGACACACCCTGCTGTGCTCTGCATGATTTTAAATGAAAATGCCGGACATGAGGATTGCTACAAAACCTGGACTGGGAGGAGGGATCTGTCTCCCTGTTACCCTTTGTGCTATACTCCCAGTAATAGCTATAGCAAACTCAGAGGGTTTCCAGACACATTCTGGGGGACACATAGCGGTCTTCAAATATTACCCCTGTCACTGACTCACATATCCCCCCCCTCAGTTCAAACGGGTGGGGTTGAACTTTTGCCAACATACAGGGACCTCTGGACAGGGCATCCGCATTGCCCTGCAACCTACCAGCCCGGTGTTCCACAGAAAAGTGAAAGTTCTGCAAGGAGAGAAACCACCTGGTGACTCTAGCATTTCTCTCCTTAGCATTCCTCATCCAGACCAAAGGGGAGTGGTCTGTCACCAGGCGAAAGTGTCGCCCCAGCAGGTAGTAGCGTAGGGATTCCAGAGCCCATTTTATGGCCAGGCACCCCTTCTCCACTATGCTATAGTTCTTCTCTGCCGGGGTGAGTTTTCTACTCAAATAGGTGACCGGGTGCTCTTCCCCATCTACCTCCTGGGACAGAACTGCACCCAGACCCACCTCAGAGGCATCTGCCTGTACTATAAACTACTTTTGAAAGTCAGGGTTGACAAGGACAGGCTGACCACATAGGACAACCTTTAGCGCCTGAAAGGCTTCCTCTGCTTGTGTATTCCAGTGGACCATAACCGACTTCTTCCCCTTTAAGAGATCGGTCAAAGGCGCCGACCGTCCAGCAAAATTGGGTATGAATCGTTGGTAATACCCCATTATACCCAGAAAGGCTCTTACCTGTTTTGTGGTAAGGGGACGAGGCCAGTTTTGAATGGCTTCGATTTTGTTTACTTGTGGCTTGATAACCCCTTGGCCTATCACATACCCCAAGTAACGGGCTTCTTTGAGACCCATAGCACATTTGCTTGGATTCGCCGTCAGACTAGCAGCTCTGAGCGAATCCACTACCGCTTGTACCTGAGATAAGTGGGTGCTCCAGCCACTGCTATAGATGATGATGTCATCCAAATATGCGGAGGCATATGGTTGATGGGGTTCTAACACTATGTCCATTAATCTCTGAAACGTGGCCGGAGCCCCATGTAAACCAAATGGCAAGACGACATAGTGATAGAGCCCCCCTGGCATGACAAAAGCGGTCTTTTCTTTTGCCGCCTCTGTCAGCGGCACCTGCCAGTAACCTTTAGTGAGATCGAGAGTCGTGAAGTATTGGGCCCGTCCCAGTCTCTCTATCAGCTCGTCGACCCTGGGCATGGGATACATATCAAATTTCGAAACCTCATTTAACTTTCGGAAGTCATTACAGAATCTTAAAGAACCGTCTGGTTTCGGAATCAGCACAATGGGACTGGCCCATTCGCTCGTGGATTTTTCAATAACCCCTAGTTGGAGCATCTTTTTTACCTCCTCCGCAATGGCTTGCCTACGAGCCTCTGGTACCCGGTATGGCCTCAGGCGTACACTTACTTGAGGCTCGGTGACAATATCATGGTGGATTACGGTTGTTCGGCCGGGTAGGCTTGAGAACACATCCGTATTCCGCTGCACTAACCTCCGAGACTCCCGTCTCTGCTGTTTGAGAGAGAATCCCCTATCCTCACTCCCAATTCATCATCAGGGGACTCCTCCTTTGTTGTTGTCAAGGCACCTGAAAAGGTTAGGTCCAACGTTACGTCAGTCACCATACATTCCCTGTCTTTCCACGCCTTCAGCAGGTTTACATGGTAGATTTGCTCTGGTTTTCTTCTACCTGGCTGATACACCTTATAGTTTACTTCCCCCACTTTCTCCCGGATCTCATAGGGACCTTGCCATTTGGCTAAGAACTTACTTTCTGCAGTAGGTATTAGGACTAAGACACGATCTCCCGGTTTAAAAGACCTGATGGAGGCCTTTCTATTATACTGAGTACTTTGGGCTACCTGAGCATCCAGCAAATGCTCTTTAACAATGGGCATTATTGCCGTGATACGATCCTGCATACCCATAACGTATTCCACTGTGCTTTTGTGAGGGGTGGGCTCCTGTTCCCAAGTTTCCTTAACTATATCCAGCAGTCCCCGCGGATGTCTGCCATACAGTAACTCAAATGGCGAGAACCCGGTGGAAGATTGTGGGACCTCGCGGATAGCGAACATTAAATAGGGCAATAACATGTCCCAATCTTTCCCCTCTTTGGAGACCACCTTTTTCAACATAGCCTTCAGAGTTTTATTAAAACGTTCCACTAGACCATCAGTCTGGGGATGGTACACTGACGTGCGTAGCTGCTTGATCTGGAGGAGTTTGCACAGTTCCTTTGTAATTTTAGACATAAAGGGAGTGCCCTGATCGGTCAGGATTTCTTTGGGTAACCCCACGCGACAGAACATAGCAAACAACTCCCGAGCAATAAGCCTCGCCGAGGTGTGACGTAGTGGAATGGCCTCCGGATAACGTGTCGCGTAATCCATCACTAACAGGATGTGCTGGTGACCACGGGCCAATTTTACAATGGGTCCAATCAGATCCATAGCAATCCGCTCAAAAGGCACCTCTATAATGGGTAAAGGTATCAGAGGACTACGGAAACGGTGCGTTGGTGCGGTCAACTGACAAACTGGGCAGGACTCACAGAACCTCTTAATTTCTGCGCCGACCCCTGGCCACTAAAACCGCTGAAACATGCGTTCCCGCGTTTTCTCTTCACCTAGGTGCCCACTCATTAGGTGGTTATGAGCCAATTCCAAGGTCTGACGGCGGTACGGCTGAGGGACCACCAACTGTTCCACTATTTCCCCCCGGATTGTATCAACCCGATAGAGCAACTCTCGCTTTAGAGCCATGTAGGGAGTTTCCAGCCTGGCACCAGGCCGCTGGGGTACCCCATCAATTACCTGTACATTTCCACGTCCAGGAGCCAATGTGGGGTCCCGGAGCTGTGCTGTTCCGAAATTATCTGGAGACACATTCAACTCCGGGATTGCCTCGGGTGGCTCAACCTCTCCTGCCATTACCTCTAGGGGGAACCTGGCAGGGTTACACTCTGTCCCTATACTGGTGACCCCTACGGCAGGTATCCCTGAGTCGGGATCGTCCGGCTCAGGGCCTGGTTCAATTATACACCTCGGAGGGCTAGGTCGCCTCCCACATAATGTCCAGAACAGGGGCAAGTCTCTTCCCAAAATAACAGCATATGGAAGTCTTTTCATCACCCCCACTTCATGTTGAACCTCTCCACACGAGGTAGCAATGGTGACCCTTTCCATAGGGTATTCACGTAGGTCTCCATGAATACAAAGTACCCCTACTTTATGTCCCGTAGGGTTTTCCCCGGAGACCAAGGAGGCATGTACAAGAGTCACTAAACTTCCTGAGTCCAACAAAGCCTCTGCTGTATAGCCATTAACACGTACTTTGCAGAGATGGGGCTCCTCCCCCATAGTAACAGTGCTTACGGTACAAACAGTATGGGCATACATTGATACCCGGCGAGCGTACCGGCAGGCCATGGGTTCTGATGTGAGTGGGCACTGTGCCATCATATGCCCCAGCTGATGGCACCGCCAGCACATAACAGCAGAGGTGTCCCTGTTTCGGGTGTCTGACTTTGGGGAACCGGGACTCCTGCTGACCTTAGTCTGGGGTTTACTCTCTGCCAGGGCTGAAGACGGGGCAGCACCCGAGGAGGGACAGGAGTCTTTTACCAACTGTGAAGGGGGCGTATCCCTACGGAGTGCCCGCCGTGAAGCAGAGTCCCGGACCAACTCCTGGGTAGCTGTGTAGCGTTCCACCAAATTCACTAGCTGGTCTAGGGTACCGGGGTCCCCCTGTCCCACCCATCGTTTAATGGGGGCTGGCAAAGTCCGCACAAACCGTTCAATCACCACCCGCTCAATCATCTGTCCGGGTTCAAGGTCTCCGGCTGCAGCCATTTTTTTACAAGGTCCAGTAAGACATGGGCCTGTGAGCGTGCAGGTTTTCCCTCCTCAAAGGACCACTGATTCACTCGTTGGGCCCGGAGATAAGTGTTAACCCCCATTCGTGCAAGGATCTCACCTTTCAGTGTGCCATAGTCCTTGGCATCCTCCGTGCTGAGATCCAGGTAGGCTTTTTGGGGTTCACCTACCAAGAACGGGGCCACGACATCAGTCCAACGGTCGATAGACAATTTCTCTCGCTCAGCGGTCCTCTCAAACACGGAGAGAAAGGCTTCTGGGTCATCCTCTGCACTCATGTAGCAACAAGTGAACAAGTCCTGCACCGCCTGCCCTCAGATTACCTCCAAGTTCAGTGGCTCACGTGCTGATGACTGCCATGTAGCGCTGGTTTGCAGGCGCAGCGTGCTGGTCGGTATTGAGCAGCTAAGAGATCCAACAACAGGAAGATGAAAAATCGACCGCAAACAGCTGCTATGCCAAACAATTTCTTTTTTATTCAAGCGTTCTTTTCATCGGTGCAGATAAAAATGCGGGAGGTGACTAGGATGCGAGTCCCTCCAAAGGACGACGGCCGTTTCGTCTGTAAGCCAGTCTGGCTTACAGACGAAACGGCCGTCGTCCTTTGGAGGGACTCGCATCCTAGTCACCTCCCGCATTTTTATCTGCACCGATGAAAAGAACGCTTGAATAAAAAAGAAATTGTTTGGCATAGCAGCTGTTTGCGGTCGATTTTTCATCTTCCTGTTGTTTGATCCTCTGCACTCATCCTCGTAAGTGCTGCCCTTACTCTGTCCTGGGCCGCAGGAAGGACTGGATGACCTGGAGTTACCGCTGGGAGCGCTTCTCGCAGAGCAGAAAGCTGCTTAGCCAACAAGCTGTTTGTCTCCTGTTGCTGAATGAACGCCCGCTGGAGCTGGACATTGGTTTGTTGCTGCTGAGCATTAGCCTGGGCCAGCTGCTTTACAAGATCCTCCATAGTGGCTGCTGAGTTAAACTGTAACTTTGCAGGCTTGATCATAAACATGTGAAAACTGGGTTGTTGCCCCTAGCAACCAGGCTGCAACGCCTGTAAGCTTCGTGGACCCGCCGATCCACCGCAAACAGTCAGTAAAAAAAAAAAAAAAAAAAAAAATTCCTTTTTTTTTTTTTTCCCGGGTAAGTACTTCCTAGGCCATTGCCCTTAGCAACCAGGCTGCCATGCCCGCATTCTCCACCATAATGTGAGGTAGCAGCGTTGCTTGGGCAAAAACGTGAGGCAGCAGCGTGTTCACACCAACAGTCTATTTATTGTTGCAGCATAAATAGATCCAATTTCCCACTGTCAAAGTCTCTTCCGGATCACAGCCGGTGCATATAGACAAATTCTTTGCATCAAAAAGTCTTGTTACCTTAGGACCCCGTTAACCGCAGGGATCTGTGTAAGGTTCTCCTAGGCTCACACTCTTGGCCTGTGCTCACTCCACACAGAGCCAGCCCAGCTCACACGGCGTGTGTTAGCTTCACCAAGCCTGGCTCTCAACTGAGACACACCCTGCTGTGCTCTGCATGATTTTAAATGAAAATGCCGGACATGAGGATTGCTACAAAACCTGGACTGGGAGGAGGGATCTGTCTCCCTGTTACCCTTTTAATAGCTATAGCAAACTCAGAGGGTTTCCAGACACATTCTGGGGGACACATAGCGGTCTTCAAATATTACCCCTGTCACTGCCTCACAATGTGTATATATAATATATATACATATATAAACATTGGCGGAAAGAGACAGAAAAAGGGCCCCTGTGCATGAATAATGTATGTGCCCTTTCGAGCCCAAGAGCTCAGAAAAATGCAACATTGCACCTGCTTTGGAAATAGAAATGGGCCCCTGTGCAGCCATAGAGGATGCACCAATGGTATATGCCCCCCTTCATTCTCTATATCTGTATTTTTTTTCCTCTCTCTAGCTATCTAGATAGATAGATAAACTAGACAGTGCATGTTTAAAATATTAAAATGTCACAAAACTGCATCAAAAATGCATGGTGCTTAAAAAGTCTGAAATGATGAGCCATTTGCTGAGAAAATATGCATGTTAGAATATTGCATCTTTTATAAAAAATATTTGCTCAATGCTGGCAAAATTGGCTATCATAAAATAATACGTAATAGTCTTGTGCATAAAGGTGGTCACATGGATGATAACAAATGACTAAACTAAGGATCATGAAATACAATGCATTACCAGAGGGGAAGCAGCGATTTAGTTCTGCTGCAGCTCACTGAATTGCACAGGTTACTTTAATCCTTCATTGAAGCACTGACTGTCTGACTGAATGGATTGTTGATATTTTCTATAGAGGATTGCCATCTAGTGGTGACTTTTGGTACTGAATGGAGTATCAGGCACTAATACTTTGTCAGTGACAGTGATGGTATCACATAAAATGAGAAGGCTGCATTTTGTGTAAATAACACTTTAAGGGCTCATGCGGACGTTGCATAATACCATGCATTTACGCTGCGTATTGCCCTGCAGCGTAAATGCATGCGTCCGGCGTCCCCTGCACAATCTATGTAGATTGTGCATGAGACGTGCGCACGTTGCTTTTATGAATGCAGCGATTTGGGTGCTAAAATTTTGACCCAAATCCGTGCGTTCCTAAAAGCAGCATGTCAATTATTTCTGCGTTCTGGATGCACCTCCCACTCTGTCTATGGTGGGGGCAGCAGCCATAGCGCATGAAATCGGGTTTTTTAACAAAAAAACTGCATTCATTATGCAGTCTTTCTGCAGCGATTTGACATTCACATGTGCTGCCAAATCGCTGCAGAATAGTCTGCAGTTACGTGCGCATGAGCCCTAACAATCTATTTAACCAGTTAGTTCAGGAAGTCCCCATTGTTTGTGTATAAAAATATATAGTAGCCAACATTCCGGAAAAAAAATAAAGGGATACTTCTACTAATAATAGCAGCACAGTCATTTCCTCTGTCTTTGACGTCACTCTGGACTGGACACATTAAACAAGAAATTGACGCAACCATATTAAGGCTTTGTGTGCACGTAACTGCTGAAATTTCTGTAGTGATTTGACAGCACATGTGCGCTTCAAATCGCTGCAGAAACACTGCGTAATGGATGCAGTGTTTCAGCAGAATAAATGCCGAATTCATGCGCTCGGGATGGTGCCCCCACCATAGACAGACAGATTGGGAGCCGCATCCAAAGCGCACAAATTAATTGACATATAAAGCAGGACGAAGAATCGAATTTAATGGTGCAAAAATTCATTTATTAAGACATAAAAGTGACACACATAGATAAAAACAGACATGAAGGCAACAAATGACCAAGCACAAAAAGTATTAATTTAAGCCAAAACACATGAAAAGATGGTAAGAGTATCTGTGAATGGAGGAAGGGAGTATAAAAAGAGCCTCCAGTTTATATAAAATCATTTACTCTGTATCTTTTATAGAGGAAAACTCCCACCAGCAAATCACATTAGAAGAGCAAAAAAAGCCCAGTTAAAGTGCCATGTGCAGACCAAATACAAAGTGACTAGTGCACAGTCAGGGGTTAACCATTAAAAGATCATCCTACCTACGTACGTTTCGCAGTAGTGGACAAAGCCACAGCAGAGCTTCTTCAGGGAAGGAGAGGGGCAGCTCCTTACCATCTTTTCATGTGTTTTAGCTTAAATTAATACTTTTTGTGCTTGGTCATTTGTTGCCCTCATGTCTGTTTTTATCTATGTGTGTCACTTTTATGTCTTAATAAATGAATTTTTGCACCATTAAACTCGATTCTTCCTCCTGCTTTATATTCCTACTTGAGTGGTGGTGATGGCTGCAGTTACACTGTATTTCTGCCCATTACAATAAATATGGTTGCCCTTTGGAGGCTTTTTCTTATAAATTAATTGACATGTTGCATTTTTGTACGCACGGATTAGGGTCAAAATTTCAGGATGCAAATCGCTGCGTTCATAAAAGCAATGTGCGGATGGATTATGCACAATCTACATAGATTGTGCTGGGGACGCAGGACGCATGCATTTACGCTGCAGTGCAATACGCAGCGTAAATGCATGAATTTACGCAACGTGCGCACAAGCCCAAATAGTGCCAAATCATTCCAAGATATATTCTATGGAAGCTGAAGGAAGAGATGAGCCAATTGCCGCGCCGCCGTGAGGAGAAGCGGCTGGGGAGATCGCCCATCCCTAGTGATTAGTTGACCAAATAGATCTCTCCATAGGCGTAATGTGGTTTCATGGTTGCAATGCCTTGTCTCCAGTCATAAAAACTATTCTGAAGTATAAAGTGGTCTTCAAGAATGGTCTTCTCACCGTCATTGGCCTCCTATGATGATCCCTGGTCCTGCCTCTAGTGCAGGGGTCTCAAACACGCGGCCCCCGGGCCGCATGCGGCCCGCCTGTCTAATTTATGCGGCCCGCAGACACCTGATATTTTCCCTCCACTGCCTCCAGTCATTTAGCCAGCCGCATTTTCACACTGCAGCCGCGGCCGGCCGCACTTCCGCATTGGAGACGCCGCAAAGGGAGAAGCAATCGAATGCGGCACTCAATCCATACCTCCCAACTGGCAAATTTTTAGGCCACGCCCCCTAACCACACCCATTTCACAGTCACGCCCATATCCACTCCCCATCCACACCCATTCAGCACAAAGACGCAGGCAGCCGGCGGGCCTCCAGCACGGACACGCAGGCAGCCAGCGGGCCTCCAGCACGGACACGCAGGCAGCCGGCGGGCCTCCAGCACGGACACGCAGGCAGCCGGCGGGCCTCCAGCACGGACACGCAGGCAGCCACAGTGAGGCGGCCGGTCGCCTTCACAGACAGGCGGCCGGCCGCCTTCACAGACAGGCGGCGGGCCGCCCGCACAGAGAGGCGGCCAGCCGCCCGCAGAGAGAGGCGGCCGGCCGCCCGCACAATGAGGCGGCGGGCCGCCCGCACAGACAGGCGGCAGGGGGGCGCCCGCACAGACAGTTGGCAGGGGGGCGCCCGCACAGACAGGCGGCAGGGGGGCGCCCGCACAGACAGGCGGCAGGGGGGCGCCCGCACAGACAGGCGGCAGGGGGGCGCCCGCACAGACAGGCGGCGGGGGGGCGCCCGCACAGACAGGCGGCGGGGGGGCGCCCGCACAGACAGGCGGCAGGGGGGCGCCCGCACAGACAGGCGGCAGGGGGGCGCCCGCACAGACAGGCGGCAGGGGGGCGCCCGCACAGACAGGCGGCAGGGGGGCGCCCGCACAGACAGGCGGCAGGGGGGCGCCCGCACAGACAGGCGGCAGGGGGGCGCCCGCACAGACAGGCGGCAGGGGGTGAGGGGGGAGGGAGGGAAATCAGCGCTGGGGAGATTAGTTTACTGTACCAGCAGCAGCACAGGCAGCGCTCCTCTCTATGCCATGTCTACTAGGATGGTAGGAGGGTAAAGCAGGGAGGCGGAGAGAGAGTGGGTGGGCGGAGCCCGGGAGCCGGCCGTCCCGCCCGTGGCAACGGGACAAACAACGTAAAGCGTGAAAGTCCCGCTGTATCCGGGACGGTTGGGAGGTATGCAGCATGTTAGAATGTGTACATAAGATCCCGCTGGTGGTGGCCGCAGCTTATAGGCCCCAAATCTGGTGACAGGTTCCCTTTAAAGTGAACCTGTCAGGTGCAATATGCACTCAGAGCCAGGAGCAGTTCTGGGTGTATATTGCTAATCCCTGCCTAACCGTCCCTGTATACACTAGCATAGATAAAGAGATCAAGAACAAATATTTTTAAAGATCTTATATCTTATGCTAATGAGCGCGGGGACTAGTCACAAGGGCGTTACTTCACTTGGCTAGTCGGCTCGCATAGCATGTTAGCATGTTATTACGCCCCTGTGTGAGTACTAACACGCTATATGAGCCGACTAGCCAAGTGAAGTAACGCCCTTGGGACTAGTCCCCGCGCTAATTAGCATAAGATATAAGCTCTTTAAAAATACTTTTTCTATAGATGCCTTTATCTATGCTGGTGTATACAGGGACAGTTAGGGAGGGATTAGCAATATACACCCAGAACTGCTCCTGGCTCTGAGTGCAGATTGCACCTGATAGGTTCCCTTTAAAGGGAACCTGTCACCAGAAATTTAGCAAAAAAAATAAAAGATTCCCCTCTGCAGCTCCTGGGATGAATTCTGGAAAGGTTCCTGTTGCTATTGTGCCCCCTTTGAGACCTAAAATAATACTTTATGAAGTCTTACCTTTTTGTATGCAAATCTGTTTTTATGGTCACGGGGGCGGGCTGCCTGGCGTCCGTTATTCCCCCTCCTGCCGTTGTACGCCGTCCCCCATTGCTCATTTCCATACATGAGGACGCCTTCCTCATGTAACTGTCCTCCTGAAGTTTTGTGCATGCCCAGTGCCACTCTCGCGGGAGTAAGCACTGTGCAAAGTGTGAACGCTTTTGAGGTGATTGCGCAGGCGCGAGATTATGGGCGGCGCTGTGATTGTCATCAGCAGCGTCATCCAAGTACCTGCCCATAATCTCGTGCCCGCGCTTCTCACTCTGCCTCCACCGTTATGCGCAAGCACTGGCCATATGAACCACGTTACCTATTACCATGGGCGCGAGATTATGGGCGGCGCTGTGATTGTCATCAGCAGCGTCATCCAAGTACCTGCCCATAATCTCGTGCCCGCGCTTCTCACTCTGCCTCCACCGTTATGTGCAAGCACTGGCCATATGAACCACGTTACCTATTATCATGGGCGCGAGATTATGGGCGGCGCTGTGATTGTCATCAGCAGCGTCATCCAAGTACCCGCCCATAATCTCGTGCAAGCAGTAAGAGGTAACATGGTTCATATGGCCAGCACTTGCGCATAACGGTGGAGTCAGAGGGAAAAGTGCGGGCACGAGATTATGGGCGGGTACTTGGTTAACGCTGCTGATGACAATCACAGCCCCGCCCATAATCTCGTGCCTGCGCAATCACCTGAAAAAGCGTTCACATGCGCAAAACTTCGGGAGGACAGTTACATGAGGAAGGCGTCCTTGTGTATGTAAATGAGCAATGGGGGACTGCGTAAAGCGGCAGGAGGGGGAATAACGGACGCCAGACAGCCCGCCCCCGTGACCATAAAAACACATTTGCATACAAAAAGGTAAGACTTCATAAAGTATTTTTGTAGGTCTCAAAGGGGGCACAATAACAACAGGAACCTTTCTAGAAGCAGCCCAGGAGCTGCAGAGGGGAATCTTTTATTTTTATTGTGAAATTTCTGCTGACATGTTCCCTTTAACTGGTAGGGGAGCCAGGATAAAGCAGAGCTGAAGCTGTTGGGAAGCTAGGACCCAGCAGCTCTGCTCCACAGGCAGGAGACCACTGATCGGTAAGCTAATAGAAGCCTGCAGATGCCACTCTGCATAGGTTATTGCCACTGCTATCTGCAGGAGAGAGAAGTGCTGATTGCACGGTCTCCTCAGCTTCCTGACTCCCCGCGTGTCTGCAGCAGTGAGAAGCCGCACACGGGGAATCAGAGAGAACAGCTGCAGACAAACGCAGGCTCCGGGACTGGGGGGGTCGGCTCTGGTGCAGGGGGGGGGGCTCTGCTGCAGGGGGGGGTCGCTCTGCTGCAGGGGGGTCGCTCTGCTGCAGGGGGTGATTCATACCTCAGCAGCAGTCACAGGAGTAGGTGCGCGCTCGGCTCTGTAATGAATAGTAGAAGGGAGAAACAGCGAGGCGGGGCTACAGTGGGTGGGTGGAGCCGGGATAAACAGCCTCACGGGCGGGGCCCGGGATCAAAGGCTCAGAAGAGGGACTGTCCCGCTGTATCCGGGACGGTTGGGAGGTATGCTCAATCGAATGTCAGGGCGAACCAATCGACGGCGGCGTTCACAACTCGAGCTCAGCAGTGCGACTCGAGCAGCGCTGACGTCAGCTGCTTTGCCGGCGGGTGCAGCAGAAGGAACAAGAACATAGGGCACGTTAGAACGTTTGTGGTGTCTGTTTTTGCGTGCGCGTGTGTGTGGATGATGATGATGATGATGATGATGATGATGATGATGATGATGATGATGGCTGTGTGTGTGGATGATGATGACTGTGTGTGTCTGTCTATGTGTGTATGTGTGTGTATGATGGCTGTGTGTGTGTGTATGATGATGGCTGTGTGTGTGGATGATGATGACTGTGTGTGTCTGTCTATGTGTGTATGTGTGTGTATGATGGCTGTGTGTGTGTGTATGATGATGGCTGTGTGTGTGTATGATGATGGCTGTGTGTGTGTGTGTGTGTGTGTGTGTGTGTGTGTATGATGATGGCTGTGTGTGTGTGTGTGTATGATGATGGCTGTGTGTGTGTATGATGATGGCTGTGTGTGTGTGTGTGTGTATATGTGTGTGTATGATGATGACTGTGTGTATGATGATTGCTGTGTGTGTGGATGATGATGATGATGGCTGTATGTGTGTGTGTATGATGATGGCTGTGTGTGTATGGATGATGATGATGATGGCTGTATATGTGTGTGTGGATGATGATGATAATTGTGTGTGTGTGTGGATGATGATGACTGTGTGTGTATGATGATGGCTGTGTGTGTGTATGATGATGGCTGTGTGTGTATGATGATGGCTGTGTGTGTGTATGATGATGGCTGTGTGTGTGTGTATGATGATGGCTGTGTGTGTGTGTGTGTGTGTGTGTATGATGATGGCTGTGTGTGTGTGTGTGTGTATGATGATGGCTGTGTGTGTGTGTGTGTATGATGATGGCTGTGTGTGTGTGTGTGTGTGTGTATGATGATGGCTGTGTGTGTGTGTATGTGATGGCTGTGTGTGTGTGTGTGTGTGTGTGTGTATGATGATGGCTGTGTGTGTGTGTGTATGATGATGGCTGTGTGTGTGTGTGTGTATGATGATGTGTGTGTGTGTGTGTGTGTGTATGATGATGGCTGTGTGTGTGTATGATGATGGCTGTGTGTGTGTGTGTGTGTATGATGATGACTGTGTGTATGATGATCGCTGTGTGTGTGGATGATGATGATGGCTGTATGTGTGTGTGGATGATGATGATGATGATTGTGTGTGTGGATTATGATGGCTGTGTGTGTGGATGATGATGACTGTGTGTGTATGATGATGGCTGTGTGTGTGTGTGTGTGTGATGATGGCTGTGTGTGTGTGTATGATGATGGCTGTGTGTGTGTGATGATGGCTGTGTGTGTGTATGATGTTGGCTGTGTGTGTGTGTGTATGATGATGGCTGTGTGTGTGTATGATGATGGCTGTGTGTGTGTATGATGATGGCTGTGTGTGTGTGTGTATGATGATGGCTGTGTGTGTGTGTGTATGATGATGGCTGTGTGTGTGTGTGTGTGTATGATGATGGCTGTGTGTGTGTATGATGATGGCTGTGTGTGTGTGTGTGTATGATGATGGCTGTGTGTGTGTGTATGATGATGGCTGTGTGTGTGTATGATGGCTGTGTGTGTGTATGATGATGGCTGTGTGTGTGTGTGTATGATGGCTGTGTGTGTGTGTGATGATGGCTGTGTGTGTGTGTGTGTGTGTGTGTGTATGATGATGGCTGTGTGTGTGTGTGTATGATGATGGCTGTGTGTGTGTGTGTATGATGATGGCTGTGTGTGTGTGTATGATGATGGCTGTGTGTGTGTGTATGATGGCTGTGTGTGTGTGTGTGTGATGATGGCTGTGTGTGTGTATGATGATGTGTGTGTGTGTATGATGATGGCTGTGTGTGTGTGTGTATGATGATGGCTGTGTGTGTGTGTGTATGATGATGGCTGTGTGTGTGTGTGTGTGTATGATGATGACTGTGTGTATGATGATGGCTGTGTGTGTGGATGATGATGATGATGATGGCTGTATGTGTGTGTGGATGATGATGATGATTGTGTGTGTGTATGATGATGGCTGTGTGTGTGTGTATGATGATGGCTGTGTGTGTGTGTGTGTGTGTGTGTATGATGATGGCTGTGTGTGTGTGTATGATGATGGCTGTGTGTGTGTGTATGATGATGGCTGTGTGTGTGTGTATGATGGCTGTGTGTGTGTGTATGATGATGTGTGTGTGTGTGTATGATGATGGCTGTGTGTGTGTATGATGATGGCTGTGTGTGTGTGTGTATGATGATGGCTGTGTGTGTGTGTGTGTGTGTATGATGATGACTGTGTATGATGATGGCTGTGTGTGTGGATGATGATGATGATGGCTGTATGTGTGTGTGGATGATGATGATGATTGTGTGTGTGGATGATGATGACTGTGTGTATGATGATGGCTGTGTGTGTGTGTATGATGATGGCTGTGTGTGTGTGTATGATGATGGCTGTGTGTGTGTATGATGATGGCTGTGTGTGTGTGTGTGTGTGTGTGTATGATGATGGCTCTGTGTGTGTGTGTGGATGATGATGATGATTGTGTGTGTGGATGATGATGGCTGTGTGTGTGTGTATGATGATGGCTGTGTGTGTGTGTGTGTGTATGATGATGGCTGTGTGTGTGTGTATGATGATGGCTGTGTGTGTGTGTATGATGATGGCTGTGTGTGTGTGTATGATGGCTGTGTGTGTGTGTATGATGATGTGTGTGTGTGTATGATGATGGCTGTGTGTGTGTATGATGATGGCTGTGTGTGTGTGTGTGTGTGTGTGTGTGTGTATGATGATGACTGTGTATGATGATGGCTGTGTGTGTGGATGATGATGATGATGGCTGTATGTGTGTGTGGATGATGATGATGATTGTGTGTGTGGATGATGATGACTGTGTGTATGATGATGGCTGTGTGTGTGTGTATGATGATGGCTGTGTGTGTGTGTATGATGATGGCTGTGTGTGTGTATGATGATGGCTGTGTGTGTGTGTGTGTGTGTGTGTGTGTGTGTGTATGATGATGGCTCTGTGTGTGTGTGTGGATGATGATGATGATTGTGTGTGTGGATGATGATGACTGTGTGTGTATGATGATGGCTGTGTGTGTGTGTGTGGATGATGATGGCTGTATGTGTGTGTGGATGATGATGATGGCTGTGTGTGTTGATGATGATGGCTGTATGTGTGTGTGTGGATGATGATTGTGTATTTTGTGTGGATGATGATGATGGCTGTGTGTGTGTGGATGATGATGATGGCTGTGTGTTGATGATGATGATGGTAGCTGTGTGTGTATGATGATGATAAAAATGATTTTGATGATGATGGTGACTGGAAGACCGGAAAATATTACTTTCGGTCTCAGCCTTCTTGTCGGTCTGGACAGACGCTCATCTGTTCAGCGCGATGAAGCTGAGCTGACATTGACTGTGGACTACGTCAGAGGGAAGCTTTTTTTTTTTTTCTTCTAAAAAAGATGGAGTCCCTAAATGTGTTTTTTGTTTAATTTCTAATAAAAAATATTTTTCTCTCTGTTGTGTTTTTTTTACTGTTTACTAGAAATTCATGGTGGTCACATCTAATTTGACATGACGCCATGAATTTCGGGTTTACTACCAGCTGAGAATACAAAGCTGGTATTAACCCCATTATTACCCAGTGTGCCACTGCCACCAGGGACGCTGGAAGAGCCAGGTAAAGCACCTGGAAATGGCGCTGTGATGAATGCGCCATTTCCAGGGGCGGTTGTGGGCTGCGATTTTCAGCGTGGGGGCCCCAAAATGCTTAGGCCTTACCACGCTGAGAATCCCAGCCCTCAGCTCTCTGGTTTTACCTGGCTGGTGATGAAAATATGTCGGGAACCCACGCATTTTTTTTTCCCCATTATTTAATTAAAAAACAATTGGGCTTCCCTGTATTTTGATTGGCAGCTAAGGTAAAGCCAGGCAGCTGGGGGTGGCAGCCCGTAGCTGTCCGCTTTATCTGCGCTGAGAATCAAAAATACTGCAGAGCGCTATGTCATTTTTTTAATGTATTTATTTTTACACTGTGTGTGACAGACCCAACAGCCAATCACGGATGCTGTGACAGAATCAGTGTCTGTGCTTGGCTGTTGGAATAACCTGGAATCTGCTTATACATTTTGATGCTGATGCCAATCACAGATGCCCATTCTCTTTGACAAATAATATAAAAAAAAAATACCGTGAAGCGAAACGTCATTTTTTTTTATATTATTTGTCAAAGAGAATGGGCATCTGTGATTGGCATCAGCATCAAAATGTATAAGCAGATTCCAGGTTATTCCAACAGCCAAGCACAGACACTGATTCTGTCACAGCATCCGTGATTGGCTGTTGGGTCTGTCACACACAGTGTAAAAATAAATACATTAAAAAAATGACATAGCGCTCTGCAGTATTTTTGATTCTCAGCGCAGATAAAGCGGACAGCTACGGGCTGCCACCCCCAGCTGCCTGGCTTTACCTTGGCTGGCAATCAAAATACAGGGAAGCCCAATATATATTTTTTATTTAAATAATTTAAAAAAATGCGTGGGCTCTTGTCATATTTTGATCACCAGCCAGGTAAAACCAGACTGCTGGGAGCTGAGATTCTCAGTGTGGTAAGGCCGAAGTGTTCTGGGCTCCCCACGCTGAAAACCACAGTCTGCAGCCGCCCTTGAAAACGCATTCATCGTAGCGCCATTTCCAGGCGCTTTACCCGGCTCTTCAGCAGCCCTGGTGGGTGAGGGGGGGGTGGCACACTGGGTAAAAATGGGGTAATGCCAGCTTTGTATTCTCAGCTGGTACTAAGCCTGAAATTCATGGCATCAAGCCAATTAGACCTGGCCACCATGACGTTCTAGAAAACATTAAAAAAAACCAACAGATTTTTTTTTTATTACAAATTAAACAAAAAACACATTTAATGACTCCATCTTCAGTCCGAGTTAGTTCACAGGCAGAGCAATGTCAGCTCTGCGACACTCAGCAAGCATCTGTCCAGAGCGACAAGCAGGCTCAGACTAACAATGAAAGTCAGAAGTCAATCGAGTTCACTGCTGAGCAATCAGCCCGTGGTTAGGGGACCCTGTGAGCCCTCATTGGGTGATTCAAAGAAATGCTGCAGTATATTGCTGCTAATTAACTGCTTCGATACCCCAGCCTAATGGCCAAGATCAGCTGAGAACTGCTCTGGCAGTGGACAGAACAAAGCGACAAATGAGCAAAACAGCACCCTCATGTATTAGTGATCACATACGTGTACTACGTTTTTTTCCCATTGAAGTGAATGTGCTGCTGTAATGTGCAGCCACTAACAAATGTACTAGGCTGCTGTGGTCTGCCCATACAGTGCTTAGTCCTGGCAGCTGCTGGAGCACTGAAGCTGGGGCACCAGACTATATATAAGGACAGAGTCTCAATATTTCTATATGGGCAGTAGACTATGCATTTCTAAGGGGGAAGGACCGAGATGCTAACAGACATTTTTCAATTCACAGAGAACCCCTTCAAATCATAAATGGCATCTGCAATGTCATCAAAAAAGCACAAGATTGCTGATGAAAAACGAATATTTCAGGACAAGTGGGAACAGCTATATTTTGTCACAGAGGTTGGAGCGAAAGTCCAGTGTTTGATTTGTTTTCAATTTATCGCAGTGCTTAAGGACTACAATGTGCGACGACATTACATGACGCACCACGGAGAACAGTATGAAGCACTGTCTGGCAAACTACGAGATGAAAAGGTTCAGCAGCTGAAAGCATCACTTAAAAAACAGCGAAACCTTTTCTCAAGTATTAACAAGGCAAGCGAAACTTCGGTGAAAGCAAGTTTCGTCCTCAGTAACATGATAGCAAAATATTCACGACCATTTACTGAGGGTCAGTTCATTAAAGACTGTTTTGTAAAGGCAAGTGAAATTTTGTGTCCAGACAAAACAAAACTATTCGAAGGCATAAGCTTGTCCGCGAATACTGTTGCTAGTAGAATCACTGAATCTGCTAGTAACATTCATCAGCAACTCATTACAGCAGCACAAAGTTTTGAAGCATTTTCCATAGCACTTGACGAGAGTACTGGTGTAACGGATACAGCATACTGTGCTGTGTTCATTCGTGGGGTTGATGAAAACTTAAACATAATTGAGGAATTTTTAGACTTATTACCTATGAAAGGCACAACAACTGGTCGTGACATTTTTAAAGAACTTGAAGATTGTATCAATACAGCAGGACTGCCATGGGATAAACTTGTGTCTGTGGTAACCGACGGTGCACCAGCAATGTGTTCTGAAAACATCGGTGTTGTGGGATTATTGAAAGCAAAACGAAACCAGCTTTCTTTGTCGGGTCCTTTCAGCGCAATACACTGCATTCTGCATCAAGAAGCGCTGTGTGGAAAAAGTGTACAACTGAAAGAAGTGATGGACTTTGTGGTTAAGACAGTGAATTTTATACGGGCAAGAGGTCTTAATCATAGGCAGTTTACTTCATTCTTGTCTGATATGGACACCGAATATGGAGACTTGCTGTATCATACTGAAGTCAGATGGCTGAGCCGCGGAAGAGTGTTGAAAAGATTTTTTTCCTTAAGAGAGGAGATAGCGCTTTTTATGGCACTGAAAGATAATGATGTCTTCCAACTTTCTGACCCAGCTTTTCTATCTGATTTAGCGTTTCTAACTGATGTCACAGAACATCTCAATGAACTCAACTTGAAGCTCCAAGGCCAAAAGCACATAATTACAATAATGTTTGACAGTGTCAAAGCATTCAAATGTAAGTTGTCTTTGTGGGCCAAACAGTTGCAGTCTGGCAATTTGGCTCATTTCTCAGCTATGCAGTCACTGGTACAAACTACACCGGATCGTTTGAAAATGTACTCCGATATAATTTTACAACTACTACAGGAGTTCAATCGACGTTTTCATGATTTCCAGGATCTTGAAACTGAATTTGCACTCTTTGCCACACCATTTGCAGTGGATGTTTCTTGTGTTTCAGAAGATCTGCAGATGGAGCTTGTTGACTTGCAGTGTGACACTGTTCTGAAACAGAAGTATATGGACATTGGTGTTCCAGATTTCTATAAGTTTGTTTCACAAGAAAAGTTTCCAAAACTTGTTAAAGCTGCTGCCAGGATCATGGCCATGTTTGGCAGTACATATGTATGCGAACAGTTTTTCTCCTCAATGAAGCTTAACAAATCAGCATTACGGTCAAGACTTACAGATGAGCATCTTCGTGCAACATTGCGATTGGCTACTGCACATGATTTCAAACCCCAAGTTGACATGCTTGTATCTGGCAAACGCAGTCAATTGAGCAGCCAGACTGGAGTTTGTCACACTTGAACTTGAAAACTGTATTGTTAAAAAAAATGAGCAGGTGGAAAACACCTGAAAATTTCCATTACGTTCAAACTTAGCAGTGTTGTTATACTAATGTAGCATTGTTATAATAGTTGAAATAATTGATTAACAATTATATTGTATTGTATTAAATTTGAAAGGAATGCGGCCCTCTGCCTTAAATTTTTTTTATATGCGGCCCACTTACTCTGACGAGTTTGAGACCCCTGCTCTAGTGCCTTAAAGTTGGCCATCCTCAGCCACTCTAGTTTTCTTAATGAATCCTTCCCCCATCTCCCAATGCCTGAGCAATAAGGTTCCTCTGTTCCTATAATATGCTAAGGTGTAGCTCATTTTAGCATTGACCCAGCTGGTTTCTTTTCCATGACCTTCTGCCTGTTACAAGTGTAGACAAGCTCCAGGAGCCTTCACCTTCTGCATGTTTGCATGTTTGTTACTCAATCTGTTGTCTTGATACTGTAAAGATATACAAAAGCAAATAAGAGGCTAAAATGTATCTTTTATTCCTAATGCTAGATTAGGTTGTGAGTAACCCAAAGCTCCTCGGTTATAGTAGCCGAACAAGCCTATAGAAATTGAGAATGAAATTATCTAAAAAACACAACAAAACAAACAAAAATATTGAGAGTGGTTATTTAACCCAGAGTTGGACAGTGGTCCAATATGTGAGCACACAAAAAAATAATGAAAAAAGTCAATATAAACAACCAAAATACTATATCATGGTTCTATACAATAGAACCCACAGTATTCACAGGTACTATAGATGAGAAAATAGGAACGATCTCACCCATTCTTTGCAGCTTGGGGTACATCAAAGCCTCCTCTGTATGGGTCTTTTCGTTTTCAAACTGTCACTGACCCTATAAATCCCTAAGAGAACTAACTTCGTCTGTTACCCCAATAGCTTACGTCCTGACAAGATCAGACCACATCTAACCCTCTCTTGGAACCCCTATAACATTCCCAGCCTCATCCCAACGCGTTTCATCATAATCAGATCATCAGGGGACTCCGGTGTTTCAATAGAGGTAGGAGGTCCTGTGCCCAAGCTCCCAGAATACACTATGGGATAGTGGGTGAGATTGTTCCTATTTTCTCATCTATAGTACCTGTGAATACTGTGGGTTCTATTGTATAGGACCATGATACAGTATTTTGGTTGTTTATATTGATTTTTTTTTTATTATTTTTTTTTGTGTGCTCACATATTGGACCACTGTCCAACTCTGGGTTAAATAACCATACTCAATATTTTTGCTTGTTTTGTTGTGGTTTTTTTTTTAATAATTTCGTTCTATATTTCTATAGGCTTGCTCGGCTACTATAACCGAGGAGCCTGGGGTTAGTCACTACCTAATCTAAATTTTTATGAGCATTAGGAATAAAAGTTACATTTTAGCCTCTTATCATTTGCTTATATATCTAATATATAAAGCTGAATGTGTGTATGTGTGTGTGTGTGTGTGTGTGTGTGTGTGTGTGTGTGTGTATGTCCGGGATTGGCATCTGCACCGTCGCAGCTACAGCCACAAAATTTTGCACACTCACACTTCTGGACCCTGAGAGCGTCATAGGCTATGTTTTGAGGGGAAATTTTAACCCCATGCTTTACAGTTATTCGCCAGAAAACCTGCCTCCATTAAAGCGAATGGAGCTGGGAGCCACAGTGCAGCCAGAACTTCAGAAGAATGCGCAGCCATGCCCTTATATGGAATGTTGGCATGTCACAATGCAGCCAGGGAAAGAGACAGACGCAGACAGGGAAAGAGGCAGACACAGACAGGGTAAGAAACAGACATAGACAGGGTAAGAGACAGACACAAAGAGACAGACACAGACAAAGAGACAGACAGGGAAAGAGACAGACAAAGACAGGTCAAGAGACAGAAAAAGAGACAGACACAGGGAAAGTGACAGAGGGAAAGAGGGAAAGAGACAGACATGGAAAGACAGGGAAAGAGACAGACAGGGAAAGAGATTGAGACAGACGGAGAAAGAGAGAGAGACAGAGACAGAAAGATATACAGAGGGGGAGACAGACAGAGAATGAAAGAGAAACAGAGAGACGGTTACTATCCCGGGCAGCAGTTATTAACCCTGGCGAAGCCGGGTAGTACAGCTAGTATACTTATATAAGTGGCTTGGCTTCCCTCTACTTTGAGGACTACTGTTTGATTGATACTGTAAAGAGAAACATCTATACATACTCACACCATTCATTCCTGATGGAAACTACTCCGAGAATAGTCTTTTGAACTCTGGGTGTTTATGACAGAACCTCCTTGTGTTGGTTAAAGGTGAAGAACTCGACACCCCTTATTTTGGTGCAGCCTAAAATTTCAGGCATAGTTCATGTTTGCAAAGTTCCCATCTGTAATTACATTTTCATAAATGTTCTTTTATTGTCTTCACTGCTTATGCAAAAGTCTGGGAAACACCGGCATAAATTCATTTTTATCATTATATTGATCCTTTTTTTTTTCTTTTCCGGCAGTTACTGTATTGCCATAATGCTACTTATTTTTGGAACTTACTGTTGAGTTATGTAAGATCTTACCAGCAGCTGAGACTCTATCAGTATATGCCGTTCATATCTCCTACATTATACAAACTATCCATTAAAATGCCACTGAAAATGTCTTATGGTTCTTCCCATTACCACTTAAAGATTTCAGAAGATGAATAATTATTTCTGCGAAGATAAAACCGATAAGTAAATATATTGTAACGTCACTGCTAACCATTTATATTCAGTGTCCTGTAAGTGTCTTAGATTAATGTCGCTGTTAGTAATTATTATGTTTTCACAAAGAAGAAAATCGACAATTTTAGAATTGGGTAATTGGTCAATACCTATAGTATAAGTTCCTGTAGGTGGTTCCTTGTGCTATATATATATATATATATATATATATATATATATATATATATATATATAGCGCCGCCGAAGGACACCAGAAACCAAATTGTTGCTCTGCACCAGACTGGGAAGACTGAATCTGCATTAGGCAAGCAACTTGGTGTGATGAAATCAACTGTGGGAGCAATAATAAGTAAATCAAAGACATAAAAGAGCACTGATGTTCTCCCTCGATCTGGGGCTCCATGATCTCACCCCGTGGGGTCAAAATGATCACAAAAACGGTGAGCGAAAATCCCAGAACCATACGAGGGGGGGCCTAGTGAATGACCTGCATAGAGCTGGGACCACCGTAACAAAGGCTACCATCAGTAACACACTACGCCGCCAGGTATTCAGACCCTGCAGTGCCAGACGTGTTCCCCTGCTTAATCCAGTACATGTCCGAGCCAGTTTGAAGTTTATCCAGAAGAGTATTGGGAGAATGTCATATGGTCTGATGAAACCAAAGTAGAACTGTTTGGTAGAAACACAACTCGTCATGTTTGGAGGAGAAAGAATGCTGAGTTGCATTCAAAGAACACCATACCTACTGTGAAGCATGGGGGTAGCAACATCATGCTTTGGGGCTGTTTGTCTGCAAAGGGACCAGGACGACTGATCCGTGTACATGAAAGAATGAATGGGGCCATGTATCGTGAGATTTTGAGTGTAAACCTCCTTCCATCAGCAAGGGCATTGAAGATGAAACATGGCTGGGTCTTTCAGCATGATAATGATCCAAAACACACCACCAGGGCAACGAAGGAGTGGCTTCGTAAGAAGCATATGAAGGTCCTGGAGTGGCCTAGCCAGTCTCCAGATCTCAACCCCATAGAAAACCTTTGGAGGGAGTTGAAAGTCCGTGTTGCCCAGCGACAGTCCCAAAACACGACTGCTCTAGAGTAGATTTGCATGGAGCAATGGGCCAACATACCAGTGTGTGCCAACCTTGTGAAGACTTACAGAAAAAGTTTGACCTCTGTCATTGCCAACAAAGGATTTATAACAAAATATTCAGATAAACTTTTGTTATTGACCAAATACTTATTTTCCAACATAATTTTCAAAAAAAAATCTTGCAAAATCAGACGCGGTGATTTTCTGCATTTGCTTTCTCCTTTTGTCTCTCATAGTTGTGGTCACCTATGATGTCAATTACAGGCAAATCTCATCTTTATAAGTGGGAGAACTTGCACAATTGGTGGCGGACTAAATAAATACTTTCTTTCCCCATTGTGTGTGTGTGTGTGTGTATATGTTTGTATAATATATATACACACAGTACAGACCAAAAGTTTGGACACACCTTCTCATCTCTAGAACAACTATTAAGAGGAGACTTTGTGCAGCAGGCCTTCATGGTAAAATAGCTGGTAGGAAACCACTGCTAAGGACAGGCAACAAGCAGAAGAGACTTGTTTGGGCTAAAGAACACAAGGAATGGACATTAGACCAGTGGAAATCTGTGCTTTGGTCTGATGAGTCTAAATTTGAGATCTTTGGATCCAACCACCGTTTCTTTGTAGAAAAGGTGAACGGATAGACTCTACATGGCTGGTTCCCACCGTGAAGCATGGAGGAGGAGGTGTAATGGTGTGGGGGTCTTTGCTGGTGACACTGTTGGGGATTTATTCAAAATTGAAGGCATACAGAACCAGCATGGCTACCACAGCATCTTGCAGCGGCGTGCTATTCCATCCGGTTTGCGTTTAGTTGGACCATCATTTGACTAAGATGGAGAGTGATGGGGTGCTACGCCAGATGACCTGGTCTCCACAGTCACCAGACCTGAACCCAATCGAGATGGTTTGGGGTGAGCTGGACCGCAGAGTGAAGGCAAAAGGGCCAACAAGTACTAAGCATCTCTGGGAACTCCTTCAAGACTGTTGAAAAACCATTTCCGGTGACTACCTCTTGAAGCTCATCAAGAGAATGCAAAGAGTGTGCAAAGTAGTAATGAAAGCAAAAGGTGGCTACTGTGAAGAACCTAGAATATAAGACATATTTTCAGTTGTTTCACACTTTTTTAAGTATTTCATTCCACATGTTTTCATTCATGGTTTTGATGCCTTCAATGTGAATCTACAATTTTTAGAGTCATGAAAAGAAAGAAGACTCTTTGAATGAGAAGGTGTGTCCAAACTTTTGGTCTGCAATATATATATATATATATATATATATATATATATATATATATATATATATATATATATATATATATAACATATATATTTATAAAAGTTTACATATCAAGTATACTTGGATGTTTTGGGGGGAAAAAAGTGCATTTTCACAGCTCTCCACTTGAGGGGAGTACAACTCCATTCTCTTTACCCTAAGTATAGCATAGGGCTCAAGTGCAAAAAAAAAGCATTCTGCTGTCCAGAAAATGTACCCCATATCTATGGGATAACTTTCCTGGTGCACTTAACCTACTTATCTACTGCGTCCCTGTGCTGTACACAGCTTACACATGTAATGTGTTGGTCCCTAAATTTACTGTGTCCAGAAGAGTAACAGTACACAGAAATGAGGGGGAATAATTACCTGAGACTGTCTATAAACTGCTTTTGATGCACTTTTGAGCAAGATTCCGCCAAAATATTCTATTTGTTCATGAAATATTGTTATTGAACCCTTTTATTACTACTGGACTTTTGGAGGTCTTCTTGATTACTCTAACATAAATTAGACTCTTTTGGGGGACAATGCATTCTTCTTCTTCATCTATCATAATTTAGAGCAAAAATCCACACGCACTATACAAAATACAGAATAAACGTGTAGCAGAATTGAGCATTCTGCTCTGAAGGATACATCCTCAATGTGTGCCAGCAGTCTGATCGGGGAGGGGAGCCCCTCTCGAACAGCAGACCATTACACCCTCGCGCTATAGACACTAGAAGAGCTTGACCCAGAATATTATTCTACTCCCAATATTTTGTTTTTAAAGGGAACCTGTCACCAGATTTGTCCCCTATAAGCTGCAGCCACCAGGAGTAAGTTCTTATATACAGCATTCCAGAATACTGTATACAAAAGCCCAAGCTGCTTTGTATAGCACAAAAAAGAGCTTTTACCTGTGGGGCCGTCCGGTCCGATGGGCATCGCTGGTCTTGGTCCAGCGCCTCCTCTCTTCTTTCCATCACCATTTCTCCTTCATAGCCCCATGTAGATGACGCATCCTACATCATCCACACAGATTCCTCCATTTCTCTCTCGCGCATGTGCACTTTGATCTGCCCTGCTGAGGACATCGCAAAGTACTGTAATGTGCAGGGAAAGGTCAAAGACACACTAGTGCATGCGCACTACAATACTTTAATCTGCCCTTAGCAGGGCATATCAAAGTGCGCATGTGCAGGAGTGCAATGGAGGACTCTGTGTGGATGACGTAGGACGCATCATCCACACGGGGCTAAGAAGGAGGATGACCTTCCACATGGAGATAGGAAGGAGGACGGTGACTGCACAGGATAGAGGAAGAGCCAGACTGAGAATATATGAAAAAAGAGATATTTAGTTTATGTATTGGCTAATGCATGTAAGCAGGGTCATCCCCGGCAAGGTAATCTCTGTAAATCAGGAACCCAACTTGAAATGCTTTTATAGCTGGAATATAGCTGCCCAGACATGGAGGTTTTTAACCCAAATAGTGGCATTTCAAGTTTGGTTCCCGGTTTACAGAGATTACCTTCCTGTGGTGACCGGGCTTACATGCATTGGCCAATACATAAACTAAATTATCTCTTTTTTCATATATTTCTATAGCAGTAATGCAATACCAGAGTTCCCTTATACATAGTTACTATGTTATTTCAACTAGCACCTATTCACACTTGTTGGATGTGCGGGTCAGTTATATATATATATATATATATATATATATATATATATATATATATATATATATATATATATATATATATATATATATATATATATATATATATATATATATATATATAAATTTGTAGTTTACCTTTAAAGTCCCTTTTGCTTTCTATACAAGGCAATGCACGTATGCTTTGGGATTAATATTCATCTGTATTAGATGCTTCCATGGAGCCTCGGTATTTTATTGTTACTTTTTATAGCTGTTGGCATGTGTCCATGGGTGCAAATAATTGAAATCCAAAATTTGCACCCACTTATGTAGTAAAAAGGAGTTTACAGCCCTTGTTGAACTGTATCTCAGGAAGAGAAGGTTTCAGAATATTAGATGCATGAAAGTTGTGTGCTACCTCATAATGGCCACAAGGGGGCATACATTTACCTGACTTTACAATTAGAGGGGACATCTACCTCATAAATCAAATGATTTAAAGGATAAGTGCAGGAACAAGTGTGTTCAAACACTTATGACCTCCCCTATAATGTCCAGTACACAGGCCATAAAATCAAGTTGTGCATTGCCTGCATTAGTCACAGCACAGCATGAAGGAGGGAACACAAAAGTGATGCACAGACCAATGACTTCACTGGGACCTAAAAATACAACCTAGTGCCTATCTTAACACCATTGCCTCTATCTAACTACAAATAATGGTTTTCCTCTTCCAGAATCCAGGCTGAAGATAAGGAGACAGCTCTGTCTGGAGGGGCCGGCAACGCACACACCATCTCTGTCAAGTAGCTAAAAAATCCAATACATCCGACCGACTGTCAGCAGATATCAGATGTCATAGACAATCATTTGCGCAGAATCTTGTTATTACAGTTAGGGTACCGTCACACTTTAGCGACGCAGCAGCGATCCCACCAGCGATGTGACCTGGTCAGGATCGCTGCTGCGTCGCTACATGGTCGCTGGTGAGCTGTCAATCAGGCAGATCTCACCAGCGACCAGTGACCAGCCCCCAGCCAGCAGCGACGTGCAAGCGACGCTGCGCTTGCACGGAGCCGGCGTCTGGAAGCTGCGGACACTGGTAACTAAGGTAAACATCGGGTATGGTTACCCGATGTTTACCTTAGTTACCAGCGCACACCGCTTAGCTTAGCGTGTGCAGGGAGCAGGAGCCGGCACTGGCAGTGTGAGAGCTGCGGACGCTGGTAACGAAGGTAAATATCGGGTAACCACCTTGGTTACCCGATGTTTACCTTGGTTACAGCTTACCGCAGGCTGTCAGACGCCGGTTCCTGCTCCCTGCACATTCAGGATTGTTGCTCTCTCGTTGTCACACACAGCGATGTGTGCTTATCAGCGGGAGAGCAACAATAAAAAAACGAACCACGGCTGTGTGTAACGAGCAGCGATCTCACAGCAGGGGCCAGATCGCTGCTCAGTGTCACACACAGCGAGATTGCTAATGAGGTCACTGGTACGTCACAAAAAACGTGACTCAGTAGCGATCTCGCTGTGTGTGAAGTACCCCTTAGAAAAACAACATATATCAATTGTTATATGTAAACTTAGAAATCTAGTATAGTTCTCCTGATTATGTTGCTTACCTCATGTGCAGGGCATTGCAGGGCCTTAGGGTGGCTTTACACACTGCCACATTGCTAGACGATGCTAGCGATGGCGAGCGTGATAGCACCTGCCCCTATCGTTATGCCGATATGTGAAGATCGCTGCCGTAGCGAACATTATCGCTACGGCAGCGTCACACGTACTTACCTGCTCGGCGACGTCGCTGTGACCGGCAAACCGCCTCCTTTCTAAGGGGGCGGTTCGCTCGGCGTCACAGCGACGTCACTAAGCGGCCGCCCAATCAAAGCGGAGGGGCGGAGATGAGCGGGACGAACATCCCGCCCACCTTCTTCCTTCCTCATTGCTCGCGTGTGGCAGGTAAGGAGAGGTTCCTCGTTCCTGCGGCGTCACACGTAGCGATGTGTGCTGCCGCAGGGACGAGGAACAACTTCGCCCAAGCGACAGCAGCGATAATTGGGAGAGGACCCCCATGTCAACGAGGAGCAATTTTGGACGCTGTAGTGATCTCGTAGCGTGTAAAGCCCGCTTTAGGTATCCATGGTTATGATTACTCATATAGGGACAGTTAGTTGTTAGTGGTCATATCCATGACTATATGCTACTGCAATGCCCTGCACATGAGGTAAGCGGCATAGTTAATCAAGAGAACTGTACTACATTTCTAATTGAAAATATTTGCTAATATTATTATTATTACACCTACTACATATCTGGATAGGATCTTGGAGAGGAGAAAACCCCTTTTAAGGATTTAAAGAAGAAAAGAAGCTCATTCCTGTAATATCCTCCCTGCTCCAATGCTGCCACTCATACAGTCTCAGCACTAATGCAAACAATGATATCACAGCTAACAGTCACCTGATGTTAAGAAGAATTCTCCAAGCCATAGGTCAGGGTAAGGAGCACGGACTGGAGGCGATGGAGCAGCGTAGCGGGTCTTGTGGATCAGTAATGACTAAGACAGTAGGATATGCAGAAGGCAGAGCCAGACAAGAGGAACAAGAAAGACCAGATGAAGCAGAGCAAGGTGTGTGGTTAAACACCGAAACAGTAGATGTATTAACAGTCCAGAACTTGCTGGAGACAAGTAAATGATAACAAAGATATAATGGAAACTGGTTATAAATTGCAGAGATGTGGTGATAGATGAATAAACAAAATGGTAACTTGCTTGCAGACTAAAGGATAATGGAAGAGATGTGTTACCTTTATTATTATTATGCTTGTTTATATAACACACATTCCACAGCTCTTTACAAGTTACAGACATCATCATCACTGTTTCCATTGGGATTAACAATATAAATTCCCTATAAGTATGGTTTTGGAGTTTGGAAGGAAACCAGAGGACCCGCAGGAAACCCACACAGACATACAAATGTCTTGCAGTTGCTGTCTTTGGTGGAATTTGAACCCAAGAATCCAGCAATGCGAGGCTACAGTGCTAACCACTGAGCCAACGTGTTACCTTGATTGCAGAAACTAGAATAGTACCAAGACGTTAGTCATCTGGAACCTTGATTGCAGAGATGGGTGTGGACTACACCTAGATAAACTAAGCTAAGCTTGGAAATGAATGCTGATGATTGAACATAAGCCAGGAGTGGCAGGATAAAGTGAGACACCTGGCTGAAGCAGAGCTAACTAGGAGGTAAAGCAGCTCCTGACAAACACATGGTAACTGGGAGGAATGCTTTCTCAATATTCAGACAGCATATGGCTGTTTGAGCTGACCATAAAAGGCCTAGGGTGATGATGTCAGAGCACAGTCAGGACTCAAACAATCTCCCTTGACCTGACAGATGATTTTTGGGAAGCGAAGGATCAGGCAGTTTGCATTCAAATGTCAGATCATTTTCTTCTTCTCAGAGAGACACCTCTGATAGAGGTATCTGGTAGAAAATTTCTTCCCCATACCTAGAAAAAAGACCTAATTGCTTATCCGAGCTGAATCTTCATGTATATAGGGGAGTCGGGAGGTATATGATGTATGGGCATCTTACTCCCACAACCACTTTTTGCTAGAATTCAATCTACTTTTGGATTTGTTTATTGTAAGTGTTTAGTTTTCAATTTAAGTTTTTAACTTAGTTAAATAAAATAAAAGTTTAGTGCCACCCAAACTATTTTTCTGTGAAAGTTGTCACTAATTTAGGTGTCAGTTTTCTTCAGGGAAGGTCTTTTTCCCTTTATCATCTAGTACTACATAACAGATGTTGGGTTTTGATGTTCTTTATTAGTAAGGTTCTGTATCTGTGTTGTGCGTGTGATGTTCTTTATTACTGAAGTTCTGTATGTGTTGTGTTTGCATGTGTTCTTTATTAGTGAGATTCTGTATCTGTGCTGTTTGCATGTGCTGTTCTTTATTATTGAAGTTCTTTATCTGTGTTGGGTTTGCACATGATATTCTTTATTACTGAAGTTTTGTAACTGTGTTGTGTTTGCATGTGATGTTCTGTATCTGTGTTATGTTTGCATGTGATGTTCTTTATTACTGACGTTCTGTATCTGTGTTGTGTTTGCATGTGCTGTTCTTTATTACTGAAGTTCTGTAACTGTTTTGTGTTTGCATGTGATGTTCTGTATCTGTGTTATGTTTGCATGTGATGTTCTTTATTACTGACGTGCTGTATCTGTGTTGTGTCTGCATGTGCTGTTCTTTATTACTGAAGATCTGTAACTGTGTTGTGTTTGCATGTGATGTTCTGTATCTGTTATGTTTGCATGTGATGTTCTTTATTACTGAACTTCTCTATCTGTGCTGTGTTTGCATGTACTGTTCTTTATTAGGTTCTGTATCTGTGTTGTGCATGTGATGTTATTACTGAAGTTGTATATCTGTGTTGTGTTTGCATGGGCTTTTCTGTATAACTGAAATTCTGTATCTGTGTTGTGCATGTGTTGTTCTTTATTAGTGAGGTTCTGTATCTGTGCTGTGTTTGCATGTGATGTTCTTTATTAGGTTCTGTATCTGTGTTGTGTATGTGATGTTCTTTATTAGTGAGGTTCTGTATCTTTGTTGTGCATGTGATGTTCTTTATTACTGAAGTTGTATATCTGTGTTGTGTTTGCATGTGCTGTTCGTTTATTACTGGAGTTCTGTATCTGTGTTTAGCTGCTGTAATATGTTACAGACATGACAGAGACAATCACTGGTGCAGGAAGGAGGATGTACAATGTCAGGAGCAGCTGCAGAAGACAAAAAAACCTCCTTTTAATAAACTGCTGATAAAACAAAAATAGGGACCTTGGCATCTGGAGAGGTTTTAAGGCTACAGAAAGAAGCTGGGTCTTTCCATATGTTGGACAGTGTCCTGAGGAGTGGCTCTTATCATAGCACATGGTGGACATCTGGAGGTAAAGGAAACACCAAGGATTTTCTGTAAGAGGCTGAGGATCCCAGCAGGAGATGGAAGCGGAGCTGATCAGACCCAGAGAATCAGGTTCCCAGTCCTGGCGTGTCGCTGCTGATTGATAGCCTACTTGGGTACAATAGATGGTGGCCCATGGAGTGATTTATCAAACAGTGAGATATCTTCTTTGTCTATGCTCCTGCTTGGTCACAAGGGTGACTGATGGTAACTAAGATCAAATCCCAACATTGATTTCACTGCTGTTGAGGCTAATTATCCCTTTATGAAAATCTCATGGGAAATGCAAAATAAAAGCATTTTTGGTATGAATTTGCCTCCTGTACAGAAAATCCTGGTGCCACCAACATAGTGAATGCATAGAAATTGGTTATTAATTCACTGTTGATAATTAAGAGGCCATTCACTTGTCCAATGTAAAATCGCTGTGGAATAACTTCTTCACGACTTTGCTCCCACAGTCATTTAGAAATATAATATTAATATCAAACTAAAATATACAGCATTGTGCAAATATAGGCAGGCAAAAAAAATGCTGCAAAGGTTAGGCTGAGCTCACATGTCTTGTAATCATCCGGTAGAATGGATCCTGCAGAGATCCGTCGTGAAAAAAGTTCTGCAAATACAACTTTTTTGTCCGTTGTTAAATGACTGATGCCTGTCAGATCCGTATTTGTTTTTTTTTTTTTATCATGGGAGGCTATGGAGAATGGATCCATTAACGGATTGCTATTTAGTAATCCGTTATTCTTGCATTTGTAAAGGATCCATTTTTTTCTATCATGATCCATTTCAAATGGAAGATAAATAACAATCCGTTAATGGATCCATTCCCCAAAGACTCCAATGTTAAAAAAACAGATCTGGCAGAAATAATTTTTCCAACAGATGTCTGCAGGATCCGTTCTAATGGATGATCACTGGACATGTGAACTCAGTCTAAGGCCTCTTTCGTACGTTCGTTAAAATCACGCACATTTTTCATGGACGTATCAAAGGTGCGTATTGCCCTGCATGAGCCGTGTTTATGGCACACGTGTGTTCTCCATGTGTTATCCGTGATAACACTAGGAGAACGGGAACTTTCTACTCACCTGTCCCTGGCGTCGCTGTCCGTGGTGCTGATCTTTGGTCTCCGGTCCTGCCGACTCCCCGCTGCTGCTGCTTCCGGCCGCAGTGAAGTGAATATGCAATGAGCATAATGAGTGGCGGTCGGAAGCAAGTGACAGCAGCGGCAGAGACAGGAGGACTGGAGAAGGTGAGTAAAGTTGTTGTTTTTTTTTTTTTCTCAGACACGTGTGTTTTCTCCGGCGCGTGTCACACGGAACACCTCCGTGTGGTCCGTGTGCGTTCCATGTGACACCCGTGATGCCGGAGAAAAACTGACATGTTGACATGTGAAACACACGTATGCTCCACACATACACACAGTCTATGGCAGAACACTCACGTAAGCGCAGACCCATTGATTTTAATGGGTCTACGTGTGCCCGTGTCTCTGGTCTGAGAGGAAAAGGACCAAACACGTACCGGAGACACGGACGTGTGAAAGAGGCCTAAGAATGTTTTAAATAAAATAGAAGTGTTAATAGTTTATTTTTATCAATTAACAAAATGCAAAAGAAATAAACACAAGAGAAATCTAGTTCACATCAATATAATGATCGACCTTTGCCTTCATCAGTTCTTGCAGGTATACTTACACAGAATTTCAAGGATCAAAGCAAGAGGTTCTTCCAAACATCTTGGAGAACCAACCCCAGATCTTCTGTGTATGATGCTTGTGCGGAACCTTCTGTGTCTTTGTGTAATCCCAGAGAGATTCGATGAATGTGAGATCAGGGCTCTGCGGGGGCCGAATGGTCACTTCCAGGACTTTTCTTTTTTAACTCTGAAGATCATTCATAATGATATTGGTTGGATGTTTGGGGTCATTGCCCTGCTGCAGAATAAATTTGAAGCCAAGGAGACCCCTTCCTGATGGTATTGCATAATAAATAAGTTGTTGTCTAGCTTGAAGCTAATCGGCTTTAGTCTACGTTCCACCCAACATCTTATACAGTCCTTGTACGGACCACAATCCCAAGAATAACCATAGTTTTCTTGACCAGAACTAACAATATCAAAGACATATATAAGGCTCTAGTTTTGGTTAAATAACTTGACCACATAATTCTTGTTTGTAAGCAGAACCTTAAGTTAAAATTTGCAATGAATCCAGTGAGGAATCATTTATGGTACCATTCTCTTCAAGTTGTTCAAAGGGACCTTTTGTGTATTTGGTAGCTCCATGGATTGTAATCTTTGTATCTATTATAAAGGCATACCTTGAAGTGCCAGGGCAAATGCAATACAATAGAACCCCCCCCACCTACTTGTTCTTGATATGACAGTAACCCCTGTACCATCCTATAGGATTTATTCCACCTAGGACACAAGTATCTGCCATGATGGATCCACTTTGCTTCTCTTGCCCTCTATCTGGTAACAATATGTGGCTTGTGAATACTATCTCTAGCTCTCAATAGTCAGGGGACATGACCAAGGTGCTCCATTCTTCAGCTACACCACTGAACTAAACAATCGCGATCAATCGATCAATTTTTAAGGTGATTGCTCATTATAGCATGAAGAATGGGAGTGGTAGACAATTACAGCTAAAAAAAACTGGACAATATTGCCTACACAGTCTAAAAGAACTTCACACCAGACAACAGAACACTAGTTCAACTAAGCACAAGACTATGGACAACTTGAAATAAAGATCTACTGGTTTATGCCGCCCCTTACACGGTAAAGCAGATATCTGACACACAGAGTTTTGCACAAACTTCACAAACTGTAATGGCGACAATGGGCTCTGGTCAGATTGTAGATTCTGACATTCCGCACAATGGTTTCTCTGGTGTCTGGGATCAACACAGGCAGTGCTGAGCATTGATCTGATGTGTGCTCAATCATAGGCAGAGTAGCAAGCAATAATCTCTGCTGGTCTGCTTGCTCCTTAGGCCTCCCCACAACATGTGACCAATCACATCTGTTCACCTCCTATTTATGCTGGTTGAAACCTTCCCTCCATGCCAGCTATAGTTTCTTCTTTGTCGGTCTGTGAGCTATGGTGTCCCAGACTTACTGGTTAAAGTTGTGCCTATTGCTTGGAGCGGTTGTGGAGTTTACCCTTGTAGTTTTGTACCTTCCTTCCTGCTCATGTTTTTCCTCCTGAACCTCTCATTGTCTTTACTTTTTATGTGACCGTGCGGTGTGATAGAGTTTTGGTTTTTCCTTGTCTGTTTTCATCAGTGGGTTTCATCCTGGGGAGGGGGGGGAGGGAGAAGGAATCCGATCAGCACTGGTCAGGAGCAGGGCCAGGAAGGAGACTCAGGCCTCTCCACCATTAGGAGTATCCCTGAGGTTAGGCATAGCATAGGGCCCCCTAGCTTGAGAAACTGCTTAGGAGCCCCGATTCCCTGATATCCCATAGCCATTGTGATATATCCTTTAGGTTGATATTGGAATTACTTTTTAATGTTGTTTTGTCATGATTCTGATGTGCCAAACATTCTGTATTGTTCTGCCATGCTCTCCTGCAGACACGGTATATGTTGCCTATGGGCAGAGCGCTTTGGAGGATGAATGCTCTGCTGGTTGTTTCACAGTACTGGGTTCCATGCTGGTCCTGAGAGGTGCTCTTGCAGACGCTTCTCATTCCGAGTGATTGCTCTGCTTCATTAGGGAGCATGTTAGCTCAGGATGCCTCCAGTCATACTCCCTGTTTACATTTGTGCTGTTGGCTCCCGTGGTGCTCAGTGTTCAGATCTTGGGCTTCCGACTCCAACCAACTCCAACTGCTGTTTACTTGTCTCTGCCTGCACTCCCCTGTTTCTGTTGTGACTTCCCGGCTTCTGACCTCGGACTTTCTCCTGACCATGACCTCGAATGCTCCATGTATTTTGTACTCTCCTGGAACCCTGACCTTTGGCTTGTATCTCAATCACGTCTCTGTCTGCCCCCCCATGTACAGCCATGCCCTCCTGGTTTATGATCTCGGCCTGTCTGAATACCTCTCTATTTACTGCATTTTAGTTTAGTCTAGCTCCACCTCTTGACAGTCATCACACGTTTATTAGGAATCCACAGGCAACTTTATTAATGACCAGGAGTTTGGAACCTTTTAAACAGATTCTAAAAAGTTACAAAAAAAGTAAAAAAATAATCGACAAGTAATTTAATTGAAGGACTTTCTTTAAATTGTCTCTTAAATAGAGACCATTTTCCCATTTATATATACAGTACAGACCAAAAGTTTGGACACACCTTCTCATCTCTAGAACAACTATTAGGCTGGACTCACACGAGCGTATGGCATCCGATGCGAGAACATCGGATGCAATATGCTAATGCCCCCTGGCTCAGGCTCTGCTGCGAGCCTGAGCCGAGTGTCATGCGACTGTAACCCGATCTTGCGATCGGGTCACAGCTGTGAAGCTGTGTGCGGGTGCTGCGGAGGAGAGGGAGGGGTTAATCCCCCCATCTCCTCCACTGTCAGCCTGTGCGTATATCGCACTGCTCTGGGATAACATCCGAGTGCAGTCCGATGTATCTCTCGCATCCATTCACTTGAATGGGTGCGAGAGATACGGCGGCAGCAGCAAAACGCAGCATGCTGCCGCTTTTCTCGCATCCAGAATCTGGATGCGAGAAAAGCTGACCGACAGCTCAACCTCATTGCCTAACATTGGTCAGAGTGCAATGCGAGAATTTCTCGCATTGCACTCGTCCAATTTTCACGCTCGTGTGAGCGTACCCTAAAGAGGAGACTTTGTGCAGCAGCCTTCATGGTAAAATAGCTGCTAGGAAACCTCTGCTAAGGACAGGCAACAAGCAGAAGAGACTTGTTTGGGCTAAAGAACACAAGGAATGGACAGTAGACCAGTGGAAATCTGTGCTTTGGTCTGATGAGTCCAAATTTGAGATCTTTGGATCCAACCACCGTGTCTTTGTAGAAAAGGTGAACAGATGGACTCTACATGGCTGGTTCCCACCGTGAAGCATGGAGGAGGAGGTGTGATGGTGTGGGGGGGGGGCTTTGCTGGTGACACTGTTGGGGATTTATTCAAAATTGAAGGCATACAGAACCAGCATGGCTACCACAGCATCTTGCAGCGGCGTGCTATTCCATCCGGTTTGCGTTTAGTTGGACCATCATTTATTTTTCAACAGGACAATGACCCCCAAACACACATCCAGGCTGTGTAAGGGCTATTTGACTATTTGAAGAAGGAGAGTGATGGGGTGCTACGCCAGATGACCTGGTCTCCACAGTCACCAGACCTGAACCCAATTGAGATGGTTTGGGGTGAGCTGGACCTCAGAGTGAAGGCAAAAGGGCCACCAAGTGCTAAGCATCTCTGGGAACTCCTTCAAGACTGTTGGAAGACCATTTCCAGTGACTGCCTCTTGAAGCTCATCAAGAGAACGCCAAGAGTGTGCAAAGCAAAAGGTGGCTACTTTGCAGAACCTAATATATATATATATATATATATATACATATATTTATACATATATATATACACATATATATATATATATATATATATATATATATATATATGTATTTATTTATTTATATATTTTCAGTTGTTTCACACTTTAAGTATTTCATTCCACATGTTTTAATTCATAGTTTTGATGCCTTCAATGTGAATCTACAATTTTTAGAGTCATGAAAATGAAGAAAACTCTTTGAATGAGGAGGTGTGTCCAAACTTTTGGTCTGTACTGTATATTTTTTTTTATTTTTTTTATAAAAAATGTATTGAATTCAGAAGCACAACTCAGTCAAAAAACACTAAATATGTATCATATATCTCTTCGGACGAAGTTTAAACAACTAGGTATGGAGCCATAGTGCTAGCACCCAGTCAAGTGCTCTAATCATGCCCCCAACTCCATTGTGTTGCACTTCAACGAGTCCTTACACTGTTCTTCAAGTAGAATAGTTCAAGAGGAGGAGAAGTAGGAATAAGGATGGAAATGTCTAAAGGTATTTGTCCCGACCTTGAGAATATTCACAGACAGTAGTCTGGGCAGTCAGAGCGACCTCTCATAAAGAGCAAGGAAGAGAATGAGCGTTTGGAGGAAAATCATTTTTATATGGGCTTTTGAGTGTTGTCAATGTGGGTCTCTAATTGGGTCCATTTGTTAAAGTGAGAAGCTCAATACTAAGAAATGCGGTGAACAATCAGCACTGTTCCAATGGCATTTTCCACTCTTGGAATATACCAAGCTCCTTTTGTCATACAAAGAACGGAAAACTTTTTTTTTTATGAATGCTCTCTTACCCAGCCCCCTTTTTGGACAGAAATGTTGAAGAGTTTCTTAGAGAGCTTTTCTTTAGACCACCGTGAGAGAATATCCCGATGGCTGTGAGAGTCCAGACAAATGGCATACTATCCCACACTAACTCTTTTAGAAGTTTTACCGAGCAGTGGAAACATTTGGAAATGGCAATTACTCTAATTGAAGAAAATGTATTGATATAATAATTATACTTGGATTGCAAATAAAACCAAAATTGGTAAAATTTAGATTTTTTTTATTTTTGCCTGGATCATGGCTATTGAGCTGATTTAATAGTTAAAATGTTTCCTATTCAATGTCTTGAATGGAAAAAGAATTATTCACCTCTCTATTCACGATAACAGAGATAGTAATGTCAGAGAGGACATGATTGACATACAAAGACCAAGCCAAGAACGACTACAGGAGGATTTTAGCAGAGAGTCAAAATAGAATATGTAGGTAAATTTATAATAGACATATGAATATTCTCCATATTCTTCAGATATTGGGTTAATCTGCAGGTTCATAGTGATGAAGCTACTCCGTGTCCGCACTGAGAGCCCTGCTGCCGGGAAGAAATAATCTTTATTCCTCCCGACACCGCTCGGCATTGACTTACAGCCGCCCTGCATTAGACCTGGCTGTCAATCAGTGCTGGGTTCCGCTTACAGCCTCTGCCTTCTTCTTGTCTTAAAGGGAAGCTGTCATTTGAACAAACCCTAACCTTCACATATGGGGTTAATCTGAAGGTTCATAGTGATGAAGCTGCTAGGTGTCCACACCGAGAGAGCTGCTGCTGGGAAGAAATAGTCTTTATTCCTCCAGATTTCGCATGGCACTGACAGCCGCTCTGCATTAGACCTGGCTGTCAATCAGTGCCGGGGTCCGGTTGCATCCACTGCCGCCTTCTTCTTGTCTTAAAGGGAAGCTGTCATGTAAAATAAACACTAACCTTCAAATGTGGGGTTAATCTGCAGGTTCATAGTGATGGAGACACTCTGTGTTCGCACCAAGTGCCCTGCTGCTGGGAAGAAATAATCTTTAGTCCTTCCGACACCACTCAGTACTGACTGACAGCTGCTCTGCATGAGACCCGGCTGTGAATCAGTGCCAGGGTCCGGTTAGAGCCCCCACTCACTATATACTCAGCGGTGACTAAAATCGCACTGTCACTCTGACCCCTATGACTCAAAACCAGAGGCTGTTTGGAGGAATAAAGTTAATTTCCTTCAGGTAGCGGGTCTCAAAGGGACAGTTCAGATAACTTTTAACCTTCAGATTAATCCCATATCTGCATGTTAATAGCGTTTTTTGACATGACAGGTTCCCTTTAAGGAGGGTGCCTCATAAAAACAATCATTTTTCACATGCCTTGGGGTTTCACATGGGGTTAATCTGCAGGTTCATAGTGATGAAGCTGCTCGGTGTCCGCACTGAGAGCCCTGCTGCCGGGAAGAAATAATCTTTAGGCTATGTGCACATGCTGCATTTTTTTTTTACGCTGCGTTTTTGGCCGCTAAAAACGCACAAAAACGCATAAAAACGCACCTGCGGCAAAAACGCGCAAAAACGCATCGGTAAAAACGCATACATTTTTACCGCGTTTTTCGTGCGTTTTTGTCTGCGTTTTGCTGCGTTTTTGATCTCTTCATTGCATGGGGGGAAAACGCAGGAAAGAAGTGACATGTCCATTTTTTTTTTTTTAAGCTCAAAAACGCAGCTTAAAAAAAAAGTTGTGTGCGGACAGCAAAAATGAAAACTCATAGACTTTGCTGGGGAAGCAAAGTCATGTAGTTATGAGGCCAAAAACGCAGCCGAAAAACGCGCAAAAACGCTGTGAAAAATGCACTGTGTGCACATAGCCTTAGGCTATGTGCGCACGTTGCGTACTAGCCCTGCAGAAATTTCTGCAGCGATCTGAAGAGCACACGTGCGCTTCAAATCGCTGCAGAAAATGTCCGTAGAGAAAAAAAAAAAAAGCCGATTCCATGCGCTCTGCCTGCAGCTCCTGCCATAGACCGAGCAGGAGCTGCCGGCAAAGCGCACGGAAGAAGTGACATGTCACTTCTTGAAAGCAGCGCTTCGGGCAGCAGCCGAAGCGCTGCGCTCTAAGACGCCACGTGCACACGGCCCCTGCACAATCTCCATAGACTGTGCAGGGGACGCAGGATGCATGCAGTTACGCTGCGCTACAAAGCGCAGCGTAACTGCATGTATTTACGCAACGTGCGCCCATAGCCTTAGTCCTCCAGACACTGCTCGGCACTGACTGACTTCCGCACTCTGCATTAGACCCGGCTGTCAGTCAGTGCCTGGGTCCGGTTACAGCCGCTGCCTTCTTTTTGTCTTAGGCTGCTTTCACACATCCGGTAGGTGCAGAGCCGGCCAGTCCGGCTCTAAAACCTATGCAACGGATGCGGCGAAAAAGCTGCATCCTTTGCATAAGTTTTTTAAATTCGGCCCGTCCGGTTTTTGCCGCTTGTGGCATGCTACTGAGCATGTGCAGTGGCAAAAACCGCATGCAGCGGCCGGATGCGGTTTTTGCCGCATCGCGCCGCATCCAGCGTCCATAGGCATGCATTGAAAAATGCGCTGCATCAGCCGGATGTGGCGTGATGCGTTTTTTTTTTTTTTTTTGCTGGACAAAAAACGTGCCAGGCAATGTTCCATCCGGCCGCCGCATCGGCTAAATCTGCCGCATGCGGCAAAAAACGGACAGAGCGCAAGCCCATGCGGCACAATGCGGCACTAATTAAAGTCTATGCAGGAAAAACGCAACCGGCAGCAAAAAAAACGGTTGCGTTTTTTCTGCAAAGTGCCGGATTGTGCCGCACAGGAAAAACCGGATGTGTGAAAGCAGCCTTAAAGGGAAGCTGTCATGTGAAAAAATACTAACCTTCACATATGGGGTTCATCTGCAGGTTCATAGAGATGAAGCTGCTCGGTGACCGCACCAAGAGCCCTGCTGCCAGGAAGAAATAATCTTTATTCCTCCCGACACCGCTCGGCACTGACTGACTGACATTTGTGCATTGGACCTAGCTGTCTATCGGTGCCGAGGTCGGATTACAGCCCCCGCTCACTATATATTGAATGGTGACTGAAATCGCACAGTCACTCTGACTCAAAGCCCAAGGCTGTTGGAAGGAATAGTTAGTTTCCTCCCGGCAGCGGCCTTACAGTGCCAGTGTCGGGCCGGTTCAGAATACTTTTAACCTTCAGATTAATCCCACATCTGCAGGTTAATAGCATTTTTTTTTACATGACAGGTTCCCTTTAAAGAGGGTGCCTTATAAAATCAGCCATTTTTCACATGCTTTAATAGAGCATATGGGTGTCATGGGGTTAGTAGAGGGATCCCCAGTTTGGGATCCCTCTATCAGCTAGCTCTTGCAAAAAGGGTTAGGTAGACCGGACACCTTCTAGTATTACATGCAGGGAATTTAATACAATCTGTTTCACTTGGGTTTAAAGGGAGTCTGTCAGCAGGCTTTTGCTATTTTTATCTTAGACCACCATAATGTAGGGGCAGAGAGCCTAATTCCAGTGTTGTCACTTTCTCAGAAGTTTGCTGTAGTTTCAATTTAATCAGTGTTTTATCAGCAGGAGATTATCACTGTAGGATTAAGTGATGGGAGCTCACCAGTCCAGCTAATCTGTGTAACCCCGCCCACACCACTGATTGGCAACTTCCTGTGTACACAGTTCATTGTCAGCAAGCTGCCAATCAGTGGTGTATGTGGGGTTATACACAGCTCAGCACTTTGACCACTGCTACATCTACAGCACAGAAAACAGGGATTCTATCAAAACTGTACCAAGCAGCCCAGGAAGTGACATCTCTGGAATCAGACTTTCTGCCCCTACATAATGCTGCTCTCAGATTCCATAGGAAAAACCTGCAGACAGATTTCCTTTAATTGAAGGATAAATGCTGATTGCCGAGCATCATGTGATCACAATACATCTGAGAAATGTGTCTAAGTACTGCAGTAATTGGGTCCACAGTCTTTTTAATTTCATATAATTAGTTTAACCTTGATCACGTCGAAGGCTGAATTTTCTGGGTCTAAATACAAAATCAGAAATGCGGTTTATTTTTGTTTTTTGACCCATTTTTGCCACTTTTTTAGAGAAAAAAGTTGCACACGTCACTAAATGGTGCAAAATTGCCCACAACTATCTGGTGTACATAAAGTCACTACAAGAAGGGAATGGGGGACTGGAACCAAATTTTGGAACTGTGTCAAATTTTGCAACTTTGAAAGAAGTTGCAATTGAAGAATCAACATCTGGAAAACAAAAATCATGCCCACAATAGTGAAGAAAAAAAAAATGTAACGACCAAATGCATATCAAATGGGCTATAAAAAAAAGGTGCAAATCAAAAGAGGAATTAGAGGTAAATGAAAAATAGGCGAAAAGCATCAAAAACAAAACAAAAAAGTTGCAAATGCTTCAAAAAATCAAGCCCATAGTGCAAAATCTTTTGTAGTTTTGTGCCTGGATTTTGCACTGGTGAGAGAATAACTTCACTATCTTTTGGGTTTAATCAATGCGATAATTTTATTTGAACTTTCATCCTTTACTTGTGACTTTTTTTTCTTTTGCAGCATTTTCTTGGCTCTAAGAGTATATCCAACCTTTATGGGAAAAAAGTTTTCTCAAAGTTAGCACTTCTGTTAAAATAATTCTTCTGAGACATCCATTGTTCTCCTTTGGAACAACATCAATGTCTTAAACGGAGCCGCTAAAATCGGATTTAGGACATTGACGCCCTGCCAAATATCCAGAATGAAACTTTATCCTTTCAAAGATGACCCGTTATTGGTTTTGGTTTGATAATATATTTACAAAGTAGTGGCTTATGATGGATCGGAAAGGGAATTTATCACCTACGTAATTATGATAAATATATATTTTTTTCTAATCTGTTTTGTTATATAATAACATACTTTTTATTCTTGTACTAGCTGTAGTAGCCGGCGTTGCCCGGGATAGTAACTGTCTCTCTGTCTCTCGCCCAGTCTCTGTCTGTCTGTCTCTGATGTCTGTCTCTGTCTGTCTCTGTATCAGTCTCTGTGTCTGTCTCTCTCAATCTCTGTGTCTGTCTGTGTCTGTCTGTCTCGTTCAAGGTCTGTCTCTTTCCCCATCTGTCTCTTTCCCCATCTGTCTCTTTCCCCGTCTGTCTCTTTCCCTGTCTCTTTACTTGTCTCTGACTCTTTTCCTGTCTGTATCTGCCTGTCTCTCTGTCTGTCTCTTTCCCTGTCTGCCTGTCTCTTTCCCTGTCTGTCTGTGTCTGTCCGACTCTGTGTGTGTCTTTGACTGTCTGTCTCTCTTTCTCTGTCTCTTTCCCTGTCTGTCTGTCTTTTACTGTTTTTCTCTATCCATCTCCCCACCAACATCTTATTACCTCACACATAAGCTTCTTATACTAACAATTTATTTGTTCCTATAGCAGCCACTCACAGCTGCTATTAATAACCTAATAGCTCTCAGCTCCATTGACTTTAATGGAGGCAGGTTTTTTGGAGAGTAACTGTAAAGGGTTAAATTTTCCCATCAAAACAGTCTACGACGCTCCCTGGGTCACATGAGGCGTCTGTGCAAAATTTCATGATTGTAAATGCGACGGTGCGGATTCCTTTAGTGGACACACAGACAGTTAATTGTGCAATTACTAAGGAAATCCGGAAAACGTGACCTGCCGGTGGCTCTTGAGAACTGAAGTTAGGGAATACTGCATTAGGCCAGAGTCACACTGACGTATGACTTGCATGAGTGCAATGCAAGAAAATCTGGCATTGCACTTGGCCCCAATAAGACCATGCTGCAGCTCACATCTGCACGTTTTTCCTTAGCCTTAATTGGACTAAGGCCGGTGTCACACTTGCGATTGCCTCGCGTGTATCGTGCATGAGTCCCACGTTGCATCACCCGTTACGGACTCACACTCTCCTCACAGGAGCGGGTCGGCTGCATAGAGATGCATGCAACCAACCCGTTCCTGTGAGGAGAGTGTGAGTCCGTGACGGGTGATGCACAGCAAAACTCGTGCAAGATACACTCAAGTCAATCGCAAGTGGGACACCGGCCTAAGGAAAAAAAATCGCAGCAAGTCTCGGGTCACTCGCACCCATACAAGTTTATGGGTGAGAGTGAAACATTGGACTACAGTCTGTTTGTTTTTTTTTACCTTGCGCAATCTGTTTGGGTAGAGTCGAGAGGCCAACTATCGGCTGATTCTGCAGATATCGGTGGGTTTGGATGAAGTCGATCTTAGTATAAGGAAAGAGTCACACTAGTGTATGACATCTAGTGTGAGAGCATCGGATCCAATATGCTCACGACCCTTGGCTCCCGCTGTGCTGCAAATATGAGCAGAGTGTCATGTGACTTTGACCCAATCCTGCGATCGGATCGCAGCTGCTGAGGAGAGGGAGGGATTAATCTCTCCACCTCCTCCATTGTCAGCCTGTGCATATATCGCAGTGCACAGTACCTCAGGTTCCATCATCTCTAGTTATATAAAAATGTGAATTCAACAATAGGTTATTTTCTTATGCCAGATTCTCTTGAGGGAAAAAAATCCCAAACTTCTGTCTCGATAACCTCGACTTTAGTTGAGTTCAAATTTATTTACTCAAATTTGATAATCAGAGACATTTGCATTGTTAAAACAATTTACTTTCACAGGAATAAAATGGAATGATGATTTGTGTCTTTCACTTTATAGACTGGGACACCATGCTGTTGACACGCCGGGGCCTGGGGTAACTCCTTACCAGGCCGTGGTTCTGCTCCTGGGACGCAGCGGTGGTGAGGCCTGGCTCCGTGACCCCAGCGGTGTCGTTTAGGGACTAGGAAGGGGATGATGACAGTTTATTCGTGACGCTACCTGTGGTATGCGGCAAGTTAGGTGCCGCTGCTGCGGGATGGGGACCTCTGGGGCAGATGGTGACGTAGCTTGGATGATGCAGCTCTCCACAGGCAGAGCTAGACCCCAGGGCGGATGGGGTGGTAGTAGCTGATGGCGGGGGTTGCAGAGCAGGACGCACAGGTGAATGATGGAGCGACACAGGGATACAGTCTCAAGATTTTTACTCACTGTAGCAGGTTCCAAGGTAATACGACATGTCAGTGACCACCTTTTGGAGTGCTGGGGTTTCACCATGATGGGCTCCAGCCGATCCCAAGTAGTTCGGAGGTTGAGTCCGGTGCACCTTTCTTATGTGTACCTTCCCTGGTAGTCTTCCTGCACTTGCTTCTCCTTCATGCTTTGTGCCCTCACACACTGAACCCTGTGCCAGTGCCCGCGGACCCTTTTGGGTGGCATGAAGATCTATCCCTTGGCCCTTTTGGGGTCACCTTCCAGCAAATTCGTGTGTGGATGTGGCCTCGGTGCTTGCAGCAACCTCGGCCTGTGGTTTCACTAGCGGAGTACGTAGGTTCTTGAGCTGTCGTCCGTGGGTGGTCGGTTCCTTTCCCCTCCGTCCTTTTATGCCTGCTCCATGTAAATAATAAACACAAGATTTCTGCCTTCAATTGGTGAGTGCCCTCCATTCTATTTTTTTGATGTACCGCTTTCCAGTTTTCCTGGGAGGTGCACCCCTTGTGGCAGTTCCACACTAGCGAACATTGTTTTTGTCTATTGAGACAGGTGATACTTTGCACTGCCGGCTGGAAGCTGTGCCCGGTTTTTTCCTTCTCAGTCTATTGATTGATGAAGTACGTAGGTTCTTCTCCTCTAGCTTAGGGACCAGTCCCCAAATTGCAGCCAAGTCCTTCCACCCGAAGATTGTATGTGGAACAAGGCCACGGGAGCATGTTGCACTTCCTGTCGTCTCTAGGACCCTTTCTGTCTTGTGCCTGAGCCGAGTGGTACCAGCTCCAGGCTACAGGTCTTCCCTCCTCCGCTACTCCTTCCTTTCTTTCTTTTTTCTCTCCACACTCCACTACTGTGTGTGTCCCCACTCTTAAGACTCCAACCCCCGGCCTGGCTTAGGGTATAACACACCCTTGACATGTCTGATGAGGTGTTTCTGAGTGAGAGTGGTTGTGTTTTGCATGAACCGTTGGATGACCTCCTCTTTACCAGGATGGGATACCCCACCTCTGGCTGATGTGTAGTACCTCTGTGGCGACTGAAGCCTTAGGGGCGCCACACTGTTATTTCTCAGCTGGTCATACATTATGAGCTTTGGATGCTTTCGAGACGGTGAGATTGGCTAATTACAAATTTGGTAATTAATTGGCCCTAAACAATACTATCTGCTAAATTTATCTCATAGAAGATGGTAAACTGCTGGACCCATGCTCAGTCAGTACACCAGATGCCCCAAACATCCACCTGGTAGCGGCAAGGAGATTTTTTACAAAATTTGCATGTATACATCAGTATGCACTTACTAAGACCATCAAGCTTGCTACAATCTGACATACGGTCATGCTTGTTTGCCTCTATTTTACAATGTGAATCAGTTTTGTTTATAGTAGAAATTTTATTTAGTAATGTCCGCCCATTTTTTTGTAGTCTTGGACCTTCTCCACCGCCGGTAATCTCCTAAAATTCATGGAAATTGTTCGGCGTGACAGCTAGACTGTGTATGTTGCAAGGAGAATGAATATAAGCAGGTGGTCATTATATCTCCTATAATTCCTCTTATAAATACATGAGAACCCTTCAGCACAGCATTGTAGAGGGGCTCCCCCCGCCGCCCCCCTTTTCTCCTTCTCCGCCCCTTTAATGAGCAGCAGAACGACGCCTTGCAGCGGATGTGTTAACGATTTCTGCTTCAATGGAGAGAAAAATCCTTACAAAAGGAGGTGTACAAATATTGTGGGAAATCTATTGGACCCTTCACATTTCATGAAGACCCCGGCCATTCACAGAGACTGAATTCCATGGCACAATTTTCATTCACCGGTTTCAATAGGAAACTTTTAATGGAGAGGCACTTTTTCTTTTTTTTTTTTTTTTTCGAGAGCGCGGCAGGTCATTCAGTGTGAGAACTTTTTCTTACAGGCAGAGAAGAACAGAGAGCGCCGTGTCCTTTTCCAAGTTAAGAATGAAAAGATACTGTTTCTAATGCTTTGACGCTTCAATGCCGAGAGGAGCTTAAATCCATCAGAGGGGGAAAAGCCATGCCTTTCTCTCCACAATGCATAAGAGCCAATGGAAAAAAAAAAATCTGGGTAGCAAATGGAAATGGCCAGCACTGATAAGACATAAGTCAATTTAAACTTCACTTAGGAGTATTCGACCAAAAAAAGCCCAAAACGAGAACAGGTGCAAATTGTGTTACTGCTTTTCTCTACTAATGGAAAATATCACAGTGCTACCGTAGTGGGGTCCTCAAGAAAATAATAGCTGCCCCATACACATACATGCTCAGCATGTGTTTTCAATAGGGAAAGCGAAGTAAACAGCCCCCAGAAATCTCTATCTTCCATGAAAACTAAAGAAATCGCTGTCGTAATTCAAGCCTTTTTACCCTCACTCGGGGAGTATCGAGATGAGACCCCCTTATACATGGAATCCCTTATACTAGACACCACTGTGTTAATCAACCTTCATCCTTAACCCTAGAACGCATACCTGGGGCCTCCCAGGCCTGCTAGGTTATTTGTTTTCTATGGTAGATCGAATTGCTTGCGCGTTCTAGGGTTAAGGAGGAAAACTACCAAGGGGCACCTTAGGCAGCATCCGGTTTTGTACAGATTATGGGCAAGGAAGAATGACCACCCTGAATCGCCATCCATGGTCAACCTGCCAGATGACACATTAGTCAATACACTCTTTATCTGGGGTAGACAGAAAATTACTAAGGGGCACCTTAGGTAGCAACGGGTTTTGCACAGATTATGGTCAAGGAAGAATGACCACCCTGAATCTTCATTCATGGTCAACCATCCAGAAGACACATTAGTCCATACAGTCTTTATCTGGAATAGACCGAAAATTACCAAGGGGCACCTTAGACAGCAATGGGTTTTGCACAAATTATGCTCGAGGAAGAACGACCACCCTGACTCCCCAACCATGGTCAACCTGCCAGAAGACACATTAGTCCATACAGCCTTTATCTAGGGTAGATGGAAAATTGCCAAGGGGCACCTTAGGAACAATGAGTTTTGCACAGATTATGGGTGAGGAAGAATGACCACCCTGAATTGCCATCCATGATCAACCAGCTAGAAGACACATTGGTCCATCAAGTTCTTGACTCTGATGAGCTTGTGGTTGAAATTCCGCAAGTCAATGTTAAATCCAACGAGTTGCTTCTCCTCACCAGCTGAGCAATGTCACCAAAGAGCCATGGAGTCATCCACTTGTTATGGTAGAAGCTGTCCCACATGTCCCAGCTGAACCTGGACCATAGGAGAATCGGGAAGAAGCAACCTTCCTTCAGAGTCTCTTTTCACTTGTAGAGACCTACAAATACAGTCACACATAAAAGAGGTCCCCAGGAGGGTGAGGATATCTGGAGGTGATCGGAAAATGTTGTGATGAAAAAAGAAATCAAAACACTAGAATTCTTTTTTTTTTTTTGATACAGCAGCATTGCAATAAAATACAGTAAGACGCAATAAATATATTATATCTAGCGAAAAATGGAATCTATAGAAACGTCAGCTCAGGGCGCAAAAAATAAGTTTTCACTCAGCTCCTTATCCCAAAAAAATAAAAATGTTATGGGTCACGGAATATAGCGACACAAGCAATTTTTTATTTATTTTTTTAAATTTGCTAATTTTTTACATTTTTTTTTTTTCACCATGTAAATAAAAAAAACTATACAAGATTGGTATCTACGAACTCGAACTGACCTGGGGAATCAGATTTATAAGATTAAAACAATTCCTGGTAGTTTCCCAAATTATGCTTTACTTTTGGAGTTTTGCAATAACCCAGTGGGTGAAATCCACTGGTGGCAAGTTTGCCAATTTTTGGTGTTCCTGTGGTGCTTTCTAGACCTAGGCTAAGACCCCACTTTGAGTTCACCTACTTGCATTTCTAAACGCACGTTTTGGGCTTAATTAATTTGACCAAAGTTGCCTTTTTTCAGAAATTTAGCGCTGAAAACGCATGCGTATTTACCGCGTTTTAGATGCGTCTTCAGCGCTTTTTACATGCTTTTTCACCTGCGTTTTGAGAGATGCGTTTTGAACATCAAGACACTGCTAAATAAAGTTTAATCTGTCAAACACAATGAAAAAAAGAGAAAAAAAAAGGAGCACATAGAATTTTTGAAATAATAAAGAACATTGAAATATTGAATAAAATTATAGCGGTAATATACTATTTATTGCAAAAATAGCAATAAATTATAATTGTTTTGTAATTTAATTGTCGGACTGTGTGTGTGTAAAGGGACATATGAAATCGTTATTTTAATGTCCAAAACGCATGCTTTCTGCACATAAAAAGCAGGTAAAACGCAGGAATTTGAAGGAATCTTGGTTTTTGCCATTTCTCATTGACTTCAATGTTAGCAAAACACACCCAAAATGGCAAAAACAATTGACATGCTGCTTCTTTGAACGCATGGTTTTTACCATAAAATATGCAAATTAAACGCAGCGTTTAGAAACGCAAAGTGAGGTCTAGGAATCCCCATTTTCCATAGACTTTGCTGGAAAATCAAAACGCATGCCTTTTGGCATGAAAAAGGTGCTTCTTAAAACAGACCTAAAAAGCACCTGAAACGCAGGTGGAAACGCAAAGAGGGGTCTTAGCCTTATAGTTAATATAAGGGTATGTGCACATGTTTAGGATTTTATATAGAAATTTCTGCATCTCTTGGTTGGAAAAATGTTGCTACAAAAACACATCTTTTGCCCCATTTTTGGTGCGTTTTTGCAGTGCTTTTTTGGTGCAGATTTTTCCTAATTATTAAAATGGGTGAAATCTGAAACCAAAAACTTGATGGTAAATCTGAAAACCAATTCCCCATGGTGACAATTTGGAGAAAAAAAAAATAGATTTGTTTAATTAAATAGAATTAATGTAACGTACTCTTGAGTAGCACAGACCAGGCTAACTAGACAATTCATTATTGAGGAAAGAAGTGTCAGGACAGCACGTACCACAAAGGACGCACCAAGTGAACGTCTTAAGAAATTTTCTTCTGAAAATAAGTGGTTAAAAACATCAGGAGCACAGACAGATAATCCTGTGTAGCTCTTTAATAGGAAATACCTTCCTGGCTCCTGACAGTGCTCTCCCCGCTTTATTTTAATGGTAATCCCGAAAACCATAGCAGAGCCACAGGCTAACTACGATAATCCCCGATAGGGATGGCGACTGCTGTCCACATCCAACAAAGTGTGTATGTATATATATATATATATATATATATATATATATATATATATATATATATATATATATATATATATATATATATATATATATATATATATTCTACTATAGAAAGCTCAGTGTGTGTGTGTGTGTGTGTATGTCCGCTAAAGGAATCCGCACCGTCGCATCTACAATCATGAAATTTTGCCCAGATGCCTCATGTGACCCAGGGAGCGTCGTAGACTATGTTTTGACAGAAAAATGTAACCCTGTGCTTTACAGATAGTCTCTAAAATTCTGCCGCCATTAAACTGAATGGAGGTGGGCGCTATAGGTTATTAACAGCAACTGTCAGTGGTTGCTATAGGGACAAAATAAACTGTTAGTTGAAGCTTATGCGTGAGGTTACATGATGTCGGTGGAGAGATGGATAGAGAGACAGAAAAAGACAGACAGACAGCCCTGGAAAGAGACAGCCCTGGAAGGAAACAGACGGGCAAAGAGACAGCCGGGGAAAGAGACAGACGGGGAAAGAGACAGACGGGGAAAGAGACAGACGGGGAAAGAGACAGGCGGGGAAAGAGACAGGCGGGGAAAGAGACAGGCGGGGAAAGAGACAGGCGGGGAAAGAGACAGGCGGGGAAAGAGACAGGTGGGGTAAGAGACAGCCGGGGAAAGAGACAGACCTGGAAAGAGACAGACCTGGAAAGAGACAGCCGGGGAAAGAGACAGCCGGGGAAAGAGACAGACCAAGACAGATGGAAAAGAGACAGGTGTGGAAAGAGACAGGTGTGGAAAGAGACAGCCGGGGAAAGAGACAGCCGGGGAAAGAGACAGCCGGGGAAAGAGACAGCCGGGGAAAGAGACAGCCGGGGAAAGAGACAGACCAAGACAGACGGAAAAGAGACAGACTGGGAAAGAGACCGACAGACACACACAGAGACAGACACAGAGATAGAGAGACAGACAGACACAGAGCTGGAGACCGATAGACTGATACAAATACAGACACAGATAGAAACAGTCAGACAGAGACAGACAGACAGCGACACACAGAGAGACTGTTACTATAATGTAAATATTTGGATTGTTCTGTAAATGATCTGTATTTTATTTAGATTTTTTTCTACAATTTATTATAATTAAAATTATAGTCTTATTATCCGTATGTAGAATAAAAACATATTTAATTTATAGAACCCTCAAAACGTCATAACAAGTGACCCTGTTAGTTTCTCTATAGCGACAAGAAGATCTGTTTCTATCAGATGTGACCAGAGCTTAGTGATTGGATTTACATTTATGGTGACATAGTCTTAAAGGGGTTGTCCGTCTTCTGATAGTGGCCAAGGCCGGGTGCTGCACATCTGCCTCCCATTCTAATTAATAGGAGACGGTTGTGCAGTACATGGTCGCCGCTATGAGAAGACAGAGCAGCTCCGGAACTGAGCATTTCCGGATGTATGGGGTGTCGGACCCTGGCCGATCAGACATTGATGACCTATCCTAAGGATACAGCATCAATGTAAAAGTAGTGGACAACCCCTTTAATGTTCTTGACCAAGCACAATCGAAGCATTTACCTATGCTCTTCCGAGAATTTCTGAATTAGGCTATGTGCACACAGCGTCTTTTTCGGGTGGATCCCGGTCAGAATCTGAATGAAATAGATACCCTCTACAGATGTAGCAATTTAGAAATTCTTGGAAAAGCGCTGGTAAATGCAACCATTGTACTTGGTCAAGGACTTTAAGCTTATGTCACTATAAATCCACTAACTAAGTTATGGTGGCAATGAAAGGGAACCTGTCACCAGATTTGTCATCTATAAGCTTTGGTCACCACCAGTGAGCATTCCAGAATACTATATATAAGTGTCCAGGCCAATCTGTATAACATAAAAAAAAATCTTTTATTATACTTACCTGTGGGGCGGTCCAGTCCGATGGGTGTCACTGGTCTTTATCTGGTGCCTCCTCTCTTCTTGCAATCGCCGTCCTCCTTCCCTGCCTCGTGTGGATGACCCGTCCTATGTCAGGCACACAATGTCCTCCATTGTGCTCCCGCGCATGCGCACTACAATACTTTGATCTGCCTTCAGCAGAGAGAAGTGCATCTTCGCAGAAGCTCAATGGAAGACTCTGTGGATGATGTAGGATGCGTCATCCACATGGAGCAGTGAAAGACGATGGCAATCGCAAGAAGATAGGAGGCGCCAGACATAGACCAGTGATGCCCATCGGACTCGACCGCCCCAGAGGTGAGTATAATAAAGGCTGTGTTTTATGTTATACAGAGCAGCCTGGGCTCTTATATACAGTAGTCTACAATGCTGTATATAATAGATTATTGGTGGTGGCCGCAGCTTATAGGGGACAAATCTGGTGACCGATTCCCTTTAAAATATCAGCAGCTCCATTGGACGGAGCTATAGGTATTCCACATGTCTCTGTGGAGGTTCTGCCACTTAAACTACAGAGTTTTTACTAAAAATTGAAGTGATTGGTTTATTTCTTGATCTCTGAGGGTCTGACGGCTGAGACCCCCTCTGATTCTGCAGCCCTCAGCTCTCTCCGGCAGTAACACTGAGAATAAATGGAGGTGTGGATTCTGGAACCCGATTTGGTCAGAGCTTTTTAGAAGCCTGTTTTGAAGATCGATGGGGGTTCCCAACCAACAGTCAGAACCCTAACTACAAGATAGATTGGCTTTATCCAGCAAATCTTTTTAAGCTTTCCATATAAATTCTACAAATCTTGTCCAAACCTTTAGGTTTTGCTGTCCATCGCATTTGTATAGGGCCTTCCCAAATCTTTGCCATTGGTTATGGTCGATAGGAAGATCGGGCATTTGTTTTCCAACATGCCCGATCATTTTATTCTTAGGAGAGTTAAAGCACCTTGTACATAAATAGATTTGTTGCCTGGAATGAAGATCTGTAAGTGCTGATGGTCAATAGTCAATAACAAACATTCATCTACTCAACGATCGGGCGCTATGATCGGTCCATGTAACAGTTACATCACATCTGCTTACGTGTATGTCTAAAAATTATCCCAAAAAATCCAACCACAAATAAGTGAAGGCATCCAATCAATCATGGCACTAATGCTGATCTCTACTTTATTTATAGGGTTGACATTTGGCTCCTAGGTGACTACTAACGGGCTCAGTTGGTTCATCTTGGCAGTAGATACAATAGGATGAAGCATGTATGTATACTAAAGGGAAGATGTTCACGTCTTCCTGGGGTCAGGGCAGCCATTAGTCCTGCAATAATTTGACAGAAGGACAGCCTTATTCACTCTACAGATATACTTTTCTCTTGCTTTCTAGTTAACCATCTATGAGTGTCACAAAAGCTTTGGTCCTGACCCTGCTGTTGAAATTTCTTTCTTTCCATTTTCCTCTTTTTAAAGCAAGGACAGAGCAGATCTTAAAGGAAGGAGTGTGCACTCTGTAGCGGACAATGGAGGGGATCGGCGACCCTTGGCCTTTGCTTGCAGCTTTCCTTTGTCAGGGAGAGCCAGAGCACCTTATTGATGTCAATGATTAGAAGCACATGCAGGACACTGGATGGTTTCACCGCCTTTGTCCACTATGCTGGTTCTGCTTGTTGCAACTTTGCTAGTGTTTTTCTATTGCCCCTTGGGATATTGAAGAATAGGACACATCTGTGATCAGCATGAAGAGATGGCCAACAATAAATGTAAACGTGAGAGGACTCGCTTGCTGTGCCTCGGCTTGTCCGAATAACTGAAATCAGCAGAAATGAAGGTTGAAAATTAACATTTGCAGATGGCAATTATTGCTGATTTTGGATCAATTTGTTGGCAGAGTTTTGTATCAAACAATTGCCCTTTCGATGTTTGGAGTTACAGATTGTCCCCTCTTTTCAGATAGTTACATGTATAAAGATATGGCAGAGAAGAGAAATGTTAGCACGATGATGCCATCTTTGTGTTCTCCAGGAAACAAAATGTTCTTGCTAAAAGTCTTGTTGTATGTCCAGGAGAAGAGGAAGAAAGCAGCACTGACGATCGCCTTGCACAAAAGTCCACTTTATTGAGAACGGTGTGCTAAAAACATGCGGGAAAGCAGCCAGGTGCGGGCTGCCTAATTGCACTTCTACGGGTCTTGGGCTTGGACCCATAGAAGCGCACGTGTGATGCCCTGGACTAGCCAGGTAGTCACAGGTAGGCCCTTGCACAAACACCTCCCCCTTAATAAGGTGACAGTAGCCAAACTACAAAAACCTTGTCACCTCCCTCCGGGTTTGATGTTCACACCAGGGGGGCGGAGCCAGGCGGTTGGCTCTGCCCACCGAGGAGTTCACAGGCCCCGAGGCGGGAAAAACAGTAGTCTAGTCTAGTTGAGTCTTGACAGTGGAGTGAAGTTCAAGTGCAGACCTGTGTCCAGGTCTACCATAATCTACACCAGGTGTCTGGCTTGGAGCCCAGTCACCTCTGGCAAGGAGGCAGACTGTGGTGGCCACCTGCAGGAGCTGGGATTACAGCCGGTGGAACCGTAAGGACCGGGGACGGGCGGTGGCCCGCCGGTACCGAACCAGGGAACCGATTGGAAACCGGAGCACCAGGAGGGGTACTCAGACCCAGTATGAGGCCCAGAAACAACTGGGCTGAGTCAAATCAACTGATTGAGGACTGGACTTTAGGCCCTTTCCCACCTAAGACCCGACTGAAGACAACAGCCCAACCTTAAGGGTAGAAAGCCACCGCCCAGGCATCGAGACACGACGGGCCAGCGTCTGCAGGCAAAAGGGCTCTCCCGGCACACACCAGGCTGGGGAGTGGACTACCGTTGCTCAGCCATAGGAGTCATCATTTCTACAAAAGTGAGGTGCAGGAGAAAGGCGGAAACCACCAACCTGAAAAGGGGAAAACCGCAGCCGGCTGCGGGCACCGTCCACCATCTTGTTTGGTTTACCAGAGACTCAAGCGTGTTTGTGATAGTGAGTACAACAGTACCTTCGGGCAGTGCACTGCACCGACACCCCAGCACGCATCCAATCCCTCGCCTCGGAACCTCCCTTGGGCCCCCGGGACCATCATCCCCCTACCCACGGAGGGGGTCAACACCAAACTGCACAACACCGTCCCCTGGAGCCTAGTCAACGGCAGCCATGGTGTCCATCCATTCACCACAACCCGTGGGTGGCGTCATGAACTCAAATCCCCTACAAACAACCGCGGCTCCGGCCGTGGACCTCCCCACCGAAGTCCCTACGTGTAGCGCCAATCCCCTTTCAGAGCGACGTGACCCCCGGGTCCATGAGGAGCTCGAGCCACCCACCGACGAGCACGGATCCGAGCGGCTCGGCAGCCGGCCGAGCCCCGGGGCGGTACACACGTAGCGCGAAATGACCGCCGTCGTTTCCTGGAGTGCCTGCACCCAACTCCCGCATGTTTTTAGCACACCGTTCTCAATAAAGTGGACTTTTATGGAAGGCGATGGCCAGTGCCGCTTTTTCCCTCTACTCCTGGACACATTACTGGACTTTCTTCTGATTGTTAGCATGCACCCCTTGCCACCCCTTATCGGATACATGGAGTATCCGACCGAATTCCTCTCTGCAGCATCTGACAAGGTATTCCTCGTTGGTGCAAGAACATACTTTCTTGTTGTTCTAGAGTCTTGTTGTATTGAAAGTCAAATACCTTAAAGGGGTTTACCAATATCACATCTTGATCTTTATCACGCTCTTAGGGTGTACTTTGCACACTACGACATCGTAAGCCAATTGTTGCGATGTCGAGCGCGATAGTCCCCGCCCCCGTCGCACATGCGAACATTATCGCTACGGCAGCTTCACATGCACTTTCCTGCCCTGCGACGTCGCTCTGGCCGGCGAACTGCCTCCTTCCTAAGGGGGCGGGTCGTGTGGCGTCACAGCGACATCACACGGCAGGCGGCCAATAAGGGCGGAGATGAGCGGGCTGTAAACATCCCGCCCACCTCCTTCCTCCCTCATTGCAGCCGGGAGGCAGGTAAGGTGATGTTCCTCACTCCTGTAGCTTCACACACAGCGATGTGTGCTGCCGTAGGAACGAGGAACAACATCGTACCTGTCGCTGCAGTACATTATGGAAATGCCCGACACTACACCGATCATACAATTTCAACACTTTTGCGCTCGTTAATCGTAGTAAAAAGGATTCACATACTCCGATGTCGACAACGACGCCGGATGTGCGTCACTTTCGATTTCACCCCACCGACATCACAGCTGCGATGTCGAAGTGTGAAAAGTACCCCTTAGACTTTGAATCGAACAGTATTCTAATATGAGACTCGCGACTCCCAGTTGGTTTATGTCCCACTGGTGGGACCTCAAAAATCAGTTACTTGTTACTTATCTTGAGGATAGGTGTCATCTCATACAATGTAGGAGAAAGCTGAGGAGCAAAAAGCTCATGGGGTCCAAAGTGTGCGTACAGCTAATTTTTTTTCCCATAGGTTTTGCTGGGGAATGTCTGCAGAAAGGTTACAAGAATTTCTCATGAAATTTCTGCAGCAAAAACGGACCAAAAACGCAGGTAAAAAACGCAGTGTGTGAACATAGCCTAAAATTATCAGTTGCTGCCATCCCACGAATTAATTAACTATTGAAATGCAAGAAGAGAAATGGTAGGTGGATCTTTTGCGCTACTGGTGGAAATCACATGGAGATCAACAACATGCCTGCCCACAAGCATGTGGTTAAAGGGAACCTGTCACCAGATTTGGCGCCTATAAGCTGCGTCCACCACCAGTGAGCCCTTATGTACAGTATTCTAGAGTACTGTATATAAGAGCCCAGGCCACTCTGTAGAACGTAAAAAAACCTTTTAGAATATCACCTAAGGGGAGGTCCGGTCCCATGGGTGTCGCTGCTCTCCGCTCCGGTGCCTCCTCTCTGTGGTGATTGCTGTCCTCCTTCTTCTGCGGCCTGTGTGCATGACACGTCCTACATCATGCACACTAGCTGGCATTGAGGTCCTGTTCAGATGCACTTTGATCTGCCCTACTCAGGGCAGATTAAATTATTGTAGTGCACATGCTGAGGCGGTCTTTAACCTTTCCTCACGCCTGCCCATTACAGTACTTTCATTGGCCCTCAGCCGAGCAGATCAAAGTGTGCCTGCGCAGGACCGCAGTGTCTGCTTGTGTGGATGATGTAGACCCTGGGATGAGAAGGAGAATGGAGGATGGAGCTCGCAGCAGAGAGGTGGTGCTGAACCGGAGAGCAGTGACACCCATCGGGCCAAACCGCCCCTCAGGTGAGTATTCTAAAAGTGTTTTTACATTCTGCAGCGCGGCCTGAGCTCTTATATACAGTATTCTGGAATGCTGTATATAAGGGCTCACTGGTGGTGGCCACAGCTTATAGGCGCCAAATCTGGTGACAGGTTCCTTTTAACCACATGCCTGTGGGCAGGCAAGTGGTTGATCTCCACCAATAGTGCAGACGACCCATCTACCGTTTCTCTTCTTGCATTTTAATGGTTTAATAACCCGTGGGACGGCAGCAACTGATAATTTTAAGCTTTATCCATGTTGTTTGATACACAGTGGGCAATTTCCTGCACCTTATTATCCTCAAGATAAGTAACCAGTAACCAATTTTTGAGGTCCTACCAGTGGGATTTCATCAAAATCTGCAATGAACGTCTAAGGGGTATTTTACACGCTGCGACATCGCTAGCATTTGCTAGCGATGTCGATTGCGATTGCACTCGCCTCCGTCGCACGGCCGATATGTGGTGATCGCTGCCGTAGCAAACATTATCGCTACGGCAGCGTCACACGCACATACCAGTTCTGCGATGTCGCTGTGACCGCCGAACCGCCTTCTTTCTAAGGGGGCGGTTCATTCAGCATCACAGCGACGTCACAGCAGCGTCACTGAACCGCCGCCCAATAGAAAAGGAGGGGAGGAGATGAGCGACCGGAACATGCCGCCCACCTCCTTCCTTCCTCCTTTTCCGGTGGAGGCAGGTAAGGAGATGTTTGTCGCTCCTGCGGTGTCACACATAGCGATGTGTGCTGCCGTAAGAACGACAAACAACATCGTACCTGCAGCAGTACCGATATTATGGAAATGAGCTACGTGTCAACGAGCAACGATTTTTCACGCTTTTGTGCTCGTTGATCGTCGCTCATTTGTTTTACACGCTGCGATGTCGCTACCGGTGCCGAATGTGCGTCACTAAAGACGTGACCCCGACGATATATCGGCAGCGATGTTGCAGCGTGTAAAGTACCCCTAATGGTCCGTTAAAAAAATGGAAAGCAATTCGATGACATCAGCATGGGCTCTGATTTTCACAGACTGTCAGAAAGGGGATGGTAAAGAAAGTTTTTAATTTTTCCACGTACAATGGCATGTAAAGGTTTGGGCACCCCTGGTCAAAATTACTGTTATTGTGAACAGTTACACAAGTTGAAGATTAAATTATATCCAAAAGGCATAAAGTTAAAGATTAAACATTTCCTTTGTATTTTAGGCAAAAATATATATTTTCACCTTTTACATTTTAAAATTAACAAAAAAAGAAAATTGGCCAATGCAAAAGTTTGGGCACCCCTTTGGCAAGTATCACATCTTGTAAACACTTTCATAGTCAGCAAAGAGTCTTTCAATTCTTGTTTGAGGGATTTTCACCAATTCCTTGGAGATGTCTTCCAGTTCTGTGAGATTCCTGGCTCGTCTTCCAGTTCCGTGAGTTTCCTGGCTCGTCTTCCAGTTCTGTGAGTTTCCTGGCTCGTCTTGCATGCACTGCTCTTTTGACGTCTAGCCACAGATTTTCAATGATATTCAGATCAGGTGACTGTGAGGGCCATTGTAAAACCTTCAGCTTGCACCTTTTGTGGTCATCTATTGTGGATTTGGACCTGTGCTTAAGATCGTTATCCATTTGTAGATGCCATCTGTCATGATCCAGGCCGGCTTTTCCCTGCTGCTAGTTACACCCAGCTCGGTCCTGGTCATGTCAGGGGTTAACTTCCCTTGCCTTGTTCTGGATCCCAAGATGCTCTATCTTGCCTCTCTACCTATGGCTCAGTGCCAGTGATATTTCTGCCTTGCAGCGTGTATACTGGCTTTGGTGAGTGTTCCTGATCTGTTCTGCCTCCCCACTACTGTGTCCTGACTTTGACCCTCCCCCGTTTGTCTACCTGTCCCAGCCCCTGACTTCCATCTCCTGTCTGTTGTTTGTGTTTCCCACTGCATACCTGATCTCCCGGCTTCTGACTCGGTTCTATATTCTGACTTTGATATTGATCCTCCCTTTGCAGTGACTCGACTGTCCTGGCTAGACCCTGACTGTTTGACTACTGTTTTGCCCCCTGGTGATTCGCCTGTTAACATTGCTGAAGTTACTCTGCTGTACTTCAGCTGCCTTTCTGTTACAGTGTTTCTTTGTCTATCCTTCACTACTCTGCTGCCACCTAGTGGGGATTACCCTGTACTGCATCTTACTAGCCTTTGTACAGCGTGACACCATCTTCTTTTCTCCTCTTTTCAACTTCAGCTTTTTTACAGATGTTTGCATCAAGAATTTGTTGAAATTTCATTGAAACCATTCTATTCTTTTACCCATGAAATGTTCCCGTGACATTGGCTGCAACACAACCCCAAAGCATGATTGATCCACCCCCATGCTTAATGGTTGGCGAGATATTCTCTTTCTGAAATTCGCTTTTTTTTTTTTCCACACATACCTTTGATCATTGTGGCCAAAAAGTTATATTTTAACCTCATCAGTCCAAAGGACTTGTTTCCAAAATGCATCAGGCTTGTTTAGATGTTCTTTTGCATACTTCTGTTCTGACACTGAATTTTATGGTGAGGATGCAGGAGAGCTTTTGTTAGAGCTGCTCGGACTGGCAAAAAAATGGGACCGGCGGATCACTGCTCAATAAACAAAAAAACCCCAATCCGCTCCAGAATCCGATACCTATATAAATCAATGGGGGCCAGAATACAGAGATTACAAACGTTGGTGGAAGGGATAGGGAGGCAGGAGCGTGCGCAGTATACTCACCAAGCTGTGTCATGGCGGATAACTTCTTCCGGGTCACGCTTTTTCCTTCCGGAGCCGACAATTCAATATTCACTATTTTGCCTGCCCACCGGCGCATGTAATCAGCTTCAGTTAGACGCGCCCCCCCCCCGAGTGGCAGTGTGTCAGCTGACTGCAACCAATCACAGGTGACAGGATGGCTGGTGGGCGAGGAAAGTAGTGCAAGTGTCTGCGTGTCAGTATGGTGAGCATGCATGTAGACAGAAACACATGCGACCCGCTCCTGTCAGGGTATGCGGCTGTGCCGATGATGCGATGTCAGACTCATACAAGTCTGGCATTATATCACCCAACACGGCCTGCTGCTCTCTGAACATGTGCGTGCATGTACCTAGAAACACACGTCAGAAGAGTGTGCGGCTGTGACGGGGATGCGATGTCAGACTCGTGCAAGTCCTTTGCAAGTGTGACTCTGGCCTAAGAGAAACCGCATGCGGCTTTTTTTATTTAAATAAATAATGAAAAGAAAAAAAACTACTTGCAGTCCCCCGTAATTTTGATACCCAGCCAAGATAAAGCCAGCTGGGGGCTGGTATTCACAGGATCAGGATCTGGATCGTGCACCCGGTATCCCTGGCCCGGCTCCGGCACCCAGGCATCTTTGAAACTGCACGGATCCGGACTTTAACAGTCCTGTTCTGCTCAGCCCTAGTTGTTATTCTGATGACTCTTCCATGAAGGCCATATTTGTGCAGGTGTTTCTGAACAGTAGAAAAATGTACCACAAATGCAGAGTCTGATAAATCTTCCTGAAGGTCTTTTGCAGTCATTCAGGGGTTTTGATTTGCCTGTTAAGCAATCCTAAGAGCAGCTCTTACAGAAATGTTGCTTGGTCTTCCAGACCTTATCTTCACCTCCACTATTCCTGGTAACTGCCATCCCTTAGTTACATTTCAAACTGAGGAAAGGGCAACTTAAAAATGTTTTTCTATCTTCTTACAGCCTTCTCCACCTTTGTGGGCCTTCACCATTTTCATTTTCAGAGTGCTTGGCAGCTGCTTAGAAGAACCCCTGGCTATGATTTTTTTGGCACACAATTAGAGGATTTGGGTTTTTTATAAAGCTGTGAAATTTGTATCACCCGGCCTTTCCTAACAATGATATAGAACAAACCATAACCCTAACAGGCTAATTAAGGTCTGAAACCGTAATCAAAGTTATCTGAGTACACAAATCTTAGAGGGTGCCCAAACTTTTTCATCAACCCATTTTCCTTTTTTGTTCATTTTAAAATGTAACAATTAAAACTATTTTTTTTACCTTAAATACAAAGGAAATGTATAGTCTTTTAACTTTATGCCTTTCAGAGATCATTTCATCTTCAACCTTGGTCAAAGTTATCTGAGCACACAAATTTTCCAGGGTGCCCAAACTTTTCCACCAACCCATTTTCCTTTTTTGGTAATTTAAAATTTTTAAAATGAAAACTATTTTTTTTGCATAAAATACAAAATAAATGTATCATCTTTAACTTTATGCCTTTCAGAGATCATTTTATCTTCAATCTTGGTCAAAGTTATCTGAGCACACAAATCTGCAAGGGTGCCCAAACATTTGCATTGGCCCTTTTTCCTTTTTTGTTAAGTTAAAAATGTAAAAAATGGAAAAAAAAAAAATATATATATATTCGCCTAAAATACAAAGGAAATGTGTCATCTTTAATGTTACGCCTTTCAAAGATCATTTCGTCTTCAACTTGCTTAACTGTTCACAATAACAGTAATTTTGACCGACCTATGGTACCCAAACCTTTGTGTCACTGTACAAGAAAAACTATTAATATTGGAACCAAAGTCTGACCCAAAAAATTGGGTCTTTTTTTTCCCGTGCGTGGAAACTTCTGATATATGAATGAGCCAAAAAGCCAAATCTGAACCAGATAATAAAAGGAAACAGTCTTGTTTATGAGAGCAAGCAAAGATTTTGAAAATGGCAAAATATATATATAAAAATTAAAAAAAAAAAAATTAAATAAAATATATGTATGCATGTGTGTGTGTGTGTGTGTGTATGTATATATATTATATATATATATAATATATATATATATATATAAAAAATAGATAAAAATAAAATATATGTAGATATATATATACTAGAAGGTGGCCTGATTCTACGCATCGGGTATTCTAGAATTTACATATTGTGTAGTTAATGTATGATTTTTGTTATATATAATATATATATATATAGATGTTGTTGTGTGTAGTTACCAAGTGTTTGTGTAGGGCGCTGTACATGTTCTGGGTGTTGTCTGGGTGTGGCGGGGGGTGAGAGCGGTGTTCTTTGTGTGTTGCGTTGTTTGTGGAGCGCTGTGTGTCTGTAGCGTTGTGTGTGTGTGTGTGTTGCGCGGTTTGTGTGGGTGTGGGGGGTGTGTGTGTGTGTTTTGGTGGGAGGTATGTTTTGTGCAATGTGTGTGTTGTGCGGCATGTGCGTATATTTGTGTGTGCCGCGGTGTTTGTGTGTTGGGTGTTGTGTGTGTGCGGCGTTGTCTGTGTGTGTGGGTGTCTGTGTAGGGCGGTGTTTGTGGTTCCCAGTGTGTGTGTGGTGTGTTGTGCAGTGCGTGTGTGACAGTGTGTGTGTGTGTGTGTGTGTTTTGGGGGGAGGTGTGCACCCCCCATCGTGCTCCATCCCCCATGCTGCGCACTCCCCATCGTGCTCCATCCCCCATGCTGCGCACCCCCCATTGTGCTCCATCCCCCATGCTGCGCACCCCCCATCGTGCTCCATCCCCCATGCTGCGCACCCCCCATCGTGCTCCATCCGCCATGCTGCGCACTCCCCATTGTGCTCCATCCCCCATGCTGCACACTCCCCATTGTGCTCCATCCTCCATGCTGCGCATTCCCCATCGTGCTCCATCCCCCATGCTGCGCACCCCCCATCGTGCTCCATCCCCCATGCTGCGCACCCCCCATCGTGCTCCATCCGCCATGCTGCGCACTCCCCATTGTGCTCCATCCCCCATGCTGCACACTCCCCATTGTGCTCCATCCTCCATGCTGCGCATTCCCCATCGTGCTCCATCCCTCATGCTGCGCATTCCCCATCGTTGTCCATCCCCATGCTGCGCACTCCCCATTGTGCTCCATCCCCCATGCTGCGCACTCCCCATCGTGCTCCATCCCCCATGCTGCGCATTCCCCATCGTGCTCCATCCCCCATGCTGCGCACTCCCCATCGTGCTCCATCCCCCATGCTGCGCACTCCCCATCGTGCTCCATCACCCATGCTGCGCATTCCCCATCGTGCTCCATCCCCCCTGCTGCGCACTCCCCATCGTGCTCCATCCCCCATGCTGCGCACTCCCCATCGTGCTCCATCCACCATGCTGTGCACCCCCATCGTGCTCAATCCCCCATGCTGTGCACTCCCCATCGTGCTCCATCCACCATGCTGCACACCCCCCATCGTGCTCCATCCCCCATGCTGCGCACTCCCCATCGTGCTCCATCCTCCATGCTGTGCACCCCCCATCGTTCTCCATACCCCATGCTGTGCACCCCCCATCGTGCTCCACAGTCACACATCAGACAGTATACACGCACACATCTGATCGCATACACTCACACCCCACTTCTCCCTGTGCCCTCCGGTGGGCGGTCCCAGCAGCTGTGCTGCACGCCGTGCTCCTCTGCCTTCTACCGACACGCACACATCCTTTCGCATACACGCACACATCCTTTGGCATACACGCACACATCCTATCGCATACACGCACACATCCTATCGCATACACGCACACATCCTATCGCATACACGCACACATCCTATCGCATACACGCACACACACTGACGATATCGCACATACGCGCTCACACTCACAACATCTGGAGATACCACATGCTTCCGGCCATGTGATCCTCCGGCAGGTCCTGGAAGGTCACTGCACGCACAGGATCGCCGCCGAGAAGCAAGCAATATCACGGGATGTTGTGAGTGTGTGGATGCGATCTGATGTGTGTGTGTGTGTGTGTGTGTGTGTGAGAGTGAGTGTGATCTGATGTGTGTGTGTGTGTCTGTCCTTATGTGTGTGCGTGTGTGTGTGTGTTCCGCCGCTGCAGGACCTTGATGCACTCACCTGGGAGCCAGTGTATGCTGGTAACCATGCTACACAATATTACATGGTTACCAGCGTACCCCGCCCCCTGCTCGCATGGGAGCCCACACCAGCGTACACCCGGCGTACGCTGATGTGGGCTCCCGGGGGTACAGCACTCACCTGGGAGTCGGGGCTCCGTGTCGTTTCGGGGAATGCGTGCAGGGGGCGGGGCCAGTGCGAGCGTGCAATGCGTGAGGGGGGCGGGGCGTAGCAGAGTTGCTAATGCGTGCAGGGGGCCGGGACGAGAGGCCAATCCGTGTGGGGGCGGAGCCTGGGCGAGCGGCCAATCCGTGCGGGGGGGCGGAGCCAAGGCGAGGCGAACGGCCAATCCGTGCGGGGGGGCGGAGGCGAGGCGAGCGGCCAATCCGCTGTTTGTCACCGTAAGGACACAATTTTGGAGCAAGACAGACAGACAGACAGAATAAGGCAATTATATATATAGATATATATATATATATAATAAAATGTGTGTGTGTGTGTGTGTGTGTATGTGTGTGTGTGTGTATGTGTATATATATATATATATAATATATATATATATATACAGTATATTTAAGTAAAAAAGCCCAATCTGAATTAAAATTTTTCAAAAAATAATTAAAAAATTATTAAATAATTAGTTTCACTGATTAAGGTTTATTATCCTAAAACTAGAAAACCTTTTCATCGTATGTGAGGTGCTTCAAATACCGACCAAAACTTTTCTCACCGAATAAATAACATAAATAATCTGAAGTTGTAGGGTGCAGGGCGCCAAGATGACAATTCGGTTTCATGCCTGCCTTTGCTAATCTACGTATTCAATAGTGAAAATGCAGATGCAACTACAGCAAAAAAAAAGGGCACAAAACGATATATAGGATTTTCTTCTCCCGAAACGGTTCTCACTTCTTCATCTGATTTATTACATGGCCTTTTCCATGTAAATGGGGAAATGTCTTCAGTCAGGCCACAGATAGATTTTTATATCAGCCTAATTCTTTGTATCTGCGTTGACCCCTGACTATTTTATGATCATTTTCTGCTGGGACGAAGGAACACCTTGCATTAGGCATAGCCATAAGTCAGTGCACCAGCTGGGCACAATGCCCTTTTTCACTATTGTCGGGGATAATAAACTTACAATGGGCTCAATGAACCACGGCTTTCAGCTCTGTAAAATAAATAACAAGGGGAGGAGGGTGAGAGCGGCCACTTCAGTTTAGGGACCCCCCTCATTTGTTTTCTTTTTTTTCTTCCAGGCTGCTGTTTCCAAGGTGATGGAATTTTGGCCTCTCAGCCCTCATCCTCGCCGTGATGCCGGGCACATTGCAGCACTGAGTGCGGCTGTTCACCTTCTGTCCCCAGATGTCTTCGTTGTTCGAGGCAAGGAGCATGGCGGCTTGAGACCATATGGAGAAATAAAAGGGTCCCTAAGTGGTGGCCTGTGGGGTTTATAGATGCTGGATGCAGCGAGAAGTCAATGCAGGGAAAAGTTTACTGCATTACTGAAATATCTTTCTACATAGTAAAGGTGCGTTAATGTAAAAATAATTAAAAGAATTTGATTTATTCTTCGACCCCCTTAATTGATTTTTATGCATCGGATTAAAGAAAAAAAAATTCTGACCGCAATAAATTTATAGTGTGGCAAATTATTCCACAATACTTTACTACCATTGAGAACTCTTCAACTAATAAACCTCAGTTAGGCATGTGCACTAACGGAAGGAATAGTGGAGGCCACAATGGAGACCCCCAGTTATGTAGGCTCCTGAAACCACAACAGTTTGCACTTTCCAGCTCATATGTATATCCAAAGCCATGCAGCATCCTACATCATCTTCCTCATCTCTGTCTACCACCTTACCAATCTTCTCTCCAAACCTACATCTTCTTCCTCATCTCTGTCTACCACCCTGCCAATTTTCTCCTCTCCAACCTACCTCTTCTCCCTCATCTTGCCTACTACCCTACCAATCTTCTCTCTCATCTCTGTCTACCACCCTATGAATCTTCTCCTCTTCAACCTACATTTTCTCCCTCATCTCTGTCTACCACCCTACCAAACTTCTCCTCTCCAAACTACATCTTATCACTCATCTCTGTCTACCAGCCAATCAATCTTCTCCTTACCAAACTACATCTTCTCTCTCATCTCTGTCTACCTCCCTACCAATCTTCTCTCCAACCTACATCTTCTCCCTCATCTTTATCTACCACCGATCTTCTCCTATCCAACCTACATCTTCTTTCTCATCTCTGTCGACCACCAATCTTCTCCTCTCCAACCTACATCTTCTTCCTCATCTGTCTACCACTTTTCCAATCTTCTCATCTCCACCCTACTTCTTCTTCCTCATCTCTGTCTACCACCCTGCCAATCTTCTCTCCAACCTACCTCTTCTCCCTCGTCTCTGTCTACTACCCTACAAACCTTCTCCTCGCCACCTTACATCTTCTCCCTCATCTGTCTACCACCCTACGAATCTTCTCTTCTCCACGCTATATTTTCTCTCTCATCTCTGTCTACCATCTTACCAATCTTCTCCTCTCTGACCTACATCTTCTTCCTCATCAATGTCCTCATCAATGTCTACCACCCTACCAATCATCTCCTCTCCAACCTATATCTTCTCCCTCATCTCTTTCTACCACCCTAACAATATTCTCCTCGCCAACATCCTACTACTCCTCCATATTCACCGTCTACCATAGTACCAATGCTCTCTGTTCTGTGTGTGATCTAAAACTAACAACTTTGATATTCTGAACCTCCCTCCTCTGTTTCTAAGTCTTTTCACATGCTTCATCAGCTTTCTAGAAAGTACTATCCTAAAAAATCAAGTTAATTCTGAGTGTCCACAGTTTTAAGCATGCTGTAAAAATCACACCCTTTACACTCAGTTGCACTTGGTATCTAGACATATACAGGTACAGGCTGGTAATAAGATTAAGCAACGTCACACTATAAACCTGTTATAATATATAAAGTCTGTGTGTGTGTCCGCTAAAGGAATCCGCACCGCTGCATTTACAATCGCAAAATTTTGCAAACGCCTCATGTGACTCAGGGAACGTCATAGACTATGTTTTGATGGGAAAATGTAACCCCGCACTTTACAGTTACTCTCCAAAAAACCTGCTTACATTAAAGTCAATGGAGCTGGGAGCTACAGGTCATTAATAGGAGCTGTGATTGGTTGCTATAGGCAACAAAAGGACATTCTTAGTATAAATAGATTATGTCACAGAGTGAGAGAGACAGAGAGACCGACAGGGAAAGACAGAGGCAGACAGACACAGACAGACAGACACAGACAGACAGGCACAGACAGACATAGGCACAGACAGACAGAGACAGGCAGACAGGGAAAGAGATAGACAGGGAAAGAGACAGACAGGGAAAGAGACAGAGAGAGAGCTAGACAAAGGCAGACAGGGAAAGAGACAGACAGGGAAAGAGACAGACAGGGAAAGAGACAGACAGGGAAAGAGTCAGACAGGGAAAGAGTCAGACAGGGAAAGAGTCAGACAGGGAAAGAGTCAGACAGGGAGAGAGTCAGACAGGGAGAGAGTCAGACAGGGAGAGAGTCAGACAGGGAGAGAGTCAGACAGGGAGAGAGTCAGACAGGGAGAGAGTCAGACAGGGAGAGAGTCAGACAGGGAGAGAGTCAGACAGGGAGAGAGTCAGACAGGGAGAGAGTCAGACAGGGAGAGAGTCAGACAGTCAGACAGTCAGACAGTCAGACAGTCAGACAGTCAGACAGTCAGACAGTCAGACAGTCAGACAGTCAGACAGACAGACAGAGAGTCAGACAGTCAGACAGTCAGAGAGACAGACAGAGAGTCAGACAGACAGACAGTCAGAGAGACAGACAGAGAGTCAGACAGAGAGACAGAAAGACAGAGAGACAGACAGAGAGACAAACAAACCGAGACAGACAGAGAGAGACAAACCGAGACAGACAGAAAGATAGAGATATAGACCGACAGAGAGCGACAAACCGAGACAGACAGAAAGATAGAGATATAGACAGACAGAGAGCGACAGACACACAAAGACAGAAAGAGACGGACAGAGAGAGATAGGGAGAGAGACAGAGAGACAGTTACTATCCCGGGCAACGCCGGGTACTACAGCCAGTTTATTATAAATATGGCTGAACTGCACCATATAAGCAATTTTTATCTTTTCTGTCTCGGTATTTCTTTAAACAGGGTCAACACTCCTCACCCTTGCACCACTATGTGTTGCGATGTAATATTTAAAGAGATTGTCCACTACTTTTACATTAATGGCCATTCCTTAGGGCCCTGAGAATGCGGCTTTAGACATTGCTGGAACCGCGGCCGCACTGAAGGCGAGTATAGGCTTAATTATATTTATGGAGCGATCAAGGGGAATGAGAAGGAGTTGTCCAAGTAGTGCACAACCTCTTTAAGAAGAAATGTCCAGGCTGAGTGTGCCAGAGTGGGAGCCAAGGGCATAGCTATAAAGCTATAATAGGTGCGGGGGCTGCAATCGCACCCTGGACCTTAAGGTGCCCGCAAAAATCCCTTTACCCTATATGAAAAGATCAGTACTATTAAAGACTTGCAATAATTAGGGGCATCATTGGAGCTTTTCCATTGGGGTCCATGAGCTTCAAGTTACACCACTGGTGGGAGCTGCTCTTGCTTTTCGGTTCTCTGTTCTGGCAAATAGAAGGGAGTCCCAAGTGTAGGAATGACTTTTATTTTTTGATGTGTATGTTCTCTAACAGAACAATTCTCCTTTTGGAGATAACCCTACTAAGACCTCTTTCACATGTCAGTGAACAACATACGTTTTTCATGGATGTGTTGAAGGTGCGTATTGCCCTCCGTGTGCCGTGATTCTGGCATTCGTGTGTTCTCCATGTACTATCCATGATAACACATGGAGAGCAAGAAGTTTGTATTCAGCTGTCCCGGACGCTGCTGTCCGTGGTGCTGATGTCTTCGGCGCTGTGGTCAGATTTGCTTCCGGATCCACGGTGCAATGAATATGCAATGAGCATAATGAGCAGGCCCTGAAGCAAGTGTCAGCAGCGCCGAAGACAGCAGGGCTGGAGAGAGATAGGTACAGAAAAACGGACTAGTCTCCGTGCGGAACACACGGACGTGTCTGTGCTCCATATGGACACATGTTCCTTGTGAAAACACTGATGTGTGCGTAGACCCATTGATTTTAATGGGTCTGCATATGTCCATGATTCCAGTATGTATAAAAACAGCGTCATACGTACCGTAATCACGGACGTCTGAAGGAGGCCTTATTTTCGATAGATGTGAAGGAATGTGGAAATAAGATATTGTAGGATCTTTTACTGCCCCAAAATATCTGGAACAACAGCAAGCCTTTCTAGTAAACTTTTCAACCCCGTCCTTGCTGGGAAAACCTGCGGCTGGGACATTGCTCGCAGTCGATACGCATGTTTATATGTTGTATACTATCCATTAAGGAGATGTAAAGAAAAGGACGATGATAAAATGGCGACGGCGATGAGAACAAGACATTGGACATCGTATGGGCCCCCTTCTGGCTCCCACATAAAAAGAAGCAATTCTTTCCGCATACAAAGCAGCTGTTAAACAGCTTTGTCTGGCTATTGGTACTGCTCAATTTTTCTTTCTTATTTCAGCCCCCCTCTAAGTAAACACCTTTTCTTCAGGCCATCCACAGATGTTAGAGTCACTTTCTCCTCTGCGTCCTACATTTATCATGTATGGTCGGCTTGGCAGCACGTGTGTCTGTATGACAAAGGTCAGACAGTCCAACCCCCCCACCACCATTCAGTGACCAGGTCAGGATGGATGAAAGCTCAGCTCCGTCTATTAATGAAGTGAAGATTTATGAAAGTGAAGCCTGAGCTTCTATAAAGAGGCATTATTTGTACAATGTGGAGCCAGGCTTGAGAACGCTGAGACGTTGGTCACATAACAGTCTCACCAGCAACGGGAGTCCTTGCTCATAAACTCCCACAAGAGGAAAGATGTGATGTTATACAATCAATGGCGGACACTTATAACACTATCCCCACAATTTATTGTCCAGCTGATTTCAACAAGACAGCCTGACCATCTTAGGCCCGTTTCACTCGTCAGTGAAAAACAGACGTTTTTCACTGGCGTGTAAAACACGCACATGTCCATGCGTGTGCCGTGAATCACAGCACACGTGGGTTGTCTAAGTGCAATCCGGGCTCCGTTCTCCGTGGCCCGTGATTGCACTTAGTAATCAACTCACCTGCGCCCGCTCCCGCTCTCCGTGGTGCTGAATCCTCCTGTGGTGCAGCATCCGGCCGGCGGTGACCCCTGCAGCAGCTGCTTCCGGGTCGGCTGTGTCGTGCATCATTAAGATGCGCGACAGTAATCAGCCGGCTTAGAAGCAGCCGGCAGAACGGGCTGCAGAGGACATCGCTGGACGCCGGGTGAGTTAAAATGTTTATTATTTTAAATGCACGTTTTTTTCTGGCACGTGTTTCACGGACAACACCACTGCGTGGTCCGTGGGACATCAGTGATGCCAGAAAAAAATGGACATGTCTCTGTGCGGCAATCACGCACACGCGGGTACGCCGCACGGAGATACGTGCAGTGAAAAATCACTGACGTGTGAGCAGACCCATTCATTATAATGGGTCTGCGTATGTCAGTGATTCTGGTACGTTTAAAAAAAAAAAGCACAAACGTACCAGAATCACTAACGTGTGAAAGGGGCCTAATGTGTACAGGAGCCTATTGACTTTTCCAAACATTTTTAGCATCAATCAGTACGATTGGACATATTAAGTTTTGGTCCCAAAGACGGTAATCTGCTGCCAGAGGTGTCTAAAGGCAGCTTAAGCCCCCCATACAAATTAGATTCATGGAAGCTCACCCCATTAACAACAGCTCTGGCCTACGGTCTAATCTGTATAGGACCCCCGGACAATTGATTGTCAAAAGAGTGAAGGATCGTGTTTGTTCGATTTCAGATTGCCGATCCATTTGTTATCCCAGAGAAAGTCCACCACCCAACATGTCTGACAGCGGCTCTCTCATGGAGAACACAGGAGCTCTAGGCTGAAAGTACGCTCTTGTGTATGTAGGATATGGACGAGACAGCAGCCATCTAATGTGTACAGCGGGCCTAACTGCTCTTTTCCCAATTTAGAATGTGCCATGCATATGCATGTATGTCACATTTTAGGAAGGGGTTCCATATTCACCTTAGATGAACATTTATCATGTATATGTGGGGGGATGAACTCATACTTATCTGACAATTTTCTAATGTGCACTTGTCCACTCCCTTGGAGCATCCTGAAGTGTCCAAAAAAAGTTGGACATTATCCTCAGACTCCCAAAAGTCGGCAACTGTCTCGATCGTCTTGTGCCAAAGCCTCCTGAAACCTCCTAAATTGTTATTCTGAAAGGTTTCCTGTGTGTGGTACCACGATGATCCATTATAGAAAAATCTTGGGCATCCAGAATCTCCTGCACTGAATATACTAAAAGTTGGTATGATATAAAGCAGACCTGGCACACAGCCAGCCATTTTGCTGTTTCGCTGTGGCCCGTAGACAAGGACAACAAAAAGGCTGCAAGCAATGGCCTGTGGGAAGCACACCATGACAACCCCACACCTTAGTCTCAAGTCTCTATTTCACCGATATCTGCATTTGGATGCCGATACTGGTGAATATAATGGATCCATCTTCAACTATTCAGCCTGTGTGACTGAGCAACATCCTAGCATCAGGTGTGATCATTAGATCGCACCAGCTGTGAAGCCTTAATATGCAGCACAAAGATTCGAGCAGCACGCCAAAGAAACGAGGACAAGATGAGTAGTGTTTGGCTTTTTTGCCATTCATATGAGGGAGGGAATATGTGTAGTTATCATTATGGTTTTGGGGACTGTGGTGATCATACTGTGTGGGGGGCTGTGGAGGCTATCATACTAAGCTAGAGAGACGGTGGGGATCATACTGGGTGGAAGACATTATATAAAGTTGACGGGCTGTGATGGGGTAATGTTCAGTTTCCATTAATTTTTCATAAATTATAAAGGTAAAATATGAAAAGTCACAAAGTACAATATGAAATCTGCCTCTTTGTTGGTCAATTGTAGCAACAGTTTGGAGTCTACTGATATGTGACAAAGCCATCTTTTTGCTCCCCTTAAGGTACATTTACAGTGCAAGATTACCATGAAAGATTGTTCTTGGGGCGCCCATTTCCCGATAATCATGGAGTCTAAAAAGACTGTGGATCAGCTAACAAGTGAGCAAAATGCTCCTTCATCTGGTGAGTTGATCTTTTGAGTTGCACAAAAGATCATCGTTCATACCTTCACATCATCCAGTGTAAACAGTTCCTGGGCTGCCGAGGACAATATGTGCAACATAGGTGCACTGACCCATCTAATACAGATGTGAAGCCAGTTCGGATGATAATGACAGGCGGCTATTAAACCCCCAGACATGTTCCTGTTCGGCGGCCTTTTTAGCCGTGCATGGTCCAGTGTAAATTAATACTTAAGTTTGAGGGCTGGTCTGTAAACGTAACCTCTGAATCGTCTATCTTTGTGTGGCGCCCCTGGGCTTCAGGCACCACAGGTATTGCACCACTTTTATGGGGTGATATCCATCCCGGGTTAGGAGGGGGTTAACTGCTGGTGCCTTCACAAAACACACACATACAACAGCATGGTGCTTTCCCACAGGGGGTTGGACTAGAGCAGACAGGATAGTTAGTCACCACGAAGCATGGGACTTCCCCAGTCGCTAGGAAAACCACTGGGGGCGGGCACCACATGGGGTAGAAGTAGGCACAACCATCACACTAGAGCAGACTTTCCCGGACACAGCTTGGGATAATATCTAGCACAGACAACTGGAGTTTAGTGTTTCTCTCTCTCTCTTCGTGGGCTCGTGGCTTGGAGCTGGAGGCTCGGCCCAGGTTTCAGATAGCAACTGAGGGACACTTCACTAGAAAGACTTTCATGGGCACCGGCAGTGACCGCCGACTATCCAGGATTGGCTGGAGCTCATTGTGGCGGAGACCGGTACTCTGGGGCAGTGCCTGAACTACTTGTGAGTAAAAGACCTGGAACTGCAGCCCCTGTCTTTGCCTCTAATTTGCCGTTGCCGTCGCCCAGCGCTACGAAGCCAACGGGGACTACCACCACCCCTGTCCGTCCTCCGTCATCCTCCCCAGAGTAACCCCGCTCCGCCTGTGGGGAGCGACACCATCCTGGCTGCCCCATCACCATCAGCCCCGGAGAGCAGCACCCGCAGTGGCGGCTCATCCCTGGCCGCATACCACAGGTGGCGTCACGATCATAAAAGACTTTCCTAACCGTCACTACCTCCATCCTGCCTCCCGTCCACCGCCTTCCCTCCCTTCGGTACATCTTGGGGTTACGAAACTGGGCCAGGCCAGCCCGTGACAACACAGAGGATCTGCACCCCCGCCCGGCGACGTGTCGGGTGAAAACTCTAAGACCCCGGGGTGTTACATTTGCATCTGTTGCTTGTTCTGCCGAAAAGTGTAGTCTTCTCTTATATCATGTTCTGCAATGTACAAATTTTACATGCCATTTTGCAGAACTCACACAAAATGAATTACAAATTGATCAAATTTCACAATTTCAGGAAATTTATCACACATTCAATCTGTATCAAAGTGCATGCCCTTATTATCTCCCGCCTGGACTATTGCAACCCCTCTACTCTGTGATCTCCCTTCTAACATTCTTGCACGCCTACAATTTATTCTAAACTCTGCTGCCCGACTAGTCCACCTCTTCCGGCTACTCTCCAACTTCTCCTTTCTGCGAATCCGTTCACTGGCTTCCCATTACCCAAGAACTCCAGATCAAAACTCTAACCATGACATACAAAGCCATCTACAACCTGTCTCCTCCATACATCGGTGACCTAGCCTCCCGGTACTTACCTGCACATAACCTTCGATCCTCACAAGATCTCCTTCTCTACTCCCCTGTTATCTCCTCATACCACAATCGCATCCAAGATTTCTCCCGTCCCTCCCCCATACTCTGGAATGCTCTGCAAAAACATATCTTGCCTACCTTGGAAACCTCCTTCGACAAGTCTACAACCTGCCGTAACCTTCAGTCCACTATACCGCTTCATGACCATCTCCACCCTCACCTATTGCACCCTCACCCATCCGCTGTAGACTGTCCTCGCGAGCAGTGTCCTTTCTTCTCCTGTACCTGTCTGTGCCTTGTTTTGTTTATGATTATTGTACTTGTCTACAGTATGTATACCCCTTTTCACATGTAAAGCGCCATAGAATAAATGGCAATATAATAATAAGTAATAATAATAATAATAATTTGCTCAACTCTAATGGTCAAGAGGAATAGGTGTTGGCCAACAGCTATTGAAGCAGTAAGGGCATCTTTAAGACCTACCTATAGGTTTACGCCATATGTTTGGCAACATTACATCAATCAAACGGTAGGAAAAGGGACAGTGAGAGAGTAAATATTAGATGACGTGTCCTGTCATTGACGGTCCTCCAGGAGCGGGGAGGGATGATAACCTATCAGATGCAATGATAATAAGCAGGACTTGCCGTCAATCACCAGAGACAGGTCTGCTCCTTGGTTTGTCTCATTCCTTATCAGGTGACACATATCCACTAATGGATCACAGGCTTCCTGTTGACTTTGGCATTATTTTGAATTCCTCAGGAACGGTGCAAGATAGTGTCTGTGTGATCATTTAGAAGTGACAACCAGGCTGTTCCAGATGCTGGAGCATCAGTCTACTTTGACATTTTTGGTACATATGAAAGGGATGATGGGAGGAGGCATGTAAATCACAGGATGACATTGATTTACGAATCCTCGTTTACACATTTCTCAAATCAAATTTAGAAACTTTTTTTTTAGATTCTGTGGACAAAATATTCAAAACATCCCAACATTCTAATGACAAATGGAGAAAGTTGCAATATTTTTCCATTTTCCCCTTTTGAATGTGACATTTGCTGACATTAAATGTCAACTGTGAAGCACAAATCTCTGACGGGTACAGTATTATTCCTGCTCCTCGTAACCTCACAGAACATTCACCATCTTAGTAATGATTGTGCCGGCACATTTCATGCTCAGCTGTGATACTGACCAAAACCACACGGACGCTGGACTGCTCCTGAAGACAAGTCTGTCAACTCATTGCAATTTCATAATGAATGAGCTTCTGAAATTTGCTTAACTTTTAGTTGTATTTTTGTAAATAAAACTTGTCTAACTCTAAAACAGCAAACGTCCGGTTCCGGCCAAACACTCAGGATGAAGGGCGGGGCTTTTGGTTTGGAAGATGGCGTTTTGGCGCCAAAGATGGCGGAAAATGGCGGGAATATGACTCTGACACCGCAGCTTTGCGTTTCAAGGCGCATGTCACCCAGATAAGTGGGCTCAGTTCGTATCCTGTTCGTGATGCCAGAAATTTGAGGTGTGCCGCCCCAGCAACCCGGGTACTCCCAACGGCAGCGGTGGTACTCCTAATTACCGTACACCATGGGTGGCGTAACGAACTATATCTAATCCCCTGTAAATATTCCCTTTTCCATTTGAGTGTGGCCCCTAGCCCCCAGGATCCGAACGGTTCGATCCGCTGCAGGGGCGGCACACTAGCAGTTTGATTGACAGCACAGAATTGCATGTTGGTGCTGATCTCTCAGGTGTTCCACCTTCCTGGTAATTGCTCAGGCTTCTTTACTGAGCATGCTCGCCCGGAACCTTGCCAGTTGTATTCTTTGGTTCTGCAGTTGTGCTGTTGGCTTGTGTCTCTGTTAGTGTTCTGCTCTTTGTTTTCTGACCCCAGACTATTCTTCGACTCCTCTCTGCCCGCTCCCTGTTTCTTTCGTGACTTCCTGCCTTTTGACCTTGGACCGTTAATTAAAAGAACAAAGTAGGATGTGGACGGGAGAGATCCTGAGGGCTGGAGCCAGAGGAGCTCATCCTAGGACCCGGTGGAAGAAAGAAAGAAGGGGTCCTAGAGCCACGGGAAGTGAGAGATCCACCCGTGGGCTCGTATCCACAGCTGACATATCGGTGTGGAGGGACTTGGCCGCAAAGGGGACCGGCCCCTAGACTAGTGGAGAACAATTAGGCTCAGCTAGCAAAACTGGAGGTTGAGGTAACTTCATGTGCTGAAGCCACAACCACAAGCAAATCTGCTAAAAAGGTGACCACAGAGGGTCAGGGGATCAGGGCAGAAGAGCCTCCCAAACAAATTCTGAGGACACCAGCTCAGGGCACTGTGTGTGTGATGCAGGGCAGGAGGGCAAAACCAGAGTAGGAAGACGACCAGGAAAGGGACACAGAAAGAGACACTGGTCGTGTGCCTCTGACTTACCTGGGGATTGGATGGATCCCGTCACCGCAGGACTCAGCATTCCAAGGGCAGCATTTGACCGGCCTGCCGTGATAATCTGTAACTGACAATTGTGAGTAAAGAACTAATGACTGCATCCCGCTGAGTCCTGGGCTCACTGCCTGCACCACCAGCCCCGCGCTATTCAAACATCCTACTGGCTAAAAACTGCCTATGGTTGCCCTGGGGTCCCAGCTCCACCTGTGGGGAGCCGGACCATCTGCCCCAGCGGTCCTGTCTAAGTAGCGTCTGCCATACTTGGCCGAAACCACAGGTGGCATTACGAATCATGACTCATTTCCCCTGTAAATATCCCCCCCATTTAAACAACAACGCCAGGGTTACGGAGTCGGGCCCTGCCGCCGTGACCTCTCGAACACAAGAACCGCGGCCCGGTTCTGAGTGCCTCCCCCAGATGGCCCTGGTGGGGCGTGTCATGAGCACACACAAATTGATCAATTTGTATACTAAAGGGGGCTTTACACGTTACGATATCGTTAATGTTTTATCGTCGGGGTCACGTCGTTAGTGACGTACATCCGGCATCATTAAGGGTATTGCAGTGTGTAACACTTACCAGCGACCTTAATCGGCCTCCAATGTGGTGAAAATCGTTCACCATGGAGAGGTCGTCCTAAAACCAAAAATTGTTAATGGTTGTTTACAGATGTTGTTCCTCGTTCCTGCGGCAGTACATATCGCTGTGTGTGAGACCGCAGGAGCGAGGAACCTCACCTTACCTGCGTCCCGCCTGCAATGAGGAAGGAAGGAGGTGGGCGGGATGTTCGTCACGCTCATCTCCGCCCCTCCATTTTGATTGGCCGGCCGCTTAGTGATGTCGCTGTGACGCCGAACGCACCTTGAGGGAGGGATTGTTCGGCAGTCACAGCGCCGCCGCCAACCAGGTAAGTGCGTGTGACGCTGCCATAGCGATAATGTTCGCTGCGGCAGCGATCACACGATATCGCATGCACGACGGGGGCGGGTGCTTTTGCGTACGATATTGCTAGCAATTGCTTGAAATATCTTAGCGTGTAAAACCTGCTTAAGTATAGTCCACATTTCAGTAACAAAGTTCAATATCCATATTGTCAATGATTGTATGTCTTGGTGCAAATATTTCAAAAAACTGACCCGCACATCCTACAAGTGTGTATAGGTGCCAGCTGAAAAAACATAACAATTACAAAATACATACAGCTGCACACAAAATGCCTTCAATGTATAAAGGAACTCTGGTACTGCATTACTGCTACTGTATATGAAAAAAATTAGATTTTTAGTTTATGAATTGGCCAATGCATGTAAGCCCGGAAACCATTTTTTTTATATTTTTTTTTTTATTGCAGTCGATCAGTTTTGCACCTGTTCACATTTACTTCGTAGATAGATTAATACATTTTTTGAAAAATAGAACATTACCATTTTCATTTGGAGAAATGCTCAGGAAAATGGTAACAAGATGAATGCTCTTTGCATACATTTTAATTACCGTACTGCTAATTAAATGACGACTTATTTATTTTCAGGAGGATTGTTTCACCGGATTGGGTTATTTGCTGTGCAGGCTTGAAGACACATCTGGAAGCAAAAGAGACTTCTCACCCTCCACCGTGATATGCAAACGAGCAAGGAGAGTGATTCATTAAATCCCATTACCTAATTAAGCAGACATTGTACTTACATAAAGCCTTCACCTCCTATGTGTGGTTTACACATGCAGAAATAATCCATTGTTCCTGCAAATGGAAATTAATGGGCCTCTATTCAGCCCTTCACACTGGATGGATAAGCATCCCTTGCCTATCCCAAAGCATTCACATGGCAATGGATGGGCCCCTGTGTGCAGACATTCCAGCAGGCCCAAGATGAGGGCCATGGCCTGGACTTGTAGACTGGGAATGTATTTGCTAAAGCTGTATGGTTCACAGTGGCCTCCATGTGGTCCGCCTGTGGGTCCACACTATGTACAGAGGGGATTAGGCCTAGGTGGGTTTGTCCAAATTAACACTTGTAATACAAGATTAGGCAACATTATACAAGGACCTTTTGGCAGCTGGATCATACAATGCCCCATTGTGTATTTTACATATATAGATCCATTCTCTCTTAGAGAAAATTTACATACATATGGTATCCAATGGAGCAATAGGCACAGCAGAATTGTTTGCCATTCGATTAGTACAGAAGGTCATCCGCATTCCTTTCCAGGTCTTAAGCCCCCCCCCCCCCCCCCCCCCGTCACACACAGCAAAATCGCTGAAACGTCACAGGTTTTGTGACGTATCAGCGACCTCACTAGCGATCGCTGTGTGTGACAAGCAGCAGCAAGCGGGCCCCTGCTGCGAGGTCACTGATCATTACAAAACAATCAGGACAATTTTTTGCCTCGTTGACTCCCACTGTGCAGCACGCATCGGCGTGTTTGATGGTGGAAGACCAACGATCTGAATGTGCAGGGAGGCGGTGTCTTGCAGCCTGTAAGCGGCGGTACGCTGGTAACCATGGTACACATCAAGTAACTATGCAAAGCGTTTTGCTTAGTTACCCGATGTGTACCATGGTTACCAGAGTACACATACACGTAGCCAGGGTACACATCGGGTAACTATGCAAAGCGCTTTGCATAGTTACCCGATGTGCACCCTGGCTACCAAGCACAGCGTCGTTACACGGGTCGCTGGTGGCTGGTCTCTGATCGCTGTGGAGATCTGCCTGATTGACAGCTCACCAGCGACCATGTAGCAACGCTCCAGCGATCCCTGCCAGCATAATGAGCGGCAGTCAGAAGCAAGTGAAAGCAGCGGCAGAGACAGGAGGGCTGGAGAAGGTGAGTAAAGGGTTTGTTTTTTTTTTTAAAAGACACATGTCTTTTCTCCGGTGCGTGTCACACGGAACACATCCGTGTGTGTTACGTGTGACACGTTTGCGTTCCGTGTGACACCCGTGATGAAGGAGAAAAACGGACATGTCAGCGTATGGAGCACACGGGTAAGTACAGAACAGACACCCGTCCCGTTCAAAAATACTTACGTGTGCCCGAAACTATAGGAAAACATATGTCAACGTGTGCCCGTGTCTCCGGTACGTGAGAAAACTGTCCATACACGTACCGGAGGCACGAACGTGTGACAGAGGCCTTATGAAGAGTAGAGCTGGTCAGGTTTGCAGAAAAACGGGACCGGCAGGTCCCTGCTAATTTTTTTTTTTAAATCTGGTTCCGGTCCCGAATCCAGCACCCATATAAGTCTATGAGAACCAGAATCCGGTGATTAAAAATGTTGGTGGAAAGGATGGGGGATAGGAGCGCAAGCGGTGTACTCACCGAAGCTCCATAACATGGCGGCAAGCTGCTTCCAGGTCGCACATTCACTTCCAGGGCTGTGTGTGTCGAGATTGTGCACTGAAAATAAAGGTAGATGCTAGAATGTACAGGCTCCTTCTAGGTATGACGTAATTTGTCACGTGATAGGGGGTATGTTCAAAATGCAGCTCAGTATGAGCTGCACACGCAATGTCTCCTCCTCTGCTCATCCTAAGCTCTCCTGCTTCATGAATCGTGAAGCAGCAGGCTCAGGCTGTGCTGCGCCTGCGATGTCTCCTCCTCTGCTCATCCTGAGCCTTCCTGGTTTATGAATCAGAAGGCCCAGGAAGAGCAGCACCGGAGATGTGTCCTGCTCTGCTCATCCTGAGTCCTCCTGGTTCATGAATCATGAAGCAGCAGGTCCTGGATGAGCTGAGCCTGCGATATTTCCTTCTCTGCTCATCCTGAGCCCTCCTGGTTCATGAATCATGAAGCAGCAGGCTCCGGATAAGCTGCGCTTGCGATGTCTCCTCCTCTGCTCATCCTGAGACCTCCTGGTTTATTATTATTATTATTATTATTATTATTTATTTATAGAGCACCATTGATTCCATGGTGCTGTACATGAGAAGGGGGTTACATACAAAATACATGTACAAGTTACAGTAGACAGACTGGTACAGAGGGAAGAGGGCCCTGCCCTTGCGGGCTTACATTCTATAGGATTATGGGGAGGAGACAGTAGGTGGGGTGTAGGTGGGGCGGCAGCTCCGCACGGTGGTGGGGCGGCAGCTCCGCACGGTGGTGGGGCGGCAGCTCCGCACGGTGGTGGGGCGGCAGCTCCGCACGGTGATTTATTAATCATGAAGCAGCAGGCTCCAGATGAGCTTCGCCTGTGGTCTCCTCCTCTGCTCAACCTAAGCTCTCCTGGTTCATGAATCATGAAGCAGCAGGCCCCGGATGAGCTGTGCCTGCGATGTCTCATCCTCTGCTCATCCTGAGCACTCCTGGTTCATGAATCATGATTCTGACCCGCAGACAGAACCTGTGATTAGTTGTAGGCAGACGATGTCACAAAGGCTGGAGGCGCGTCTGACTGCAACCAATCACAGAGGCAAGGCAAGCCGGTGGGCAGGGAAATCATAGAAAGCAGTGCATAGGTATGAGCAATGATGAGCGGCCCAGGGAGGTCGCAGGAGCAGTGTGACAACTGCGCGAGAGCAGTCTACAGTCGCAACAGAGACCTGGTAAGTACAGTATGAAGCACTTGCTTCATTCTTATTTTCTTTATTTTTCCTTTATTTTTTTTTTTTTAATTTCTCGAGTGCCGGATGCGGATCAGACACCCGGAATCCTGGGCCTGGCACCCGGCACCTTTGAAACCTCATGGGTCCGAACTTTTACAGTACGCCCATCGCTAATGAAGAGGTAATACGGCACCAATAGTTCCTTTATTTTCGGGAATTGTTTTCAGGAGTTTCATTATCATCAGAGGAAAGATTGCAATAAGGCTATGTCCACATGGTGCGGTTTTTTTATACAGATTTTGATGCGTTTTTTGAGAAATCTGCATGCCTATCCTGAAGCCAGCAAACTGTTCGAAATTTTGGAAGTGCCGTGCTCACATTGCTTTTATTTCTTGACAATTTTTAGTGCAGAAAAAATATGCAGCATGTCAATTGTTGGGGTGTTTTTTTTAGCCCTTCCAGCCATTGACTTCATAAAAAAAATTGCACCAAAAACACATGCATTTTTTGGTGTTTTTCTACCAAAAGGTGCAGATTTTATGCAGAAAATTTCCAAATCTGCAGCGTGTGTACATACACCTTTATACACAGCTGATATTATAGGATCCAATTAATTAAATGATTGAGATCTTAAGGAGAAAAAAAAAAACCGCTCAGTTAAGGCCACTTTACACACAGAGATAAATCTTTGGCAGATCTGTGGTTGCAGTGAAATCATGGACATATTGTTCCATTTATACACAGCCACAAACCTGGCACTGATTGTCCACAATTTCACTGCAGCCACAGATCTGCCGCAGATTTATCTCTGTGTGTAAAGTGGCCTTTACTCTAGTAGAAGATGTCAGTATTGAAGAATACTGAGTGTTCTTTGCACTGAGTTTATGTCTATGTAAATCCTCCTGGAAGACAATTTGTTAATCTGAGATAAGGATCCCATCTGGGGGCTGGCAAATTACACTTGTTACAAAGGAGCGGAGAACTACTAAGTACCTGCAATTAAGTAATTGCTGTAAACAAAGTCCAGGGATTTACAGCATGTGATGATATAATTTGGGAGACGGATGAGGTTTTTTTTTCTTAATGAGTTGGAGGACTGGACACAAGACCTCATGGTTGCACCATACGGTGGCACACGAGGTGCCCATGGGTCAGCTACTCCAAGTTGAGTTATCTGTGAATCAAGGGTTCTCTGAGGAATGCAGATCATAATCTGAAAATGTGGCATAAAGTGCTGTAAATTAGAAATGTAATATAATTATTCAATAGATGATAAATAATGGAAAATACAATGGATTATTGCAACTCCCTACTAATCCGTCTCCAATTTACTAAACTCTGTCCTCTCCAATCCATCCTGAATGCGGCAGCCAGGGTCATATTTCTGTCCAGCCTCTACACTGATGCCTCCACCTTGTGCCAGTCATTGCACTGGTTACTCATCTGCTACAGAATACAATATAAACGTATCACTGTCATCTATAAAGCTCTCCACAGTTCTGCACCACCTTAAATCTCCTCACTCATCTCTATATCACTCCAACCATGCTCTCGGTTCTGCAATTGATCTAAAACTAACATCCTCCATAATCCAAACCTCGTACCTCCATCTCCAAGACTTCCAAGATTTAGAATGCACCAAACTTACCCTGTTATACAAGCTGCACACTGACTACTGTACCCTGTATCACAGGGTCAAATGAAACGATATAATAAAATGTTTACAAAAATGTGAGGGGTGTACTCACCTTTGTGACATACAAAAGGTGGCTACTTTGAAGAACCTAGAATATAAGACATATTTTCAGCTGTTTCACACTTTTGTGTTAAGTATTTCATTCCACATGTGTTAATTCATAATTTTGATGCCTTCAATGTGAATCTACAATTTTCAGAGTCATGAAAATAAAGAAAACTCTTTGAATGAGAAGGTGTGTCCAAACTTTTGCTCTGTACTGTATGTATACACCCACTCACACAAGAGGAGTGAGGGCCCTGCTTGCAAGCTTACAATGTATGAGAAAATAGGGGGTGACACAAGAGGTAAAAACAAAGTGCTTGTTGTGTAAGGTTCAGTCAACAAGGTTATAAATAGGGACATTAAAATAATGCTGCATAAACCAGTCTCCAGCCAGTATCTTTACAACTACATACAGACACAAAGTGCTATTGAGCGTGTGGAAGAGAGGCCAATGTATATAATTAGATCATATAGGCCAGTCATAAGAAATGTGTTTTTAGGACACGCTTGAAACTATTGAAACTGGAATCTAACCGGATAGTCTAGGATAGTGCATTCCAAAAAACTGGAGCAGCATGAAAGAAGTCCTGCAGACGCAAGTGAGAGATTCGAATTATATACTGTAGGTTGTCAGTCAGGTTATTAGGAAAATGAAGAGGATGCTTAAGATTAAAGACCGAGATGATAGAGGAGATGTAACGCCTGCCTGGAACCACAGACTCAGATTGGCTGTAATGAACAGGCTAGGGGAAAGCCAATCACAAAGCAAAACCCCGAGAAAGAACCCTGAAATCCTTTAACCCCTATACAGGGATTTGGAATTACACAGGGCCCCTGTGGTAGGCTGCAGTCCAATGAGTGTAGTAGTCCGGCAGGGTCAAACCAGGAAATGCAAAACAGGGACAGAATCAGGCAGGCAAGGATGTAATCAGAAAACGAGCAAAGGTCAAATCTGGATTGGGCAGCGAGGTACAAAAACAGTAGGCAGGAGGGTAGTCAGAAAACATCTACAGTCAAAATACAGGAATCACACAACAGCACGAGAACCAGGAATTCAGAACTATCTCTGGCAGAGGCCAGCAGACAGGAGGGGGAATAAGAAGGTTGTGGTGTCTTCCCATTGGCTGCAGCTGAATGGTGGTCACGCCACCTACAGGCAGCTAGTGGTACTGCAGATCCCAGGGAAACCCAACTTACGCTCGTTTCACACATCCGGCTTTTCGACGGTTTGCCGGATTCGGTGCACTCCAGTACAGTGTATATAGTACAATGGCAGAGCCACAAGCACCGGGCACATGTTGTCATGTGACCGGAGCATGTGACACGGAAGTTGCGGTGCTGCCATTGTACTGTATATGTGAAGCCCCGCTAGTATGTGTCGGTGCAGTACCTTCAGGGACTCCACGTGGATGGAACAGTCTGGTCACAGGTAGGGAACCTTCTTTTAGGATTGTCGTGACGCCACTCTCAGTATTGCGGTCAGCGGGGACCGCCACTGCAGATTAAGGGATGCCTGGGGCTGATGGTGGGTGCAGTCAGTATATTAGCCCCCTGAGAGTGAGGCAAGCCCCAGGCCCCGGTGTATGTGTGTGGGACCACAGGTCGCAGAATGACTCAAACACAGTCCAAGAAGTCTTTCAACGTGTTTACTCACTGTTTGGAGGTCACGGTGAGATGCCCGGGCGACACTGTGATAACCAGGTTGAACCAGGAATTCCAGGAGGCCGTTCTGAGGGTAGCTGTCCACTCGCCTTCCTTGCACTCTTTCTGTTTTAGGAGGATCCTTTGCTTGAAGCGTGGTAGGACCCCTCCAGGGAAGCTGTTACCACCCTGCTCCCCTCTCTCTGGCTCGTCTGCCGGCAGCGTGGCCTTGGTGGGATGGCTTCTGGCCCTGTCCCCTTATGGGCCTGGTGATTGCTGCTTGGCTCAAGCTCTGTGTAGTCGTGGTGAGGGCATGAAGTACCCCCCCCACCTGTAGGTTAAGCAGCTCTGGATGATCTGCTGCCTGTACTGGGGACCTAGTTCCCCTTGTGTGCTCGGATACCGGGATCTCCGTACTCAGCCACCCTTCTCTCTCTGGATGATTTTCAGGCCGACCCACGGTACTCCTTTCTCCCCCGCTTTCAGCTACTGCACTCCTCAGGACCTGTCTCACACTCTAGAGCTCCTCTGCCCTGCTTCCTCACACTTCAACTTCTTCCTCCAGACTCTCCTCTTCCTCTCTCTCTCTGCCCTGCTTCCTCACACTTCAACTTCTTCCTCCAGACTCCCCTCTTCCTCTCTCTCTCTGCCCTGCTTCCTAGCAACCAGCCCCTGAACACACCCCTAGCTGGGAATTGAAAGTTAACTCCTTCTGGCTACTCAAGGGTCCCCTCTGGTAATGTGGGAGGCCTGATCACTATATGTTTGTGTGTGCACCTCATCTTGGCCTTTGGAAATTACCTGGAAGCATTGCTCCCGCATGGGTGCAATACTCTGTGGTGCCTGACCAGGTCAGGGGCGCCACATATACACTGTACTGGAGTGCGCCGAATCCGGCAAACCGGTGAAAAGACGGATGTGTGAAACCAGCCTTAGTGGATGAGCGGAGCCTGCGCCCACCAGAGTCACTGGCACCAACTTCTCTCCTATCACCAGCACTATCCACAGCGGGAACACGGCGCTGCCTGGTGATTGAAGCACAAGTCACAGGAGCGGACTCTGGTGGGGATGTGACAGGAGAAGTAGGGTGGTGCAGAACTGTGGAGAGCTTTGTGGGTAAGAAATGATAACTTTTATATTGGATTTGCTTTTTACACCTTGACGCAGACCATGTCACAAGTCAAAATTGATAACTAAGTGATTTGATGAACAAAACATTGAAATTTTTGATTCATGGCTTGGAAACTCGTCAGATATCAATCGAATTGAGAACCAGTGGTCAATCGTCAAAAATTGGGTGGGCGAACAAAAACCGAAACTGTGATCAATTCCAAGCAGTGATTAGGCAAGAATGGGTGGTCATCAGTCAGGATTTGGCCCAGAAGTTGATATCCAGGTGCCAAAGTCTTCAAAAATAGGGGACAACACTGTAAATATTCAGTATTTACCTAAAACTTGATATATTTATCAATAAAAGTTAAAAAAGTTTGTATTTGCACTTTAGTAACAATAGAAACATCCAACTAAAAGATCTAATAACACTTGCGCAGCAAACTTTGTGAAAAACGAAATTTGTGTCAATCTTAAAACTTTTGGCCACGACTATACAGTGTGTCCACCCATATCCTGTCCACCGCCATTAACTTGAGAACAGCGGCAGCTATAGGCATAGAAGTGGTGTCTAGGATTAGTAAAGTAGCCATGCTCTACGCAATGAAACCACCTATAGCGCCACCTGGTGGAAAACAATGGAGTTAGCATTTTTATCTTGAAAACGGAACGAGATAGAGAAAAAAAGTGAATTACAAAGTTGTAGGGCATCTTCAAATCAATACGAATCAACACCTTACATACAGAAATGCTATGATATGAAACCCATGACCCCCCCAAAACATTGAATGCTGGTCACGCATGTGGCGCTCATTTAACTTTGATGCTCACAGTGGCCTCCGTCAGCTGCAATGCACATCTGGCCTCTGCACAGCATACTGTATCTTGCTGCATGTTGTGCAATATGGTAGGTGACACGTTTGCACAAGCATCTGTGATACGTCGTCGTAGGTCCTGCAGTGTTGGTGGAGGGGTCGCATACATCTGCTGTTTGATGTGACCTCACAGTAAGAAGTCCAATGGGGTCAGGTCAGGTGAGCGTGGAGGCCACTCCACACAGCCACCGTACCCAATGACTTGTAGGAAGGTCTCCATGAGGTATCGCTTCACGTCCGCAGCCTTGTGAGTTTTACACGTTCTAATCATCGCATTTCTGTATGCAAGGTGTCGATTCGTATTGAATTGATGATGCCCTACAACTTTGTAATTCACATTTTTATTCTATCTCCTTCCGTTTTCGGGATAAAAATGCTAACTCTGTTGTTTTCCACCAGGTGGCGCTATAGGCGGTTTCACTGCGTAGCGCATGGCTACTTTACTATACCTAGACACCACTTCTATGCCTATAGCTGCCGCTGTTCTCAAGTTAATGGCGGTGGACAGGATATGGGTGGGCACACTGTATATCATAAATTGCAAAATATTCTAAAAAGATGAATTTGTGCTTTACTTTTGTTGTATACTCTCAGTATGTCGCTAGACTTTTCTTATGTTTCTATGTAATTCTCTGTGTATATCACATAGCACAGAGGATAAGGCGGCAGAGACATTATTAGGGACTAATTAGCTCGCGGACACTTAGCACTATTACCACTGCCACCTAAACCGCTAACAGGATGATAGCTGCTCATTATAATCCCATCTAATAAACCTGGAGATAAAGCCAGTGAATATATAGTTGCTAATCACCCGCTTTTATGTGTAGATTTCCTATGAGTTAATTGAAAGATTTTTTATTTGGCCAATATAAGGATTAATGACCTGAGACGTCACCAGGAAGTTGGGTGTTTGCTGATAATACTCATTTTAGTCGGCGTACTTAGGATGTTCTTGACTCCAACAAATCGTCTGGGAGGGAGAAAAGTCCGTCCAGAGGCAAAGAAAAACCTCCAGTGCCTATAGGATTAACAACCTTGGTTACAAATGCTCTAGTTATAATGATATTCACTCGGGATTAAGCATCATTAGGGGCTCATTCACATGTGGCGGTCAGCGTGCATTGGTGTAAGATCAATGCTCAACCATTGGGATCACCTACGCCAATATCTGAAGCCGCTGCTATTTAGATGAATGGAGGAAGCAAAACCAGGATTAGCATCCAATGCCTCAGTTTCAGACATACAGGAACTAATATAATGTAAAGACATCCACATGCCTTGGTAGTATCCTCTGTAAAGTTCACGAGTGTGTCACAGGTAACAGACAGTCATGTGGTTTCTGGCAATAGAAGGTCACAGCGTCTGGCTGCACAGAATGTTCCCTGGCTACTGTCAGTATTCATTGTATTAGATGGCTTTCCTGCTGAGTTTTCATCTTTTCCCAGGGGAGCTGTTCTTCCATCCAGCTGCTGATTATCAGTATTCCCCTTGTGCGTAAATACTCCCATCTTCCCTGGACTGGTGCTGGTGATATTATTCAGTTCATTCAAGCTCTGGATGCAAGCAGCTGGCTTGTACTCCTTTTGTGGTATTGTTGCTGTTACTTTGCTGAACTTCTACCTGAGTCATCTGTGGATAAGTAGTTCGTGAATTTTCCCCTCCTTGTTGTCATCTTTAGTGTTTAGTGCGGTTGATGAAGAGCTCATCCCATCCGTTCCCTATTAAGGGCCCAGCACTAGGGATACCTAGGGCCAGGTATCAGGCTCGGTGCATAGGTGTGGAACCTATCTAGGATGGTGAGGGACCCCAGGGACCAGCAGAGGGTTTGGTCAGGGTTCCCCATCTTCCCCTTCCCTAGACACAGGGTTTCCCTTCCCTTTCACCGTTCACTTGGTACTTCCCGGTACCTAGCTTGACCGTAGGGTCCTCTCCTGATTCGATCACATGATGCTTTATGGTGCACGAGCCCTGCACAATTCCTAGGAGCACTTGCTGTAGCGTAAAGTGACTACTGATCACCTGTCGGATAAGCAAAATGCTTGTTCGTCAGGTGAAATGATCTTTGTGTTTGTACTATATTTTCGGCAGCGCATCGTCCTGTATAAAAACAGCGCTCGGGCTGCTTAGAACAATTAATGCCTATGTGTACCCAACGAATAATTACAGATCCTTCAGTGCGAATCTGCAGCATGGACTGACTGTGTAAATAGGTTAGAGGACCAGTAGATGTGTAGCCGATTGGCGGTCACTGAGTGCCACCAGCCGTCCAGCATAAGCTTGCAAGAGGGATCAGCACTCCACCTGAGCCGCGGTGATAACTAGATCAGAGTCAAATAGAAGGTCCCTAGGATCTTTTATTTGACTTTGGACCAGCATAGGTTGACCTTTAAGTTAAAGTGATCTTCTATTGGAAAGCATTTTGTAATTATCCACTCAACAATCTCGCGCATGAGCGCAGCTCATTTCTGCAGAGTCAGTGCGCCTAAAAAACAGGGTGGACACTTTCCAGCTTCCTTAGACGCACTGCACGTGACCGGAAGTTCAGAAGGCAGCTCACATACACGCCTATTAAATGTCCGATCATGAGCAGTGTACCTGATGAAGCCAGGGAGAATACACCCAACTTCAAAGGTGCCGAAATAATCAGCGCGCATGCGCAAACTTTGCCGGAGCTGCGATGATGCCGGCTTGTGGAAATAATGTTATCACTCCCACGATAACATGGAAAGAGGGACGACTAGTCTGGGGAACTAAGGGTACCGTTTCACTAAACGACGTACCAGCGGTTCCGACCACGATACAACCTGGTCAGGATCGCTGGTGCGTCGCTACATGGTCAATCAGGCAGATCTCACCAGCGACCAGCCACAAGGGTAAATAACGGGTAACCAAGCGAAGCGCTTTGCTTAGTTACCCGATATTTACCCTGGTTACCAGCGTACGCTGCTTACACAGAGTCGGTGCTCGTTGGTCTCCCGCCGTCAAACACACCGATGTGTGCTGCACAGCGGGAGACCAACGAGCAAAAAATGAACCAGAGCAGTGTGTAACGATCAGCGATTTCACAGCAGGGGCCAGGTCGCTGCTCAGTGTCACACACAGCGAGATCGCTGATGAGCTCACTGGTACGTCACAAAACCTGTGACTCAGCAGCGATCTCACTATCTGAGAAGTACCCCTAAGGCCCCTGCGACTAGTCAAGGCCCCAATTAGCATAGGGACAGCAAGGATTATGAGTCACTTATTTAAAACATTCATATTAGTAAATAGCGTTATATAGGGCTGGTTAGTGAGGGAATTTGGACACACAGACGATATCAATGCTGCTGGGTTGGAGGGCATAGGGGAGCTGAAAGGTTCCCTTTAAAGGGAATCTGTCACCAGGTTTTTGCTCCCCCATCTAAGAGAAGCATAATATAGAGACATAAACCCTGATTCCAGCGATGTGTCACTTACTGAGCTGCTTGCTGTCATTTTGATAAAATCACTGTTTTCTCTGCAGCAGATCTAGCAGTTATACAGAGCTCAGAAATATGCTGGACTACCTGCAGCATGCCAAGTAGTCCTTTAATGATAATCTACTGCTGATTAAACAATGATTTTATCAAAACTACACTAAGCAGCCCAATAAGTGACACATCGGTGGAATCAGGATCACTTTTCCTTCATCATGTTGCTCTCAGATTAGGTGGCAAAAACCTGGGAACAGACTCTTTAATGTCCACACATCTTTTTATTTTTTTTTTTTCATCCTTGCTTTCCAATATCTTTTGTTTCCGGGATGTAACTGTTTGAGAGGTTTTTTTTCCCACGGATGTGTTGTATGGGTCAGAGGCGCCATTACGAGATACAGACAACTTAATACCTAACTTTTACTAAGAGTTTATGGGACAAAAGTAGAAGAATAAACAGTGAGTCAGGATGATTACAGTATGTAGTCTTATTTATTTTTATTACTTTCATACAATCAAGCAATAAATATGGTTTGGAAAAAAAAATTACATGTCGCCATATTCTGAAAGCCATAAATCGAACATTTTTCCATAAATAGGAGAGATGACCTTTTCACTGGTATCATTTTTGGGTAAATATGACTTTGATCCCTTTATATTACACTTTTGGTAGGCAGGATAAAAATAAAAGCAATTCTGTGATTTTTTTTTTTTTTTTTGTGCTGTCTCTTTATGGCCTTCATCGTGCGGGATAAAAATATGGTTGAATAGTATGGGGCCGATACAGTTATTATTATTATTTATGATTATAGCGCCATTTATTCCATGGCGCTTTACAAGTGAAAGAGGGTATACGTACAACAATCATTAACAGTACAAGACAGACTGGTATAGGAGGAAAGAGGACCCTGCCCGCGAGGGCTCACAGTCTACAGGGAATGGGTGATGGTACAATAGGTGAGGACAGAGCTGGTTGCGCAGTGGTGTACTGGACTGAGGGCTATTGTAGGTTGTAGGCTTGTCGGAAGAGGTGGGTCTTCAGGTTCCTTTTGAAGCTTTCCACGGTAGGGGAGAGTCTGATATGCTGAGGTAGAGCATTCCAGAGTATGGGGGAGGCACGGGAGAAATCTTGTACGCGATTGTGGAAGAGGAGATAAGAGAGGAGCAGAGAAGGAGATCTTGTGAGGATCTGAGGTTGCGTGCAGGTAGGTACCGGGAGACTAGGTCACAGATGTATGGAGGACAGGTTGTGGATGGCTTTGTATGTCATGGTTAATGTTTTGAACTGGAGTCGTTGGGCGATGGGAAGCCAGTGAAGGGATTGGCAGAGTGGCGAGGCTGGGGAATAGCGGGGGGAGCGGTGGATTAAGCGGGCTGCAGAGTTTAGGATAGATTGGAGGGGTGCAAGAGTGTTGGAAGGGAGGCCAGAGAGCAGGAGGTTGCAGTAGTCGAGGCGGGAGATGATGAGGGCATGCACTAATGTTTTTGCTGATTTTTGGTTAAGGAAAGCACGGATCCGGGAGATATTTTTGAGTTGTAGCCTGCATGAGGTGAAGAGGGCTTGGATGTGTGGCTTGAAGGATAGAGTAGAGTCGAGGGTCACTCCAAGGCAACGAGCTTGTGAGACTGGGGTGAGTGAGCAACCATCAAGTTTGATGGAAAGGCTTGTTAGAGGAGATGAGTTACAGTGATACTATATAATTTTTTTTATGGTTTGCTACTTTTGCGTAAGAAACGACTTAAAAAAATTTTATATATATATTTGTATTATATTCAGAAAGTCAAAACTTTTTTAGTTTTACAAGTACAGAGCTGTATGAGGTCTCGTTTTTTATGTAATGTATTGTATTGTGTTATTTATTGGAATAATAGTGATATCCATACATCTTTTTGGTATATTTTTTATTATTTCATTTTATATGAGGTGGGTCGAATAAAAAGATCAGCTATCTTTTGTGTATGGTGGGCTTTAGGCAACCATTGGCTCTCTGCAATCACGCAGTGGAGAGCAGATGGAGTGACAGAGGGAGCTGCATATTCCAGTGTCTGATTGTGTTTAGGCTCTCCAGGTGAGGTGGATTCTCCAGAGACAAAGTACGGGTGGGCATGTAGTGCCCCACAGGGCAGGTGAATTTACCTACTCGTCGCCGGGCCGTCCAATGTCATTGTCACGGGCAGCCTAGCCTGGCTCCATTGCCGCGAGGCATACAGAAAATGGCTGGGGGAGGAAGTCGGGGATAGTAGTGAGGTGTTTGTTGTGACGCCACCTGTAGTATGCAGCCAGGGAATGGGCTGCCGCTGCTGTCGCTGTCCTCCGGGGCAGATGGTGGTAGCAGCCAGGGATGGTATCACTCTCCACAGGTAGAGCGGGCCCCCGAGAGGATGATGAGGGGAGTAGTAATGGTGGCTCGGCAGTACGGGTAATAAAGAGTCAGAGTCTATGGCTGCGGTTCCAGGTTGTTAACTCACTTTTGTATGATGCCTCTCACCCTCGTAATACCGGTCACTTGCTATGATGGGCTCCGTCGAACCCGAGTCCCTTTAGAGATCAGTCGGTTTGGTGTTCGGTGGGTTTCTCCTTGTAATGCCTGTCTGTGGATCCCCTGGCTTGAAGCTACGAGGAGACCCTGGGTTTCACGAGATGTACTTTTGTCCCTATCTGCAGGTGCCGCGGTTCCGATGCGGGGTCCAGCTTGAAGCGAGGCCCCGGATCCTATATGGTACTGTGCTTTCGGGCACTGTGTGGTCAGGGAAGCTTGAAACTTTCCCCATCCAGACAGATTCTGGAAAACCAACGTGAAGTATGATCTTCCCCAGGGTCCTGCCGATCTGTGTGGCGTTGGTTCCGAGGGGAGCAGAGATCACTCTCCCCATGGAAACCGTGTGAACTTTCTTCCTCCTTCCCATCGGAGTACCTTTGATACACGTCTGCTCCTCTCTTGCTGGAATACTCTCTAACTGTTGTGTTGGCTCCTTGCTCCCCCTGCTGGCTACACCTCCCCCCTCTCAATCCTAAACTAGTGGGACTGGGGCCGGTGTTGCGGGCATACTATAAATGCCTCTCTGTCAGTGACCCCTTTATTACCCTACCCTAGCCAAGTCCCCAGTGGGAACAGGGCAACCTGATGTGTATTGAGTGTGTAATGTGGTGAAACAGGGATTGACCTCCTCAGAAACCAGGTTTAGCATTACACCCAATACTGGGTGCAATACACTGTGGCAACTGAAGCCTCAGGGGCGCCACAGACACATGGGCGTCAGTGCAACATATAGGTGAGGCACACAGGAAATTGGTAGCAGATGTACTGAAAGTCGTATGCAGACAGGAGGCTGATAGCAAAGGCACTGGAAGCTGCAGGCAGATAGGAAACCCATAGCTGAGGCACTGGAAGCCACAGGCACACAGAGACCAGTAGCAGAGGCACTTAATGCCACATGCAGACAGAAGGCCAGTAGCAGTGGTACTTGAAGCCACAGTCAGACAGCAGACTGGCAGCAAAGGTAGTGGGAGTCGCAGGCAGACAGCAGGCTGGTAGCAGAGGTACTGGGAGTCGCAGGCAGACAGGAGGCCGGTAGCAGAGATACTGGAAGCTTCAGGCAGACAGGAGACCGGTAGCTGAGGTACTGGAAACTTCAGGTAGACAGGAGACTGGTAGCAATTGTACTGAAAGCCAAGGCTGATAGGAGGCTAGTAGCAGAGATACTGGAAACTGCAGGCAGGCAGGAAACAGATAGCAGAGGTACTGAAAGTCGAAGACAGACAGGACTCTGAAACACTAAAACTCTTAATATCAAGACACAGGTGTGTGTCTTGGTGAGCCTTACATAGGCCCAAGCATGGGAGCAAGCCAAGCCACCTACTAAGCTCAATATTGTGCTCAACAGAATTCAGCAGATTGGGGTGAGTGGAGCAAAGCCTGGATCTGAGACAAGTATATAACAGATTGGTTGCAGCACATCCACAAAATGCTAGTTCAACAGATGAAATGATTTTTAACCTTGCTTAAAAATCATTGTACTCGACAGCACATCTTCCTATGTAAATTGGACATGTGTTGCTGAGAACAATGGCATTCTATATATGATTATTTTAATGATTGTCCTGTGCGGAAAGGCTTTTGGATTTTGGAAGAATCCCTTTATTTACATAGGTCTACGTGTTTCAGGGACATTTTCGTCCCCTTCATCAGGACAAATATAAGGAATAAATACTATATAGGTATTTATTCCTTATATTTGTCCTGATGAAGTTGACGAGTCCCTGAAATGCGTAGACCTATGTAAATAAAGGGATTCTTCCAAACTCTCGGTGAATCTGTGGTTTTGGCGCGGTATTTAAACCCATTCTTCTTCCTACTCTGCAAACCAGCTCAACACTACAGGACTGCAGCCGACCACGTTACTATCATACTAATTGAGGGGTTGTGACTTGCACAACCTGATAAGGTGAGTGTTTCTCCCGCATTTACGCCACTCTTTTATACCTGGTAAGACCCTATTTGCGCCTGTTGTTTCCACAGTTCTTCTTACACTTAAATAAGTCCAGCATTTTATCTCTGTGAAGACTCTGTCTTAAGGCCCCATATACATTAAGCTGACGCAGGTTGAACCCTCAGATATTGACAGGCTTTGACAACAGTCTATTGTGTCTTGGGGCCCGCTGATTCTAACCCGACAAATGATGTTGAGGAAGATAAGGATCCGGCACGTCCAATGTTAGACGGCCAATCCTTTTGTTCTTGTTGAGATAAGCCGCAGACAGAAGAGTCTCTTATAGAGAACACAGGAACGCTTGGCCCAATGAGCGCTACTGTGAATGGGGGAATCGGGAGAGAAGGTGGTCAGCCAAATCAGCTATCTAAAGTGTATGAAGTGCTAAGAGGCTACCAAACATCTACAAGGCCACTTATTTGAGGGAAAACAATAGAGACGAACAGTGAAAATTTTTCAAATGTAGTTTTTTCATGAGTAGATACCATAAAGAGCCAGATTAACACATAGCATGTGGATGTGTTCCTCCATGTCTGCATGGAATGCTTCATCCATAGTCATCACTTTTTATCTTCATCCTTCTAAGACAATCCAAGCCAAAATCCCAAGCCATTGACTTGCTCGTGTGTGGTTTATCACCATTATTCCCCCTCTATGGCCAGAGCTTGTCCTCCAGTCTTCCGTAACACCGATGTAGTTAATAACTAATATAACAAAGCATTGTTTTACTGGACAGTTTGTGCGAATCTTGAAGGCATCTAATTCCACCGAGAACCTCGACTCAATAGGTTTTTGTTTCCTTTGGCCCATCACTAGTGCCAGTATCTTTTGTACACCCAATAGTGGGTTGTAAGCAGGTATTTACAAGCGAGACCCCCAGACATGCGGCACTTGTTCCCAGCCCCTTGTCACAAGTGAAAAAGAACTACAGAAAAAAAAAGAGGAGAAGGAGACGCACAATGGGTGGCAGGATCAATAAACCCCTGGACATGCCACACTGAAACCGGCTGGTACTTCTGTATCAGCTCCCCACTCCATCTGTCAGAGGTCTTGTGAAAAGAAGGAGGACGAGAGGGAGGAGAAGGGAATTGGGGGGAGGTTTAAGAAGACTAATCAAACAGAATGGCAGAAAGGATGAGACGCACATCATTCTGTAATTTCCCCACTTTCAGCTCCTATTAGGAGGGCAGGGGGACCTGTTCTCCAGCTTCCTCTGATAGATGAGCCGTCTATTTAGCCATTGAAATAGGCCAATTAAAATGAAGGAAAATGCAGATTTGGCATGTGCTGATTGATATGGGATTCAGTCTTACGAGGAAGGAGAAAGGGTCCCGATGATGAACCTCAAGGAGCTTCTTGTGGCCTCTAATATGTGAAGTAGTTCATTTATAATGATATAATTAATTGTGTTATTATATCCCGTCTACTGGAACTAGGAGCAAGCCAACATTTTTCTATTAAGGCTGTGTTCACACAGATCAGTTTTTTTTTTTTTCATGTTCTAATAAATAGCTGCTTTTCAGACCTTTTGCACACACTGCGTTTTTTTATGCTTTTTTTATGCATTTTTTTGGTACAGTTTGTTGCCCAAATATACCGTACATGTTTATCCTTAACTCAGCAAAGTCAATGAGAATTCTGAAGTGTTATGCACAAATTGCTTCTTTTTTCCTTACAGTTTTGGGTGCTGAAAAAGAAGCAGCATGTCATATGTTTTTTTGCATTTTTTTCTTGTGTTTTGTATCCCTTCCAGCCATTGATTTCCCTTAAAAAAAGTACGGCACAAAACACACCAAAAAACGCACCTAAAACCACATGTTATTTTTTTGAGCATTTTTCTGCCACTAGGTGCAGTTTTTAATGCAGAAAATATCTGCACCAAAAACCCAGCATGTACATATACCCTTAAAGTACCAGCAAAGGTTATGAGATTCCAGAAATCTCAGGCACACTTGCTTTTTTCCCTAACTGAAATGGAAAACTTCTGTGTTTTTAAAAGAAGCAGCGTGTCAATTATTTCAGCGTTTTTGCAGATTTTTTCACCATTTGAAAGCAATGCAAGTGAAAAAACGCAGCAGTGCATTTTTGGTTTGGTTTTTGGGTGTGCTTTTGGTGCGTTTTTTGGGTGTGTTTTTTTATGTGTTTTTTTATGTTTTTTTGGTTGTGTTTTTTTGGGTGTTTTTTTTTGGGTCTGTTTTTTGGGTGTGTTTTTGGTTGTGTTTTTGGGTGCATTTTTGGGTCTGTTTTATGGTGTGTTTTGTGTGTGTTTTTTGGGTATGTTTTTGTGTCTGTATTTTGGGTGTATTTTATGTGCATTTTTTGGGTGTGTTTTTTGGCGCTTTTTTTGGGTGTGCTTTTTGGTGCGTTTTTTGGGTGTGTTTTTGGTGTGTTTTTTTGGGTGTGTTTTTTTGGGTGTTTTTTTGGGTCTGTTTTTTTGGGTCTGTTTTTTTGGGTCTGTTTTTTGGGTCTGTTTTTGGGTGTGTTTTGGGGTCTGTTTTTTGGTGCATTTTTGGGTCTGTTTTATGGTGTGTTTTGTGTGTGTTTTTTGGGTATGTTTTTGTGTCTGTATTTTGGGTGTATTTTATGTGCATTTTTTGGGTGTGTTTTTTGGCGCGTTTTTTTGGGTGTGCTTTTTGGTGCGTTTTTTGGGTGTGTTTTTGGTGTGTTTTTTTGGGTGTGTTTTTTTGGGTGTTTTTTTGGGTCTGTTTTTTTAGGTCTGTTTTTTTGGGTCTGTTTTTTGGGTCTGTTTTTGGGTGTGTTTTGGGGTCTGTTTTTTGGTGCATTTTTGGGTCTGTTTTATGGTGTGTTTTGTGTGTGTTTTTTGGGTATGTTTTTGGGTCTGTATTTTGGGTGTATTTTATGTGCATTTTTTGGGTGTGTTTTTTGGTGCGTTTTTTTGGGTGTATTTTTTGGGTGTGCTTTTTGGTGCGGTTTTTTGGGTGTGTTTTTGGTGTGTTGTTTTAGTTGTTTTTTTTTTAGTGTGTTTTTGCTGCATTTTTGCTGATGAAACTAACTTAATTTAAACATATACTGAAGACAAATGACACAGCAAAAATGCCGCAATATAAGCACCGGTTTTTTTTACTGCCAAGAGACCAGGTTTTGCTGCCAAATAAAGCACCAAAAATGCCCGTATATGAACATAGCCTCAGGCCTCATTCAGACATCAGGTTTTTGGGTTTTTTACTTGCGAGAAAGACGGAACGAGTTCCATCAGTGATTTCCATTACAGTTTCTTCAGTTTTTTTCATTGATGAGATGGAAAAATGTTTCTCCACTTTCTCTTATCTATCAAGTCAGTGAAAAATGGATGGCAACAAAATGCTGTTGGATTGTTTCCCCATAGACATTCCATTGCTGAGTTTGATCAATATTGGACATGTCTCTGCTATTTTGTATGGACCACTCAGTCCGAAGAAATAATCTGACATGCGAACGGCCCCATTAACTGTGATAGGTAATATATCCGTGACATGAACAGATAGTGATCGCACCTGGAAATCTGACGTATGAATGAGCCCTAAGGCTGTGCACCCACAATAAGTTTTCAGCAAGTTTTTAACACTGTGTATTTGGCTGTGTGCGCTCGTTGCGTTCAGTTACTTGCAGTTGTAAACGCATCCTCTGGCAGAATTTGTCAATGTGAAATTTGGCTTTGATCACAAAAACGCAGGAAATTCGCATCCGTTTTTATAGCGTTTTGCTGCATTTTTACTGCGTTTTACATGCATTTTCTGTGCTTAAAGACAGATGCGTTTTCAACACAAATACAGTACTAAATAAAGTTTAAACATTCAAACACTATGGAAAAAATGAAAAAAAAAATAAATATTTTTTTCCATACTTTAAATCATACACAAATAGCTAATATTCTTAAAAAAAAAAATAATTGATTTAATATTTATGTGTAAAATAACGTTAAATTAAAGTTTTACTAGTTTTTTATACTCGGGCTAGATATGTGTGTGAAAGGAGACGTCAAGACCTCATTATAATTTCAAAAACACATGCTTTGTTTTTTGTTAAACAAAGCATGCGTTTTGCATGAAAAAACATGTAAAACGCTAGAAATTTGATTAAGGATGTGTTTTGATCATTCTCATTGACTTCAATGATAGCAAAACGCAGCCAAAATAGCAAAAACAATTGACATGCTGCTTCTTCAAAAGCAGAGATTTTGACAAATTTTCTGCAACTGAAACGCAGCGTTTTTACAGCATTGTGCGCACAAGAAATCCCAATTTCCCATAGACTTTGCCTGGAAATCAAAACGCATGCATTTTTGCATTAAAACGCTGCAGTTCAAAATGCTGCGGAAACGGATGAAAAAACGCAACGTGCGCACACAGCCTTTCTGCTGTGTAAAAAACGCAGCATCTTACAGATCCAGCACAGTGGATAGGATTTATAGAAATCTCTGGCCCCTTGAGCTTTTTATTATGCAGCGTAAACTGCCCTGCAGTGCGTGTTTCCATTCCGCAGCATGTCAATTTTTCTTGGAGGAACACTGAGTTTTTTCGTGCAAATTTTCCCAATAAACTTGCATTAGATAAGAAAAATCTGCAGGTAAAAAAACGAAAATACAGTAGATTCAAACCCTTTACCCTTTGCAATGCAAAAAAAAAGTGAAATGAGTAGCAAATCGGAAACAAGACCACAAGTTGTCCCAAGTCCCATGTGGACGTTCTCTAATAAAGCACACTTGTCACCAGATTTCACAATGCAAACTGCATACATAACTAAAAAGAATTATTAGGCCTGATGGAGCAGATGAACTTACTTTGAACCCACCCTTATATAGTTAATCTGTTGTGAATTCTTGTACATTTCACCAGTGGTGTGTTTTTGTTCATGCACCATTCAGAAAATGCTACAAAACTGCTATGATGTGAGAAAATTACAAAATAAAGCACACCCGATGAAAAGTGTGACTCCATCCAAATTCTGATATCAGCACAAGCATTTTAGGAGCCTGGACTTATATCATGGTTATTTCAATATAAGGCTATGTTCGCACGTTGCGTCGGAGTACCTGCAGTTTATTCTGCACGTTTTCCTTCCCTTGGTTTTTGACCAAATGGCTTTTGACCATTTTTTAGCGCTAAAAACGCATGCGTTTTTAGTGCGTTTTTAGCGCTTTTTACCTGCGTTTTCACCTGCGTTTCTGCAGATGCGTTTTTGAGATCAAGACACTGAGAAATAAAGTTGAATTAGTCAAAAAGAATGAAAAAAGAGAAAAAAAGTATAAAATTAACTTTTAATAAAACTATATGGGAAATTATCATTTTTAATGAGAAAATAGTGGTTATGCACATTTTATCAGAAAAATAGGTGAATTTTCTAATTTTTTAACATTTAAATTGTCGGTTATTGTGTGTGTGTAAAGGAACATTAGAACCCATTAAATTTTGTCCAGAAAAGCATGCGTTTTTGGAGCCAAAAACGCAGTGGAAAAGCAGGTGAAAAACGCAGGAATTGTGATTTTGGTTGCGTTTTGCCATTTCTCATTGACTCCAATGTTAAGGAAACGCTGCAGAAATGGCAAAAACAACTGACATGCTGCTTCTTTTTCAGCATGGTTTTTGACCACAAATATGCAAATTAAACGCTGCAGAAAAAAAAGCAAAGTGCAGACAGGATTTCTGCTTTTCCCATAGACTTTGCTGGCAATCAAAAACGCATGCGTTTTAGCGCAAAAACGCTGCTGCTAAAAACGCTGCAGAAACACGGAAAAAACGCAACGTGCGAACATAGCCTAAAGCAGGGAATCTTTCAAAAAGGATCATAAAACGCATTTTCATAGTAAGTGCACCTACTTCATCAGATCTAACGAATATATCTGTTTAATAATGTGCGCAGTTTTTCATTGTGAAATTTGGTGCTTATGAGGAACAGGATTACTAAACAAAGCTATGGGTATAGGCAGATGCGTAAACTGGGTCTCCTTAGATGGCAAAGCAACATTTTTAAGGTCGGTTTGTGTTTCATGGTTCGTGTTTGGACAATGAATTCTGGACCAGATTTTATGGCCTGATAGACACATGTGAAGCTTTTGAGTCTTGATTAGGAGACTCATATAACATCATCCTCGCAGTCCCCATTAAGTTTCACGGACAGTGATGCCCCTTTTATATCTGCGCACCTGTATATAGGGGAGGTCAAAACTCAACAACTGTTTACTGCAGCCAATTTATAATATTTGTTTTTAGGACTTCAGGCGCAAAGTTTTAACAATCTACATATCAAGTCTGAGACCCATCATAAAATGTGATCATCCAAACATCTGTACCAAATAATTATGATTCCTGTCTACCTAAGCTCCTTGAAGGCATAATTGTACACTCCTCTGTATTGTGATCTCCACTGTTCATTAGATATTTTCTTGTGTATTACATCTGTAATTAAATTTAGGTGATCTTATGCAACTCCTGGTGCAAAAATTGTCAGGAGTGGCATAAGGTCATCCAAAAGCAGTGAGCACTAATATATATATATTATGAGTGCAAGCCAAAAAATACATACTATATCAGGATAAGGCTGCACATCAAACTTAGATAATGGTATAATGCCTCAAGCATATGGAAAAATATTGGAATATGCAATGAAAAATGCTACTTGCTAATTTGAACATGTGAATAATGAATTGCATACCTGCCATGAACATTAGGAAAAAGGAGATATTTAGCAATCGCATTGATCAATGTAACTGAGCCCCAAGACCTCGTCAAGGTATATCTCTATATTGGGGTCCCTAGCTCTGTGACCCTAACTGTGTGTCATCTCATTGCAATTAAAAACTGCTGTGGGTGGAGAGGGGTAACCAAGGACTGTCTTATATAGGAGATGGAAAAAACATGGCCGAAAGGGGCGGAGCAGTTATATGTAGTTTTTTTCTGAATGTGAACACAGCTCCGCCCCTTTCGGCCATGTTTTTTCCATCTCCTATATAAAAGTCCTTGGTTACCCCTCTCCACCCACAGCAGTTTTTAATTGCAATGAGATGACACACAGTTAGGGTCACAGAGCTAGGGACCCCAATATAGAGATATACCTTGACGAGGTCTTGGGGCTCAGTTACATTGATCAATGCGATTGCTAAATATCTCCTTTTTCCTAATGTTCATGGCAGGTATGCAATTCATTATTGACATGTTCAAATTAGCAAGTAGCATTTTTCATTGTATATTCCAATATTTTTCCATATGCTTGAGGCATTATACCATTATCTAAGTTTGATGTGCAGCCTTATTCTGATCCAAAAGCAGTGTGACAGACTGGTGGAAAGCAGCCAAGACGCATGAAAGATGTGGTTAATAATCATGGTTATTCCACAAAATATTGATTTCTGAATCTTCCTGAGATAAAACGTTATTAGTAGTGATGAGCGAGTACTAAAAAGCTCGGGTGCTCGAAGCTCGGGCCGAGCCTCCCAAGATACTCGTGTACTCGGCCCGAGCAACGAGCCCAATGTTATCCTATGGGAGACCCGAGTATTTTTGTGAAATGACCCCCCGGCAGCATGGAGAAACCCTAAAAATGTCACAAAAGTCTCAGAAGAGTGCTCAAATGACATGGCAACAGCATGGGGAAGACCCCTTGAAGCATTTATCACTGAAAAGTCACAGCTGTGAACAATTTTGTCCGCGTTTTACGCCATTTTTACGGACTCACCAGAAAACCTTCCAAAATGACCCCAAAATGATTTTTCATGGCGGAAATGTTAAGGGCACATACCCAATAGTGAGATAGAGCTGGTGTATGTTACTTTTTGAGATTAATACATGAAAGATTTTACGTGAAAACATTGTGTGGCACTCCGATGTCCCTGAGAAGAGACGTACATGAAGGCCTCTTGAGTCTAATGTGCCCATTTTGAGGAAGTGAGTCTTTGTAGTATTTTCCTTTGCCAGGGCAGTCCAAAATTGTGAGGTTCACCAATGCCCCTGCGTACAGACGTGCATGAGGGCCTGTAAACCTGAAGTGCCCATTGTAAGGAAGTGGGTCTATTGTAGTATAGCCCTTAGGCAGGGCAGCCAAAAATTGGGAGGCTCCACATTGTCCCTGGATAGAGACGTGCATGATGGCCTGTAAACCTGAAGTGCCCATTGTAAGGAAGTGGGTCTATTGTAGTATAGCCCTTAGGCAGGGCAGCCAAAAATTGGGAGGCTCCACATTGTCCCTGGATAGAGACGTGCATGATGGCCTGTAAACCTGAAGTGCCCATTGTAAGGAAGTGGGTCTATTGTAGTATAGCCCTTAGGCAGGGCAACCAAAAATTGGGAGGCTCCACGTTGTCCCTGGATAGAGATGTGCATGAGGGCCTGTAAACCTGAAGTGCCCATTGTAAGGAAGTGGGTCTATTGTAGTATAGCCCTTAGGCAGGGCAGCCAAAAATTGGGAGGCTCCACATTGTCCCTGGATAGAGACGTGCATGATGGCCTGTAAACCTGAAGTGCCCATTGTAAGGAAGTGGGTCTATTGTAGTATAGCCCTTAGGCAGGGCAGCCAAAAATTGGGAGGCTCCACGTTGTCCCTGGATAGAGACGTGCATGAGGGCCTGTAAACCTGAAGTGCCCATTGGAAGGAAGTGGGTCTATTGTAGTATAGCCCTTAGGCAGGGCAGCCAAAAATTGGGAGGCTCCACGTTGCCCCTGGATAGAGACCTGTTAGGTTCTTAGTGCCTCCGTGCTTGCATTTAAAAACCGCACGTGTGTGCCTGTTGGTGGCAGCTTTCCGCTGCATTTGTGTGAGTTTTGCAAAAACTTGGATATAACGCACAAGTCTAGTGAATACACATCAGCACAGCATTGCAAAATGCGCAAGGGCGTTGTCAACGAACAAGGAAGTGGACGTGATGGTGGTGCAGGCAGAGACCGAGGTTGTGTGCAAGCTCTAATTTCGCCACAACAAAGGGCCACATCTAGTCGCTCGCACGTCCTGTCCCAAATTCTTGGGGACCGCTGCAGTACACCGCTCTTGAACCAAGACCAGTGTCAACAGGTTGTTAGTTGGATAGCGGATAATGCTTCCAGTCAGATTGGCACCACCACAAACACTCTGTCTTCCACACGGTCAAGTGTCAGTAGCCGTGATACTGCACCGCACATTTCAGAACCTGATCCTCCTTCCTACCACCAGGCCGAGTACACGTCCACGGACATTACTGATCCCACACTTGGACACTCGGAAGAGCTGTTCGTTCACGTTTCCATTCACAAATTCTGGCCTCTCGCCAGCTCCTGTTGAAGTGGGCCATGACGAGATTGTATGTACAGATGCCCAAATATTTGAGCAGCCACGTTCTCACGAAGTTGGCAACGTGTCTCAACAAGGGGTGGACGATGATGAGACACAATTGTCAGGAAGTCAGGAGGAGGAGCAGGGTGCGGAAGAGGAAGACGACGTGGTGGATGATCCAGTAACTGACCCAACCTGGCAGGAGGATATGCAGAGCGAGGACAGCAGTGCACAGGGGGAGGGAGGCGTAGCATCCCAACAGGCAGTAAGAAGCAGAGTGGTGGCCCCAGGCAGACGTCAGGCAACTGTTCCCCGGAACAACACGACACAAGGTGCCTGTACAAATGTTAGGTCTTCCCGAGTCTGGCTGTAATACTATTGTATGTATTGAGGATTTCGATTGCGTTAGGGCAATGACAACCAGAGACGAGTTCTTGGTGCAAGACGTTTATAATATGCAACCAGCAAATATGTACATAAACGGAACAAAAACACAGTAGAACATAAATACAGGAAATACCTTCCAGGGACGGAGCGAAAGGGAATTCCCGGGACCGCGCACCGGACTCCCCCAGGGAGACCACCAAGAGCGAACCCCTATACAGGGACTGTCTGGCAATCACCCCAGAAGCCCTAAATGCGCAGCAGCCGGGACACAAAAGGGCAATAGGTAAGTCCAAAAATGTCCGTACGTGATGTGAGTCCAGAGTGGTATTAAACGGAAGGAACCGGGCAGAAGTGCCGACCAAAGACGGCAAACGGAGTCCGGGCACAGCTAGATGATACCAGATGAAGTCCAGAGTCGGTGTCGGTTGTTTTCCAAGAGGATCCGAATAACAATCAGGAACCAAAAGCTGCAGGGCAGGAGCACACAGGAAGCAGTATACTCAGGCACTGGACTAAGCTTTAGGGGCGGCTTTTAAACAGATGGACAGGAAGTAGGGCAACAGAACAGAAAACTCCATGTTAACAAAGGGCAAGCTCTTTCAAAAGAAAACTGGAAAACCCGGAACTCTGACACTGGCAGTTTTTTAAGTTGGCTCCAGATGATTCTAAAAAGGCCATTTGCAACACCTGCCATGCCAGCATCAGCAGGGGTACCAAAACTAGCAGCCTGACCACCACCAGCATGATCAGGCACATGTCAGCCAAGCACCCGACTTTGTGGGAAGTACAACAGAGTCGAGGAGCAGTGCTTGCTGATGTCACTGCTACGTCTTCGCTGGTTGTGCATGCGAGCCAATCCCCTGTCCATGCTGCCTGCGAACAAGCCTCCTCCACTCCTGCACCTGCAGTTGCCTACGCAGAAAGAACACCATCATCAAGCACGTCCTTGTCCCAGCGCAGCGTTCAGTTATCCATTCAGCAAACCTTTGAACGCAGGCGCAAATACACTGCCAACACCCCACATGCCACAGTTCTAAATGCTAACATTTCGCGACTGCTTGCGCTGGAAATGTTGCCTTTTAGGCTGGTTGAGACAGAAGCATTCCGCGACCTGATGGTGGCAGCTGTCCCACGTTACTCGGTCCACAGCCGCCACTATTTCTCCCGGTGTGCCGTCCCCGCATTGCATAACCACGTGTCACAAAACATCACACGTGCCCTGAACAACGCTGTTTCAGCCAAAGTCCACCTAACCACAGACACGTGGACAAGTGCATGTGGGCAAGGCCGCTACATCTCGTTGACGTCACACTGGGTTAATATTGTGCAAGCTGGGACCCAGTCTGAGCGAGGGACGGAACACGTCCTTCACACACCAAGTTTTGCAGGCCCTACCTCAGTCAGGGTTTCACACACACTCTACAGCTCCGGAATGTCATGCTCCTCAGCCTCCTCCTCCTCCTGCGCATCCTGATCCACTTTACCCTCCACACCAGTCCCAAGCTGGAAGTGTCGCGGGCGGAGGAGGGGACGGTGCGCTCTCCCACTGCTCGGGTCCGGCTGACGCTGCTCTACGGCTGCTGCTGCTCGTTGGCTCGAGCGATGGCCGGATCCCGGGGACTCGAGCGGCGCTACTCGCCCGTGAGTGAAAAGGGGTGGTTTGGGTTTTGGGGATATTGTCCGTGACGCCACCCACGGTTGTGGTGATTGTGTGGACACCACCGCTGCTCTGGACGGGGATCCCGGGAGCCTGTGACAGGGAGCAGCTTTGTTGTTATTTCTCCCCTCCGTGGGTAGGGGGGTTGGTTGTCCCGGGGCCTGGTGATGGGGTAGAGATGGATGACAGGCAGGTTGCGGGGCCTGATGAGGTGCAGGGTCGCAGGGGCAGCGCTGTGCCGCACGGCACGGAGGTACTCACTCAGCCCAATGATGATGACACAGTTCACGGTAAAACAAGTGGCTGGATGGACGGGTCACTCGGACGGCTGCGGTTGTTCCTCCCTGCAGGTTAGTGATGACTGTCTCTCCCTGCACCTAAGTTAAGTGTTGGTAGTGATGGTTTCCCAACGGTAACCCGCTCCCCGACCTGGATATGGGCCGGAGGAGCCCCTTTTGCCCACAGGCGCTGGCCCTGGGAGACGGTTGCCCTTGGCGGTGGCGGTGTCTCCCCTTCACGGTTGGACGGTTGCCTTCTATCTGGACTTGGCTGTTTGGAAACCCTGAGGTCCCCTTCACTAACGGATTTGGCAAATTCACGGCGACACCAAGCCTTGCCGGGATCCGAAAGTCCTCTGCCAATGGTGCTGGCTTCTCTTTGTATACCGGTCCGGTACGGCCGGGTCACCACCCGTCCACGGTCCTTACGGCAGACTCCAATCGGCCTCCACTGCAGACGGTCACCACATCCTGCCAACCTTGCTGTCCTGTCCGGGCCACACACCCGGACCAACTTCAGGCTCTTTGCTGTCACTTTTCTCCTCTCTACTACTTTCCTCCTTCCACTTCCTTAGCTTAACTCTCACTGCCTGTGTTTTCCCTCCTCCTCGGTGGGTGGAGACCAACCGCCTGGCTCCACACCCTGGTGTGGACAACAACAGCCCCTGGGGAAGGCAACAAGGATTTTGTGTTTTGACTATGATATGCCTGCAGGGAGTGTGGGGTGTTTAAGTGTTGTGCTCTGTGGCCCCTGGCTTGTCCAGGGCGACACAGAAGCACTGCAGCACTGCCTCGGCGAAGCGGCAACAGGCAGTGCTGAAGCTAATCTGCATAGGTGACAACAAACCCCACAATGCAGAAGAGGTGTGGACAGCTCTGAAACAGAAGGCAGATCACTGGCTCACAACTCTGAACCTAAAGCCAGGAAAGGTCGTGTGTGACAATGGCCGGAACCTGGTGGCGGCTTTGAGGCGAGGCCAGCTGACACATGTTCCATGCGTGGCCCATGTGCTCAACCTCGTGGTTCAGCGGTTTCTAAAGTCATACTCAGAGCTGTCTGATCTGCTGGTAAAAGTTCGCCGCCTGTCTGCACATTTTCGAAAGTCACCTACTGCTTCAGCCGGCCTTGCCGGCTTAAGACGCCGTTTGCATCTTCCGGCACACAGACTGGTGTGTGATGTCCCCACGCGTTGGAATTCAACTCTGCACAAGTTGGTCAGGATATGTGAGCAGAAGAGGGCAGTTGTTGAGTACCTGCATCACCTAAGCCGTCGGGAAATGGGTCAAACTCCAAACATAACACCTGAGGAGTGGAGATGGATGTCCGACCTATGCACCATCCGCCAAAACTTTGAGGACTCCACCAAGATGGTGAGCGGCGATGACGACATTATTAGCGTCACCATACCGCTTCTCTGCCTTCTAAAATGGTCTCTGCTCAAAAAACAACCATGATGCATTGCAGGCGGAGCGCGATGAGTTTGAGCAAGAAACAGTAGTGGGTGTGGGTGATAACACACAGCCCAGCCTCGTCTCATCACAACGTGCAGTGGAGGACTATGACGAGGAGGAGGATGAAGACATGGAGCAACTCTCTGGCCAAATTGAGGATATGACATGCAGTCATATCCTCGGTTCAGCGTGGCTGGCCAGAGGACAGGGTAGATGATGAGGAGGAGGAGGAGGAGGACAGCATGTTCAGTCATCGTGTTGGTCAGGATACTGAAGTGATGGCTGTTAAGAGTCTGGCACACATGGCTGACTTTATGGTAAGCTGCCTGTCTCGTGACCCTCACGTTAAGAACATCTTGGCCGACAATCATTACTGGTTGGTAACACTGTTAGACCCACGCTAAAAGGAGAACTTTATGTCTCTTATTCCCGAGGCGGAGAGGTCAGGCAAAATGCAGCAGTTCCAGAAGGCCATAGTCACGGAAGTAGGCAAAGCATTCCCCTCACAAAACGCTAGCGGCATAGGTCAGGAATCAGTGGACAACCAAGGCGTACAGCCGAGAGGGGCACAAGTCCAATCCGCCAGAGGTAGGGGAACAGTCTTTAAGATGTGGGACAGTTTTCTCAGCCCCTCACATACCACAGCCCCTGAGGTGAGGGGTAGTGCCACAAGAAATCCTAAGTTTGGCCAGATGCTCAAGGAGTACCTTGCAGATCAAACAACTGTACTCCGACATTCCTCTGTGCCTTACAATTAATGTGTATCCAAGCTGGACACGTGGCATGAATTGGCTCTTAGTCTCTACGCCTTGGAAGTCCTGGCCTGCCCTGCTGCTAGCGTTTTGTCAGAGCGTGTTTTTAGTGCCGCAGGTGGAATCATTACAGATAAACGCACCCGCCTGTCAACTGTAAATGGTGACAGGCTGACTCTGATCAAGATGAACAAGGGTTGGATTTGGCCAGACTTCACCACACACCAACAGCAAATGACAGCGGAATTTAAAGTTTGTAACGGGAATTTGCCATGTACCTCCACTCACCCATGGTAACACACTTCTGGACTTTGGCTAATCGCTGGACTGCTCCTCCTTCTCCTCATGCGCCATCATGGTGACCGTTACAATAGTTAAGCCGTTGTTTCAGGTATACCCCCAGTGGTAAATTTTTTCGCCCATTCTTTCTGAATGGGCATTACAACGACAGGAGACCCGCTCCTTTGCAATGGGAACAATGTTTTGAGGCCCTCATGCACATCTCTATCCAGGGACAATGTGGAGCCTCCAAATTTTTGGCTGCCCTGCCTAAGGGCTATACTACAATAGACCCACTTCCTTACAATGGGCACTTCATGTTTACAGGCCATCATGCACGTCTCTATCCAGGGACAATATGGAGCCTGACGCTGCCACCGACAGACACACACGTGCTGTTTTTAAATGCAAGCACGGACGCAATAAGAACCTAACTGGTTTTTAGGAGCGACAATTACTGAGAAGTCTGACACTATCAGACACTGCTGACTGACGTGTATTATACACTAGACTTGTGCGTTATATAATAGTTTGTGCAAAACGCGCACCTGTACGCTGCCACCGACAGACACACACGTGCTGTTTTTAAATGCAAGCACGGGCGCAATAAGAACCTAACTGGTTTTTAGGAGCGACAATTACTGAGAAGTCTGACACTATCAGACACTGCTGACTGACGTGTATTATACACTAGACTTGTGCGCTATATAATAGTTTGTGCAAAACGCGCACCTGTACGCTGCCACCGACAGACACACACGTGCTGTTTTTAAATGCAAGCACGGACGCAATAAGAACCTAACTGGTTTTTAGGAGCGACAATTACTGAGAAGTCTGACACTATCAGACACTGCTGACTGACGTGTATTATACACTAGACTTGTGCGTTATATAATAGTTTGTGCAAAACGCGCACCTGTACGCTGCCACCGACAGACACACACATGCTGTTTTTAAATGCAAGCACGGACGCAATAAGAACCTAACTGGTTTTTAGGAGCGACAATTACTGAGAAGTCTGACACTATCAGACACTGCTGACTGACGTGTATTATACACTAGACTTGTGCGTTATATAATAGTTTGTGCAAAACGCGCACCTGTACGCTGCCACCGACAGACACACACGTGCTGTTTTTAAATGCAAGCACGGACGCAATAAGAACCTAACTGGTTTTTAGGAGCGACAATTACTGAGAAGTCTGACACTATCAGACACTGCTGACTGACGTGTATTATACACTAGACTTGTGCGTTATATAATAGTTTGTGCAAAACGCGCACCTGTACGCTGCCACCGACAGACACACACGTGCTGTTTTTAAATGCAAGCACAGACGCAATAAGAACCTAACTGGTTTTTAGGAGCGACAATTACTGAGAAGTCTGACACTATCAGACACTGCTGACTGACGTGTATTATACACTAGACTTGTGCGTTATATAATAGTTTGTGCAAAACGCGCACCTGTACGCTGCCACCGACAGACACACACGTGCTGTTTTTAAATGCAAGCACGGACGCAATAAGAACCTAACTGGTTTTTAGGAGCGACAATTACTGAGAAGTCTGACACTATCTGGACTGTTTTAGACTGTGTACACCAGCCCCAGATATGATGAAGGCTGGTATACGGTCACCACTAGGAATGGCTATATACCCTGCCTGCCTGCCTGCCTGCCTGCCTGTATACTGCTACAATAGTCCTGACAAGGACTCTTCTGGTCACTAGCCTGTATTCCGACCTGGCTATACCCTGCCTGTATATAGCAACAATAGTCCTGAGAAGGACTCTGCTACTGTACTCCGACCTGGCTATACCCTGCCTGCCTGTATACAACTATAATAGTCCTGAGAAGGACTTCTGGTCACACTGTTTGCAGCCCTGCTCCGGAACTAACTATAAAGGGCCGCAAAGCTTTCCCTGAATCAGCGACACTCTCCCTGCACTGACTGTCTGGATAGCTGTGAGCAGAGCACAGCGCGCCGGCCGGTATAAAGGCTCGGTCACGCTGTGCAGGCCAGCCAATCACTGCAATTCCACAACTAACAGGGCTGTGGCATTGCAGTGGTCTGCCAGCCAATCCCTGCATGAGGGCTGGCTCTCAAAAGAGCGCCAACATGCAGAAATGAAGACCACGAGTACAGCACGAGTATCGCGAGATTACTCGGTCCCCGCCGAGCAGCCCGAGTACAGTGATACTCGTGCGAGTACCGAGTAGTTACAAGCATGCTCGCTCATCACTAGTTATTAGTATTGTTGTTTCTAAATGATTATGAACTTGTTTTCTTGGCATTATTTTAGGCGTGAAAGCAATGCATTGTTTTGTTATTTTGACCATTTCTCATATTCAGAAAATAAATATAAAATGTATTACTTGGAAGTTCGGAGACGTTGTCCGTAGTTTATAGAATAGAACAATTTACATTTTACGCAAAAATATACCTATAAAGGGAAAAATCAGAAAACCTGAAAATTTGGAAGTGGTCTCTTAATTTTTGCTAGAGCTGTATTTATATATAAAGAAAAAGACCGTCACTAAGAAAATCTTTACAATAAATGGGATTCATTTCATGTAACTAACGGTACAAGGGTCTGGAAATATCTCTTGATATATATAAAAAAAAGAGGAAACATATAATATATATATATATATATATATATATATATATATATATATAAATATAAATATATTATATTTCCTCTTTTTTTTTTTTTCTTTAGTAGTCCTCATAGGGAACTTATTCCTGGTCTCCTTTGAAGCTCAGCATATGGATGAGCTTCAGATGAAGAACGAAGATGGCATCAATGGGGGCCTTAAGTTTGCTCCCTATAATGACGCATTTGAGTCAGTGGGCACCGATTGGAGCTAGTGCCCACTCCCACTAGCCAGCAAAAGCTGTATGTGGAAGGAGCTCAGCTAATGAGCCCCCCTCCACATGTGGTCAACCCACAGTTATATTCATATGTGCAAAGGGGTAAATATAGATAATTTTCGACATTTCATGATACAAAACTTGCATGGGGGGGTGGGGGTGCCTGTAGCTGAGCTTCATAGGAGATCCTTATTTTTATTATTTAATGCAATACACTGCAATACTGCATTAGATTTCTTGCTATGTGATAGTGCATAACTTTTCTGTCCATATTTCCTTTTTTTTTTTTCTTTAGTAGTCCTCTTAGGCTATGTGCGCACTTTCCGTCGTCCTACATGCAGTTGTAAACGCACGTTTTAGCCTTAATTGATTTAGCCAAAGTTGCCTTTTTCAGAAATTTAGCGCAGAAAACGCATGCGTATTTACCGCGTTTTAGATGCGTTTTTAGCGCTTTTTCCATGCGTTTCCACATGCGTTTTCACAGATGCGTTTTGAACATCAAGACACTGCTAAATAAAGATTAAATAGTCAAACAGAATGAAAAAAGAGAAAAAAAAGGGACAAATCTATATTAATGGGAAAAATAATTGAAAAAGATATATTTAATAAAATTATAGCGTTAATATACATTTTATCGGTAAAATAGCAATAAATGCATAATATTCTTAAATTTAATTGTCGGATTATGTGTGTGTGTAAAGGGACATATCAAATCATTATTTTGAAGTCCAAAACGCATGTTTTCTGCAATGAAAAAGCAGGTAAAACGCAGATATTTTGATATTTCTTGCTTTTTGCTACTTCTCATTGACTTCAATGTTAACAAAACGCACTACAAATGGCAAAAACAATTGACAGTCCTTTTCTGAACGCATGGTTTTTGACCAAACTTATGCAAATTTTGAGATGCGTTTGGAAACGCAAAGTGCGGACAAGAAATCATGAATTCTCATTGTCTTTAATGGAAAACCAAAACGCATGCATTTGGGCACAAAAACGCTGCAGTTCAAAACTGATGCTAAACGCACCTGAAACGCAGGTGAAAACTGAAAGTGCGCACATAGCCTTAGGGAACTTATTCCTGGTCTCCTTTGAAGCTCAGCATGTGGATGAGCTTCAGATGAAGAACCAAGATGGCATCAATAGGGGCCTTAAGTTTGCTCCCTATAATGACGCATTTGAGTCAGTGGGCACCGATTGGAGCTAGTGCCCACTCGCACCAGCTATGACATGATTTAAATACCATTGTCTGTGACTGACAGTGACATTTAAATGGCTATAAGCCATGGCTGGAACTCAGCTCCTCCTGCTATTAAGGCAGATGTTGGCAATTTATTATAGCCAGCAAAAGCTGTATGTGGAAGGAGCTCAGCTAATGAGCCCCCCTCCACATGTGGTCAACCCACAGTTATATCCATATGTGCAAAGTTGTAAATATAGATACTTTTCGACATTTCATGATACAAAACGTGCATGGGGGGGTGGGGGTGCCTGTAGCTGAGCTTCATAGGAGATCCTTATTTTTATTATTTAATGCAATACACTGCAATACTGCATTAGATTTCTTGCTATGTGATGGTGCATAACTTTTCTGTCCATATTCAATGAGATTTTGCACACAACATATCACATGACATAATTTGCCAGAGATGTTCATATGACCTACTAACATGTAACAATCACGTAAAAGTGTCTGTGTCACCTTCCTCTTTACCACTAGATGGCAGAAGTGTACCACTTTAGTAAGCTTGTGAAAAGTGAACTATCTGCTATGTTATACAAGAAAAAAAAAAGTATAACAAAAGGACAATATAGGCTCAAAAAGACTATGGAAATCAAACGAATAGAAATCATTGAAATGTTTGTAGATAGCATGAGCCACTTTATATATTATGCACAAAAAACTAATGTGTATTTTCTCTTCACTAGAGATTTTGTATTATAGGACATAGATTAATTTATGAGAAAATTTGCAAAACCGTATGAGGTCCTATCACTCGCTGACTTCTAAATGGCCGAAAAAAATCTGTCTTTAATGGTCTCCAAGAGTTGTATGCACATAAACCTATTGTGTCTAATAATAATAATAATAATAATTAATTAATAATGATAATAAGGCTGGATTCACATGATTGTATAGCATCTGATGCCAAGTACATTGGATGCAATATGCTAATGACCCTTGGCAGCACAGGGGGAGCCGAGGGTGAAGCGTGAGTTGAGTGTCATGCAGCTGTGATCCAATCTTGCGATGCACTCGGATGTCATCCAAGTGCAGTCCGGTGTTTCACTCGCACCTATAGACTTGTATGGGTGCGAGTGTCACAATCGCAGCATTCTGCGACTTTTTGTTCATCCACAATCTGGATGAGAAAAAAGCTGACATCTGCTCTCCCTCATTGAATAACATTGGTCCGAGTGCAATGCGAGATTTTCTCACATTGCACTCGTCCGACTCATACGCTCGTGTGAGCGTCGTACCCTTATTATAACAATGTAATACAATATATAGTTTATATTTAGTTTAATCATTCCTGATTAATAGTGTGAAAAAAATTCCAATCATTGTGCCATCGGATCCCTGGTGATAGAATAAATTTTACTTAGTTTTCAAAAGTATGAGTGTTGATACTGCAGGTGACCACAAGGTGGCAGCATTACAACAGGTTTTGTGCACTGAGCCTCTGCAGTTGGAGTTTTCTCAGGCCATGATGATGAATTTTGGTCTTTTCCTCGTTACTTTTTACAACCAGGTGTTATTATTTTTGTGTTATTTTCTCAAACTTTTCAAGTCCTAGGCATTTAAAAAAAAAAAAAAAAAAAAAGAAACCAATTTTTGTTGTGCATTTAGCATTTCTCTTTAAAAAAAACAACAACAGTAGTGTAAAGTAATAAAAATGTAATAAAAAAAATCCAATCAAAATGCATAAAATTCATGGAATTTTTATTACAGTGCTTAAAAAAACTGCAGAAAAACTAAACAGAAAACCTAAAAAACACTACAAATATGGTGGCTCTATGGCAATAAGAAGGCATCAAAGACATTTAAAGGGGAGGTTCACTACTCTGTAATAGTGGCCACATCTCTGTAAAACTGATAGGGGAGGCTTTTTCTAAATACCTTGTGTAGCTAATTCAGCCTATCGCAGTCCGCTCATCCCCATTGTGTGACCCACCCCTGGGCTTCGTGAACTCTGGGATCCAGTGATGTCACGTCAACTTCCTGTTGACCTGACATCACCAAGGCCAGGCCCAGTCTCAGTCAAAACCGGGTTTTGTTGCTCGTCACAGCCCAGCATCGCTCCTGCTTGCGGTGCTCTGCAGTGAAGGAGGGGGCAGGGAGATGCTGGGCGGTGACAAGCAGTGAAACTCCGGCCACAGCCCAGTCACTCACAGACACTGGGGCCGGCCTCAGTGATGTCACCTAGATGTACACCACTTCTCCAGCCCCTCATCAAGACTTGCATGGGCAACGTAATTCTTGATTAATTGGGCCCTGAGCCTTTTTGCTTTGTTTTTGGAGTGGAAACTCTTCAATAATCTCCTCAAATACTCACATCTTCTCAAACCCTGGAGTTTCTGCTCATTTTCTTCTTCGAAAACTCAGAAAAACAAAAACAGGAGAGTTTCCTGAAGATGTTTTTATCTTGACAAAATTCATCTTTTTTGACTGCGTCAAAAAACATATCCTTGGCCGACGTGCACACGTTGCGTATTTGGTGAGTTTAGCCAAAACAAGGAGAGGAACAATCAGAGGAAAAGTATCATGGAAACACGGGCACCACTTCTGTATTTTTGCCCACTCCTGGTTTTGGCTACAAATACTAAGGTAAAAAAAAACGCAGGAAATACTCAATGTGTGTACATGGCTTTACAGCTCTTCCGCCCACAATGTGACAGTATTACCATCTGTATTTCTATGACCATTTAGTAATGTGGAATATCTGATTTTCTACCATTTTTGGGTCATTGAATAGTTAGCTCCTCGCTCAACTCTAACATACTCACTATTCTCGTAATGAGAACTGTCAATCCTTGCGTATTCATTCTGAATAGCGTGTGCAATGCAAGTCAATGGGGAACACACGCAATGTAACGAGTAATCCGAATGCTGTACTATTTGTGCGAGTAGCGAATAGTGCGGAATTCGGGTTACTGGTTACGTTGCGAGTATTCCCCATTAACTTGCATTGCGCACACTATTCGGAATGAATGCACGAGTATTAGACAGTACTCGTTACGAGTACGAATAGTTAGGTACTCGCTCAACCCTAGTCATCGTGTGAATCCGGATTCATGACATTGGCTTTCAGCGGCAGCAATGGATTTTCCTGAGGCACTGTAGTTGGCGCAGCGCTCCTAGGTGAGATCCCCTTGGATGTCAGATAATATAACCAGTGATTAGTCTTCCCCCCATGAATTACAGGATTTCCACAAAGCTTTTCAGGGCAGGAATCGTGCTCAGGAAACATGCACTGTAGGGATCAGGAAGGACTTATCGGGATGGAACCAAGCATGGAAATGTTTGTATAATTGCCCAGTCCCTTGTTCGTACATATTTTGCACATTCTGCTCATATCAGGTAGTTAAAGCAGCGTGACACGAGACTTGATGTCTGATGAAGGGACCTTACATGCTGTGGGATAATCTCTTGTTCATATTTAGCTCACAGCTTGTAACTTAAATCTCTTCCCAATTAATCTTATTTTCCAGTTCCCGATGTAATCAGGCCTCCTACGCAGCACAGGTGAGGCTGTTGTATCGCAGGCGTGCTGTGGACCCTTTAAGAATCTGGAAATGATGTGTAAATTCCTTGCAGGAATTCCATAGATTATTGTTCCAAGCTCAGACAGCGGAAACGCAATTTATAAAGGACTGATGAGTTCTCGCTAACCCTGGATCATGGACTAAGCTTCACCATGTCCACACCTCAAGGAGCAGGCGTGCAGCAGGGCGGCGGGGATTTACAAGGGGCTTCCTGGGGAATAAATCGCTGATGAAACACAAGTATTATTTTGATTTATTGATATTTTATGTCCAAGGATTGCAAACTGCTCACTTGTTAAAACATATATATTATATAACTTAATTGCCTTTCTTTTAAACCTCTCCTATTGCAGCCAGTTTTCGGTTTGTGCTTTTGTTGTTTCATCCCTTTCTGCCATGAAACATAATACCTTTTTACATTTCCATCTTCCATTGACACAGCCATACCAGTCCTTGTTATTTGAAACCAAAAACACCACTTACTTTATCATAGACTGTTCTGAAGAAAAAAAAAAATACAGGAAATTTTTTTTGGTGGCTTTCATCTTAATCACACCCATTGTGCCGTAAAAAATGATGTGACAGCGCAATTCTTCAAGTCAGTATGATTGCTGTGATACCAACCTTGTATAGTTTTCTCTATATTTAATTGTTTTTTTGTAAATAATTCAGAATTTTGAACAAAAATTGGTTGCTGTCTTTAGTTTCCCAGACCTGTATCATTTTTTCCATCATAGGAGCGATATGAAGACTTTTTTTACAAGCCAAGCTAAAGTTTTTAATCATGCAAGTTTCACCATCTTATTGGGGGGCGGTGATACAAAAATGCAAGTTAGAGGTTTTGATTTTTTTATGGCGTTTACTGCCGTTTTATATTTTGATGCGATGGACTTTTTCTGGATTCTGCAATATATACTGTGTTTTTATATGTGTATAGACATATAAATAATATATATTTATATAAGAAATTATATATAATTACTATTATTTATATTTACATAGGTAATTATATATAATTACTATTATTTTATATGGTAAGATTGGAAAAAGGGCGTGACTTAAAACTTATTGCGTGTGTGTGTGTGTGTGTGTATATATATATATATATATATATATATATATATATATATATATATATATATATATATATATATATATATATATATATATATATATATATATATATATATATATATTACAGTGGAACCTTAGATTACGAGCATAATTGGTTCCGGGACTCTGCTCTTAAACCAAGTTACTCTTATATCAAAGCCAATTTAACCATAGGAGATAATTGAAACGCAGACAATTCATTCCACAACCCAAAAATATTTACTGTATTTTTACAAACTTATTACAGTAATACAAAATAATGTACTGTATACATATAAAATTATTACAGTGCACTAATACACAATACTGTACAGTAAAAAACAAACTGCACGTTAGCTTACAATACAATTGTTAGGGTGCTGGAGGTACAGTATAAGCAATGTGCTGCACTGGTTAGCAGAAAGAAAGTATAACACTGTATCCACAAATGCAAATTGATAGAAATGCTATATAGTATATACTGTACTGTACAATGGTATACTGTATACAGTACATAAGTACAGAGTTACCTCCAGTGCGGGTCAGAGTGCGGTGAAAGGCCAGAAGCGGAAGTGTGCACGGTGAGTATTTGCTCTTATTGCAAAGCATTGCTCTTAAAACAAGTTACAAATTTTTTAAAAATCTTTGCTATATAATATATATATATATAATAATATATATACTGTTCATATATATAAAAGCTTGAAATCACCCCCTTTTTCCAGTCTGAAAATAATTATTATATATACGGTTTATATATATATATATATATATTTTTATATATATATATATATATATATATATATATATATATATATATACACGGTTTTTATATATATATATATATATATATATATATATATATAAAATCAATCATTATTTTTTTAAGGCATCTCTAAGAAACCTGAATCTGTTATTGCTCGTACTATATGCTAAAATAGCATTGGCTTCTCTTCATGGAAGGGCCCAGAGGGCAAATGATGGAGGATTTATATTGTGATGAGACTAAGTATGTGGTGTCCTGTCGTGCTGCTTCTTGGAGGGAAACGTAATTAAAAGGGTTTTACGCTTTATTGATTTCCTTTGTTTTCTATGTGTTTGTACCTAGGTTGAGGGATTTAGAAAACTTTTCCTTTACTTTTCAGCAGCCAAAAATAATCATAGGGGTTTGTAGAGGCTTTGAAAAATATGACTACCTCCCACTGAAAACAGTGCCACATCAGCCCACAGGTTGTGCTTGGTATTGCAGTGCACATCTATTGAAGGTGAAATACTGCACAATGCAAACAGAGCCAGGTTGGCCACTGTTTCCGCAGGAAAGCAGCCATATTTTTCTAATCATGCATAATCCCTATATAGACTAAAGGCCACTTTACACACAGAGATAAATCTTTGGCAGATCTGTGGTTGCAGTGAAATCTTGGACATATTGTTCCATTTGTACACAGCCACAAACCTGGCACTGATTGTCCACAATTTCACTGCAACCACAGATCTGCCAAAGATTTATCTCTGTGTGTAAAGTTGCCTTTAGTCACACTTGCAAGTGACTTGCAAGTAACTTCCATGAGTCTCGCGTTACATCACTCGACACAGTGTGACACTTTCCGGAAAGGAGCGTCTCAGCTGCATAGAAATACATGCAGCCGACTCGCACCTGTTAGGAGAGTTTGCCGCCGTGTCGGGTGATGTGATGCGAATCACTCGCAAACGTGACTCCGGCCTTATCCCTATAATCAATATGTCAAAAAGTAGAGAAAAGCAATGATAAATCACTCACTTTAAGTGTATAAATTAACCGCTTTTTATAAAAAAAAAGATCACTTAGGATCTTTCCAGTTTTTTTTTTTTTTTTTAACTTAAATTCTTGTATTTGAGGCTTAAAATGGAATTGGTTTCATGAAAATAAATGATTCCCCATTTGTCCTCTGAGTATTTGATTACTTTTTTTACCTCAGTATTTGTAGCCAAAACCAGGGGCAAGACATACACGACTGGTGCCCGTGTTTCTATTTAATTTTTCCTCTGATTCTTCCACTTTTGGTTTTGGCTACAAATACTGAAGTAAAAAAACTGAGCTAATACTCAATGTGTGCATGTGGCCTTAAAAAAATGCAGTCAAATACGCAATGAAAAAAATGCAAGTAATTCAATTTATGTAATAGGTGCAGAAATTCTACAACATCAAAACTCACCAAACACTCATACGTTTCCAAAATGAGCTTTTGGTGAGTTTTTAATGTTGCAGAATTTCTGCACCTATTGTTTAATTAAGGCCACGTGCCCATGTTGAGCATTTGGTGAGTTTTTTACCTCAGTATTTGTAAGCCAAAACCAGGAGGGGAACAATCAGAGGATAAGTATAATTGCAACACATGCCCTACTTCTGTATTTTTTAACCTCTCCTGGTTTTGGCTTACACATACTGAGGTAAAAACTCACCTAAAGCCCGTTTCACACGTCAGTGAAAAACACTGACGTTTTTCACTGGCGTGTAAAACACGCACATGTCCCTCCGTGTGCCGTGAATCACGGCACACGTGGGTTGTCTAAGTGCAATCCGGGCTCCGTTCTCCGTGGCCCGTGATTGCACTTAGAGATTAACTCACCTGTGCGCGCTCCCGCTCTCCATGGTGCTGATAGCTCCCGCGGTGTAGCATCCGGCCGGCGCTGACCCCCGCAGCAGCTGCTTCTGGGTCGGCTGTGTCGTGCATCATGAATATGCGCGACAGTAATGAGCCGGCTCAGAAGCAGCAGGCTGCACGGGCTGCAGAGGACATCGCTGGAGCCGGGTGAGTAAAAATGATTTTTATTTTAAAAGCACGTTTTTTTCTGGCACGTGTTTCACGGACCACACCACTGCGTGGTCTGTGGGACATCAGTGATGCCAGAAAAAAATGGACATGTCTCCGTGCGGCAATCACGGACACGCGGGTACGCCGCATGGAGACACATGCAGTGAAAAATCACTGATGTGTGAGCAGACCCATTCATTATAATGGGTCTGCGTATGTCAGTGATTCTGGTACGTTTAAAAAAAAGCACAAACGTACCAGAATCACTGACGTGTGATACAGGCCTTACACTGGGGTAAAACACTGACCAAATACTGACGTAAAAAACTGACCAAATACTGAGGTAAGAAACTCACTAAATACTGAGCTAAAACACTTACCAAATACTAAGGTAAACATTTCACCAAATACTGAAGTAAGAAACTCACCAAATACTGAGGTAAAAACCTCACCAAATACTGAGGTAAGAAAGTCACCAAATAATGAAGTAGAAACCTCACCAAATACTGAGGTAAGAAACTCATCAAATACTGAGGTAAAAACCTCACCAAATACTGAGGTAAAAACCTCACCAAATACTGAGGTAGAAACCTCACCAAATACTGAGGTAAGAAACCTCACCAAATACTGAGGTAAAGACCTCACCAAATACTGAGGTAAGAAACTCACCAAATAATGAAGTAAAAACCTCACCAAATACTGAGGTAGAAACCTCACCAAATACTGAGGTAAGAAACTCATCAAATACTGAGGTAAAGATCTCACCAAATACTGAGGTAAGAAACTCACCAAATACTGAGGTAGAAACCTCACCAAATACTGAGGTAAGAAACTCATCAAATACTGAGGTAAACTCACCAAATACTGAGGTAAAAACCTCACCAAATACTGAGGTAAAAACCTCACCAAATACTGAGGTAGAAACCTCACCAAATACTGAGGTAAGAAACCTCACCAAATACTGAGGTAAAGACCTCACCAAATACTGAGGTAAGAAACTCACAAAATAATGAAGTAAAAACCTCACCAAATACTGAGGTAGAAACCTCACCAAATACTGAGGTAGAAACCTCACCAAATACTGAGGTAAGAAACTCATCAAATACTGAGGTAAGAAACTCATCAAATACTGAGGTAAAGATCTCACCAAATACTGAGGTAAGAAACTCACCAAATACTGAGGTAGAAACCTCACCAAATACTGAGGTAGAAACCTCACCAAATACTGAGGTAAAAACCTCACCAAATACTGAGGTAAGAAACTCACAAATAATCATTGTGTGCATGTGGCCTTATATGCATTTTGTATTGCATGTTTGATGCTGTGGTTTTTGTCTCTTATTTGTGGCATATTTTAAATCTGCTTTGTTTTTACCTTATATTTGGCTTTTACAAAATTCTATTGCTAGTTATGTGTGGATTGCATGAATTCTTAGTGCATTTCTACAGCGGAAACAAACTAAAAAGGCGTATATATTTTTTTTTATTTGTGCATTTTCCACATCAAATGCAAATCTATCAGTAAAATATGCACATAAAACTCTGAGAAAGAGAAATTGACATGCTGTGGATTTCAGAAACACACCACAGGTCAATAAAAAAAAAAGCACATTGGGCATGAGATTTCTACAAATCCCATCCACTTTGCTGTGTTTTTTTGTGCAATGAAAAAAACCTCACCAAAAACTCATCCTGGGAACTTAAGGGGGTGGTTTACTACGCAGTAGTAGTGTCCACATCTCTGAAAAACTGATAAGGGAGGTTTTTTGTAAATACTTTGTGTTGCCAATTCAGCCGCTGAGCGGCGCTAGCGCGGTGCGCTCTTCTCCATCACGTGATCCTCCCCGGGCTTCGTGACCTCTGGAATCCGGTGATGTCGGGTCAACTTCCAGTTGACCTGACATCACTGCAGCCTGCTCCAGTCTTCCTGAGTGACTGGGCTGTGGCTAGAGTTCCACCACTTGTCACAGCCCAGCATCACTCCTGCTTGTGGGGCTCTGCAGTGAAGGAGAGAGCGTGCAAGATGCTGGGCTGTGACGAGCGGTGAAACGCCGCCCACAGCCCAGTCACTCAGGGAAACTGGGGCCAGCCGTGGTGATGTCAGGTCAACTAGAAGTTGACCTGACATCACCGGATGATCCCAGAGGTCACGAAGCCCGGGGGGGATCATGTGATGGGGATGAGCAGACCACAATAGCACCACTCAGAGGCTGAATTGGCAACACAAGGTATTTACAAAAAGCCTCCCGTATCAGTTTTACAGAGATATGGTCCCTACTGCTGCATATTGATCCACCCCTTTAACCTAACTCTTATCCGTCTTTTTCTGAGCTCCTCTCCGATGATTTATGACCACAGACCCCAACAAAGCTGAATGTGGAGGAAACAAAAAGCCTTTAAAAGCCAATCAGTGCAACATTTTTAATTAAACCCAATTACAAAATTCATTTTTTGCCCCGATTGCATGCATTTAAGGAAGAAAAGAAAAAGAAAAACAATAGGTCCAATAATGTGGACAACCTAAGGTGATGTCCTCCGGCACAACCAATTTTATTCTTGTTCGAATCCATCTCACATGAAACAAGTGAGCAACTTTTAAAAGTATCTTGATTAGAAATGATAAAAATCAAAAGGCCTCTCTCAACACTTTCTATGAAGACCTCTGAACTTCTCTAGGGTCTCAGACGTGTTTTGGTGGTCCAACACCAAAGGAGAATAAGCAAGTGTCCAGAGAAGTTCCGCTGTAGACGCCCAGTTGGTTGAAGGGAAAATTTGCACCTTTATTACCAGAGAGTATAAATTTGGAACAGAGGGGCATAGAAGAAAAAGAAAAACTGTTCCAGAATCGGTGGAACAACAATTAACGGAAGTACTCAGTTCAAATGTTAAAATCCAATGAAAGGTCCTCTTTAAGTGGTTGACTACAAAGTAATAACTTCGATCTTACTTATAAATTCTTCTCAAGAGATTAGTTTTGACATCTGATCGACCATAAATCATCAGGCTCCAGGACCTCCTACTCCATGGAAACGTTGATTGGTGTGTAAATGCTTTCCCAACATTAGTTTAGCTTTTGTTTTTCTAGTCTGCGACCTGTAGACCTTCTTATGTACTCCTTCCAGCATTACATATAACCTTTGCCGTCCTCGTAAAGCACCAGCTGGTACAAGAAATATTTGTCCACTTTTTTCAATGACCCTTCCAGTAGCTCATCCACTAGCAGTGGGACGGCGTCTGCAGGACACAATTGCTTGGAGATGTTTCACCACCTCTTCAATAGGACAAAGTCTAAGAGGCTGGAGCCAAAGTTAAATTACTCTGTGTGCTTGAAAATATTGCGAATTCCTTAAGAAGAATGTGTATGAGAAGCTCCGGCAGGACGTTTAATCCCACCTCAGTCTAAGTCAGGTGCGAATCCTACTGCTCTTCTCATCCGTAATAACGTACTTCAATCTGATTTCTTACATCAACTGTAAATTTGTGACCTAATTGATTATTTGCAAACCTATTTATATGAGGAGAGGTTAGGTCTATTTTTGTAATAAGATAGTTCCATCAGAGAACAAGTATCCAATCCAGTGTTACTTTTTGAAACAATTGTTTGATGCCCCCTTATACTTTATATGAGCAAGGATGGTTGACCTTAGGGAGATCAACATCCACCACTGCAGAGACACCATCACGTGTTTCTCAACGCAGTGATTCTAGAGCAATGCCCCCTGGGAAATATTCAAAGCAAGAAGGCCTGCGGAGACACAATCACATGTTTCTCAACGCTGGCAGGAAACTAGCCAGGTCTTTCACCGGGAAGGAACAAGCACGGGAAGGGCAGTCTCCAGTCAAGGAGACCACCTATGCCAAACATGGTATCCATCCACAGACAGCCGTTTCGGGGTATTTGCCCCTCATCAGTGTGGAGTAGGAATCTGGCTAGTAGGACATTGCCTAGTAAAAGACTATGTGAGCAAGGATGGTTGACCTTAGGGAGATCAACATCCACCACTGCAGAGACACCATCACGTGTTTTTCAAAGCAGTGATTCTAGAGCAATGCCCCCTGGGAAATATTCAAAGCAAGAAGGCCTGCGGAGACACCATCACATGTTTCTCAACGCTGGCAGGAAACTAGCCAGGTCTTTCACCGGGAAGGAACAACCACGGGAAGGGCAGTCTCCAGTCAAGGAGACCACCTATGTCAAACATGGTATCCATCCACAGACAGCCGTTTCGGGGTATTTGCCCCTCATCAGTGTGGAGTAGGAATCTGGCTAGTGGGACATTGCCTAGTAAAAGACTATGTGAGCAAGGATGGTTGACCTTAGGGAGATCAACATCCACCACTGCAGAGACACCATCACGTGTTTCTCAACGCAGTGATTCTAGAGCAATGCCCCCTGGGAAATATTCAAAGCAAGAAGGCCTGCGGAGACACCATCACATGTTTCTCAACGCTGGCAGGAAACTAGCCAGGTCTTTCACCAGGAAGGAACAACCACGGGAAGGGCAGTCTCCAGTCAAGGAAACCACCTGTACCATAACATGGTATCCATCCACAGAGAGCTGTTTCGGAGTATTTGCCCCTCATCAGTGTGGAGTAGGAAACTGGCTAGTGGGAGCAATGCCTAGTCCACACTGATGAGGGGCAAATACCCCGAAACGGCTGTCTGTGGATGGATACCATGTTTGGCATAGGTGGTCTCCTTGACTGGAGACTGCCCTTCCTGTTGTTGTTCCTTCCCGGTGAAAGACCTGGCTAGTTTCCTGCCAGCGTTGAGAAACATGTGATGGTGTCTCTGCAGGCCTTCTTGCTTCCCTTATACTTTATAGACAAAAGTCAGCCAAATCTGCCTATATCACCTAACTGTCTAATGTGCATGGGGTACTCCCAAATCTTCTCCGACAGATAACTTGGGGGGATGAGAAGAACCCAGGAATCCAAATTTTAACCTTCTGATCTTGTCTCCTGTCTCCTAAGCTAGCAACTGGTCAGTGGGTTCAGAACTTGGTTCCTCACTAAGCTGCAGATAATTAAAGAGTCAAAAAAGTATTATTATTTATTATTATAGCGCCATTTATTCCATGGCGCTTTACATGTGAAAAGGGGTACACATAGTAGGGACAAGCACAATAATCATAAACAAAACAAGACAGAGACTGGTACAGGAGGAGAGAGGACCCTGCCCAGGAGGGCTCACAGTCTACAAGGGATGGATGAGGATATAGTAGGTGAGGGTAGAGATGGTCTTGCGGCGCTATATCAGACTGAGGGTTACTGCAGGTTGTAGGCTTGTCGGAAGAGGTGGGTCTTCAGGTTCCTTTTGAAGCTTTCCACATTAGGCGAGAGTCTGATATGCTGTGGCAGAGAGTTCCAGAGTATGGGGGAGGCACGGAAGAAATCTTGAATGCGACTGTGGGAAGAGGAGATAAGAGAGGAGCAGAGAAGGAGATCTTGTGAGGATCGAAGGTTACATGCGGGTAAGTACTGGTAGACTAGGTCACAGATGTAGGGAGGATATAGGTTGTGGATGGCTTTGTAGGTCATGGTTAGTGTTTTGAACTGGAGTCATTGGGCAATGGGAAGTCAGTGAAGGGATTGGCAGAGAGGAGAGGTTGGGGAGTTGCGGGGGGACAAATGGATTAGTCATTCAGCATAATTTAGAATAGATTGTAGAGGTGTGAGACTGTTAGAAGGGAGGCCATAGAGAAGGAGGTTGCAATAGTCCAGGCGGGAGATAATAAGGGCATGCAAGTATTCAAATTTGTACAAAAAATGTAGTTAATAGTCTTTTAGGATGTCTATACACCTTAAATAGTTGTACTAAGCTGACTGAACAAGCATTTCACTGACAGATATCTCTCCTGACTCCTCTATACATATGCATGCTGGGCTCGGCTAAGCACGGTTTAGTTGTATGTGTCCAGTAAGAGTATAGTCCCGAAAATGGTGCACGACAGAATGCACATTGACTCCGTCTGCACCATTATAGTCAATAGCCCCATTGGCGCATACGACCGAAACCCATTTTGCGGGGAGTTCGGATGGAAGCCCCGACAGGACCACTGAACAAGGAGAGGAACGCAATGTAAAAGCAGAATTAGGCAGAATTTACCAATGCAGCCAATCAGTACACAATGTCTGCAGTGATCAACTGCTGCACCCCACTGGAAGAGGAATCTAGGAGACTGGCAAAAGACCGCGGCAGCATCATAGAGGAGTGGCGCTGGTTTGGTTATTGAGAGTTTTTTGTATTAAGACCACAATGGGCCCATTTTTAAACTCAATAAAAGAAGTGGACCAACTCTTTAGAGTCTCATCTCCAATCAGAAATTAATAGAAAAACATAAATGAGAAGCAACAAGTCTTGTTTGTGCCATCAATATACAGCGTGAGCACAGACTGGTAAAGTTGATGGATGGCAGAACACGTTCAACCAGTTATGTACAGTCAGGCCCAGAAATATTTGGACAGTGACACAAGTTTTGTTATTTTAGCTGTTTACAAAAACATGTTCAGAAATACAATTATATATATATAATATGGGCTGAAAGTGCACACTCCCAGCTGCAATATGAGAGTTTTCACATCCAAATTGGAGAAAGGGTTTAGGAATTATAGCTCTGTAATGCATAGCCTCCTCTTTTTCAAGGGACCAAAAGTAATTGGACAAGGGACTCTAAGGGCTGAAATTAACTCTGAAGGCGTCTCCCTCGTTAACCTGTAATCAATGAAGTAGTTTAAAGGTCTGGGGTTGATTACAGGTGTGTGGTTTTGCATTTGGAAGCTGTTGCTGTGACCAGACAACATGCGGTCTAAGGAACTCTCAATTGAGGTGAAGCAGAACATCCTGAGGCTGAAAAAAAAGAAAAAATCCATCAGAGAGATAGCAGACATGCTTGGAGTAGCAAAATCAACAGTCGGGTACATTCTGAGAAAAAAGGAATTGACTGGTGAGCTTGGGAACTCAAAAAGGCCTGGGCGTCCATGGATGACAACAGTGGTGGATGATCGCAGCATACTTTCTTTGGTGAAGAAGAACCCGTTTACAACATCAACTGAAGTCCAGAACACTCTCAGTGAAGTAGGTGTATCTGTCTCTAAGTCAACCTTAAAGAGAAGACTCCATGAAAGTAAATACAAAGGGTTCACATCTAGATGCAAACCATTCATCAATTCCAAAAATAGACAGGCCAGAGATAAATTTGCTGAAAAACACCTCATGAAGCCAGCTCAGTTCTGGAAAAGTATTCTATGGACAGATGAGACAAAGATCAACCTGTACCAGAATGATGGGAAGAAAAAAGTTTGGAGAAGAAAGGGAACGGCACATGATCCAAGGCACACCACATCCTCTGTAAAACATGGTGGAGGCAACGTGATGGCATGGGCATGCATGGCTTTCAATGGCACTGGGTCACTTGTGTTTATTGATGACATAACAGCAGACAAGAGTAGCCGGATGAATTCTGAAGTGTACCGGGATATACTTTCAGCCCAGATTCAGCCAAATGCCGCAAAGTTGATCGGACGGCGCTTCATAATACAGATGGACAATGACCCCAAGCATACAGCCAAAGCTACCCAGGAGTTCATGAGTGCAAAAAAGTGGAACATTCTGCAATGGCCAAGTCAATCACCAGATCTTAACCCAATTGAGCATGCATTTCACTTGCTCAAATCCAGACTTAAGACGGAAAGACCCACAAACAAGCAAGACCTGAAGGCTGCGGCTGTAAAGGCCTGGCAAAGCATTAAGAAGGAGGAAACCCAGCGTTTGGTGATGTCCATGGGTTCCAGACTTAAGGCAGTGATTGCCTCCAAAGGATTCGCAACAAAATATTGAAAATAAAAATATTTTGTTTGGGTTTGGTTTATTTGTCCAATTACTTTTGACCTCCTAAAATGTGGAGTGTTTGTAAAGAAATGTGACAATTCCTACAATTTCTATCAGATATTTTTGTTCAAACCTTCAAATTAAACGTTACAATCTGCACTTGAATTCTGTTGTAGAGGTTTCATTTCAAATCCAATGTGGTGGCATGCAGAGCCCAACTCGCGAAAATTGTGTCTCTGTCCAAATATTTCTGGACCTAACTGTATTATATATAATAAGAAAAAACGACTGCAGGAGAAATATCACATACTAAATAATATCTAAATCTGGCAGTAAGGTGAGACAATATATACAATATTACACATAGATTGTGTGGGAGTGGGATGGCAGCTTCAAACTACTTGGGTCCAACTTTGGAACACAAAAGATACATGAGGTTCAATTGTCCGGTTACATGTAAAGAAGCCTTGTGAAGAAGTCAGAAGCTCCTTCCCTGCGGCAGTGACCTCAAACCCGACCTTGAAAGCGCTCTAGGAGGCTACAGACTTAATTCTGTGTGAGCCTCGGGAAGAAGATCTAACTGTGCCCATTGATGTGCTATGCACAATCCTCCCAAAAGGGTGAAGAGATGAAACCCATAAAACTAGATTACTTTACAACCATAAACCGGTTTGAACAGCGGTCGGAGAGGTGAAAGGTGAACGTTTCATCCCGCTTAGTCTGTGGATTCCAGGGGTTGTAGATTAAACTTCATTGTTAACCTTCATGTTGGACAGAAGAAGATAAACCTCTTGGTTTATGTTTGGAATTTCAACTTTTTCATAGAGGTTTTTCCATGATTAGCTTATACTTCATGCAGAATTAAAGGGGTTATCCCACAATTAACATTAATAATCTTATCTTGTCCAACCGCAAAGACCTCTGACAATCCCAAAAACAGGGGTCTGCGTCCGTGTGACCCTCGCTCACAAACTCTTATAAAGTGTAATTATTGTGCAAGAGTTGTCATCTCTAAAAATATCTATAAATTTGGTATCATTATAATCATCCTGACCCATACAAGAATGATAACAAGTATTTTATGCCACACGGTGAATTGCACAAAATCTATATAAAAGATAAATAGTGAAAATATTTATTTAATTTTCCCCAAAACACAGCTATTAAAATGGTTGAAAGCCACAGAAAACAACTTTAAAATAAATAAATAAAATTACTCCGAACTGGTAACCCAAAATTGCCTGGTCCGTTAAGGGTTAAAAGGAACCTGTCACTCGATTCATGCTGCCCAAACTACGAGCAGGATGAATCAGAGACCGAATGTGTGGCACCCCTGAGGCTTCAGTCGCCACAGAGTATTGCATCTGTCTTAAGGTGTAATGCTTATCCAGGGTAAGGAGGAGGTTAACCACTGGTTTTCACTTACACAATACACTTACATAAACACCTAGTTAGCCAGCTCGAATTTACATTACTCAGGAAGACAGGCTGGGGAATTCCCGGGCAGGATGAGTCATCCCAAGGGTGGGGGCTGCCTGGGAAATGAGCGAACATACTTAGTTTCATTTTAGAAGGGTTATTACCTCAGATCAGTCCAGGACGCAAAAGAGCGCAGACAGCCTTAAGCGGGCTTTACACGCTACGATATATCAAACGATATGTCGTTGGGGTCACGTCGTTAGTGACGCGCATCCGGCCTCGTTTGACATATCGTAGCGTGTAACACAAATGAGCAACTGTGAACGAGCAAAAATACTCACCTTATCGTTGCTCGTTGACATGTCGCTCATTTTCAAAAAAATCGAACGTCCTTCTGTGCTCCGGTTGTTTGTCGTTCCCGAGGCAGCACACGTCACTCCGTGTGACACCCCGGGAAGGAGGAACTGCAGCTTACCTGTGGCCGCCGGCAATGCGGAAGGAAGGAGGTGGGCGGGATGTTTACGTCCCGCTCATCTCCGCCCCTCCGCTTCTATTGGCCAGCCGCTGTGTGATGTCGCTGTGACGCCAAACGTCCCTCCCCCTTCAGGAAGTGGATGTTTGCCGCCCACAGCGAGGTCATTCGGGAGGTAAGTACGTGTGACGGGGGTTACTGACTTTGTGCGACACGGGCAAGAAATTGCCCGTGCCGCACAAACGATGGGGGCGGGTGCAATCGCAAATGCGATCACACGAGATATCGACGCGTGTAAAGCAGCCTTTAGGAGAGCAGTGTTTAACAGACTGGTCCTGGGGACGGTAGACAGGTGGAATTAGTCCCAGGACCAGGGGCCATGACACCGCACTGAGTTTGCACAGGATGGACTGGGAAAAGCAGGAGAATACCAAGTGGAGCTGTGAAACAGAGGAGCAACTTGGTAGCCGCAGGGTGAGTACCCAAAAGCCCACTTGGGACCGGCGCCAGTCAGGGTGCAGATCCCTCGGTTAGAGGAACCTTCATAGACTCTAACAAATCTGCAGGGAAGGGGGATTTCACGTTCCATTGGCCACCTCCAAACGTCCCGGGGCACAGCAGCAGATAGAGACAGGAGCCATGGCCACAGTCGGGTCCATAACAAGTTTCGCGCTGCCTGTGTACGGGACAGCAACTAAAGCCAAGGTCACTGCGGTCCCCAAGTAGCTTCACGCCATGGGGATCCACACTACAAGGCGCAAAGAGGAAGGTCTCACATGCTTCACAACACCGGTGGTGACGTCTGTTTCATCCGAGATCAGATGGGGCACATCACAGCAATGACCGGTACTCTGCGGGCGCAGCACATGAACTGTAAGTAAAACACTTGGAACCGCCGCCCCGATGTGAGACTGATTTACTGGCGCCACCGCCCCGCGCTTCGGCACCTACAGTCCTTCTCCAGTCACCACCACCTGTGGGGAGCTGGACTATCTGAGCTGCGGTAACCTCAGCCCTGGAGGAGAGCGACATCTCGCAGCGGCAGCTAATCCCTGGCCGCGCACCACGGGTGGCGCTGCAAAGCAAACCCCCATTCCCCCCCCTTTTTGACTCTCTCTTTGCCTGTAGCCGACGGGGCCACGGAGCCAGGTCAGGTCATTCTCAGCAACCCCACAAAACCACTGGCCAGGTGACAAGTTATGCCCTGCAGGTCCCGTGGGGTGATACATATGCACAATTGTAGCCAAATAGATTTTTTGCTGAAACTCTCCGGTATTTCAGAAAAAATTATAGTTTGGGGATCTTTCTCTCCTCCCACTTCAGGTGATTGACAGGTCTATTCCTTGTGTGTACGTAGCAAATCAATTGTAGTGGTGCTGGGGAACAGGACTAGTCTAGCCTTTGTCTATGGACCCTGGAAAGGGTGTAACTATAATGGGTGCAGGGACAGCAATGCCACCGGCTTCCCCAGGTCTTTATTGATGGGCTGCCGTGCCAACATCACATTGGCACTTGTGACCTTCTGCAGCCAATCACTGCACCCTGTGATGTGAACGGTGAGGGATACATCATCCCACTAACCTGAACTCTTCACTATTTTATGGCTAATCCCAGACAGCCTCTTTAGGCTCTTAGCGTTCAGTTCCTATTAACATCTAAACAACAGCAATTTAGAACAGATACTTCCAATCAGCGGCGCTAAAGTTCTTACTTCTTGTAAAACTACAACACTCAATATTTCTGAAGCTTTAATTTTGCAACAACAGAAGGGCCACATGTTGGAAATTGTTAGGCTAGAGCAGTGTTCCCCCAACCCCAGTCCTCAAGAGCCACCAACAGATCACGTTGTCAGGATTTCCACAGGTGATGGAATTATCACCTGTGCAATACTAAGGAAATCCTGATAATGTGATCTGTTGGTGGCTCTTGAGGACTGGAGTTGGAGAACACTGGGCTAGAGCTTAACTTTCGCATTCTGGTACATGGCAGCACATATCAATACGAATGCAAAGAGTAAAAGGAGTAGACGTCAGTAGAAACCAATGCAGTTTCTTAAACAGGTGGCAATACAATTACAATGATGCGTTTCGGAGACGGCAGTCTCCTTCTGCAGGGCAACAAGCATATTTCCTTTGCTTGTTGTCCTAAAAAAGGAGACTGTGGTCTTCGAAATGTGTTGACCTGTGCAAAAGAATAAAGACATGGAATAATTAATTTACCTCTATTGGTTTGGGGAGATACACGGTTCCTTCTCCTGATTTTATTGATTCAGCTCGGGGCTGCAGCTGTTCGCCTGTATACAACCTGATTACAGGAGTTGTGACTATCGCAAAACCTTTAGGTAAGTTTTCTACTGTTACTAGCCTGTTGCTCTTCCTGGTAAGATCCTATTGTGCTTTCCTCCACAGTCCTATCTTCTGTATTTTGTGAATAATAATATAGGAAAAACAGCGTCATCGTTGTCCAATGGCTGTTTATGTGTCACAAGTGTGTCACGGCCTGATGTGATCTCAGGGGGATCGGAGATTAGAAGGTCTCAGCGTATAGTTGATTGCAGATTCTATTTAGTGCCCACTCATCATTTACCTTGAGTTGGAGCGTATTTAATTAATTCCATCAGGTACTGAAGGGGTTAAGGTTAATAGCTATCCTGCAGTGATCTAACAGGTTGTTGTAATCTCAGCTACAGCCACTCCCTTTTGCTATAAATATACACTCTTCCCTCCTCCCTATGTCGGCTATAGCTCATACCTATGCTGTCCATGTTGAAGAAGCTTGAGTCTGCAGTCATGTTTCTATTGCAGCTGTGAAGTTTCCTGCTGTAGAAACCAAGGAATACTTTTTGTTGTGTCTTTCCCCACCTGTTTCATGTTGTCTTAACCCTAGAACGCGCCACCATAGAAATCAAAACTTTCACATACCTGGAGCCTTTTAGGCCTGTGTGCAAATAACATGGAGTACCGTATTTTTCGCTTTATAAGACGCACTTTTGTTCCCCCAAATTTTGGGGGAAAGTAAGGGGTGCTTCTTATAAACCGAATATACGGATTATATACTGCAGGGTCCAGGGGAGGTGGGGGCCCCCTAGATCGGTGCTGGGGGCTGCTGGGTGGGCTGGTGGAGGCTGGTGAAGCTGCGGGAGGGAGCCTTTGATCTCCTGCTTCCGCTCATATAATATGCACAGCCGCTGTCCATCACTGTGGTGCTGAAACCGCACCGCGGCGATGGGCTGGGGGAGCTGCGCATATTATATCTGCCTGTGCTCCCTTTGATCGCACATGCACCCCTGTGTTAGATTTGGCCCCCATACTGCTGCCCATACTAAAATAAAAAAAACTCTTTACTTACCCCCTCCAGTGTGTCTCCCCGGTTTCCCTCCTGGTGCTGTGATCATGCACGCAGAGATGTCACTCTGCTGTGCCGATCGCATGACTAGGACCGTGAACCAGGAAATGCAGGCAGGAGGCCGGAGCTCAACCCCAAGGAGGGGGACACGAGGGAGCACAGTGCTGGAGAAGGTAAGGAAAGAGTTTATTTTACTAAAAGCAGCAGCATGGGGGCGATATCTAACACAGGGTGATGTGTGCCAGCCACAGGGGACAGTGTGTGCCAGCCACAGGGGGCCACGTGTGCCAGCCACAGGGGGCAGCGTGTGCCAGCCACAGGGGACCATGTGTGCCAGCCACAGGGGGCCGTGTGTGCTAGCCACAGGGGGCAGTGTGTGCCAGCCACAGGGGGCAGTGTGTGCCAGCCACAGGGGGCAGTGTGTGCCAGCCACAGGGGGCCGTGTGCCAGCCACAAGGGGGCCGTGTGCCAGCCATAGAGGACGTGTGCCAGCAATAGGGGACATGTTGCATCACTGGGGGACGTGTGCCAGCACAAGGGGGCTATATTCAATATAAGGTGGCCATATCCAGATTAAGGGGGCTAATTTTAGGATGGGGGGGCTATGAGGGACATATACTCTATATGATTTGTTAGACGGACACTGGCATTATAAGACGGACCCCATTTATTAAAAAAAAATTCTCTATTCCTTCACCAAATTTGGGGGTGCGTCTTATAATCTGGTGAGTCTTATAAAGCGAAAAATACGGAAACTCAAATACAAATACTTTTCAATGTTTATTTGAGATGTGAATATTTCAAAACATTATAATTATGTGCATAAAACAAAAAAAAGTAATTACACCAACTTAAAACGCCCAATATATGCATTCTATATAATTATATATTATATATATATATACAGTCATATGAAAAAGTTTGGGCACCCCTATTAATGTTAACCTTTTTTCTTTATAATAATTTGGGTTTTTGCAGCAGCTATTTCACTTTCATATATCTAATAACTGATGGGCTGAGTAATATTTCTGGATTGAAATGAGGTTTATTGTACTAACAGAAAATGTGCAATCCGCATTTAAACAAAATTTGACTGGTGCAAAAGTATGGGCACCCTTATCAATTTCTTGATTTGAACACTCCTAACTACTTTTAACTGACTTACTAAAGCACTAAATTGGTTTTGTAACCTCATTCAGCTTTTAACTTCATAGGCAGGTGTATCCAATCATGAGAAAAGGTATTTAAGGTGGCCACTTGCAAGTTGTGAACCTATTTGAATCACCTATGAAGAGTGGCATCATGGGCTCTTCAAAACAACTCTCAAATGATCTGAAAACAAAGATTATTCAACATAGTTGTTCAGGGGAAGGATACAAAAAGTTGTCTCAGAGATTTAAACTGTCAGTTTCCACTGTGAGGAACATAGTAAGGAAATGGAAGAACACAGGTACAGTTCTTGTTAAGCCCAGGAGTGGCAGGCCAAGAAAAATATTAGAAAGGCAGAGAAGATGAATGGTGAGAACAGTCAAGGACAATCCACAGACCACCTCCAAAGACCTTCAGCATCATCTTGCTGCAGATGGTGTCAATGTGCATCGGTCAACAATACAGCGCACTTTGCACAAGGAGAAGCTGTATGGGAGAGTGATGCGAAAGAAGCCGTTTCTGCAAGCACACCACAAACAGAGTTGCCTGAGCTATGCAAAAGCACATTTGGACAAGCCAGTTACATTTTGGAAGAAGGTCCTGTGGACTGATGAAACAAAGATTGAGTTGTTTGGTCATACAAAAAGGCGTTATGCATGGAGGCAAAAAAACACGGCATTCCAAGAAAAGCACTTGCTACCCACAGTAAAATTTGGTGGGGGTTCCATCATGCTTTGGGGCTGTGTGGCCAATGCCGGCACCGGGAATCTTTTTAAAGTTGAGGGTCGCATGGATTCAACTCAGTATCAGCAGATTCTTGACAATAATGTGCAAGAGTCAGTGACGAAGTTGAAGTTACGCAGGGGTGGATATTTCAGCAAGACAATGATCCAAAACACCGCTCCAAATCTACTCAGGCATTCATGCAGAGGAACAATTACAATGTTCTGGAATGGCCATCCCAGTCCCCAGACCTGAATATCATTGAAAATCTGTGGGATGATTTGAAGCGGCTGTCCATGCTCGGCGACCATCAAACTTAACTGAACTGGAATTGTTTTGTAAACAGGAATGGTCAAATATACCTTCATCCGGGATCCAGGAACTCATTAAAAGCTACAGGAATCGACTAGAGGCTGTTATTTTTGCAAAAGGAGGATCTACAAAATATTAATGTCACTTTTATGTTGAGGTGCCCATACTTTTGCACCAGTCAAATTTTGTTTAAATGCGGATTGCAAATTTTCTGTTAGTACAATAAACCTCATTTCAATCCAGAAATATTACTCAGTCCATCAGTTATTAGATATATGAAACTGAAATAGCTGTTGCAAAAACCCAAATTGTTATAAAGAAAAAAGGTTAACATTAATAGGGGTGCCCAGACTTTTGCATATGACTGTGTATATATATATATATATATATATATATATATAAATGATTTTTTTTGTCTAAAAGTTTGTTATATAAAAGTTGTAGTAAACATGGTGCAGGAATATTTATTTTCAAAAACTTTCTTTTTCAACTTTACTGATTACCCCAACAATTTTCACATATTATTTTTTCGGAAGAATGTTTCTTGCAGACATTTTGTGCACAAGTAGTACAGAAACGCTCAGATTTCCTTTCAATCTTTACTGGACAAATATAACAGCGCTTTTTTTTTTTTCTCTTGGCTCTGGATGTTCCTGAAAATGTATACCACATTGGATCATAGCTTCCGTAATTTGCCTTGGCAAGCATTTCGTGTTGCTTTGCTCCATCATGGTAGGCATCAAAAGTTCAAAGACAAAGTAAGACAAGATAAAGACAAAGTCTTCCCCAGCAACAGTACAGACAAAAAGACTGAGGATCACACGTAAACCAAGTACAGGCCTAAAAGGCCCCAGGTATGTGAATATGGGGTAGTCCCAAAAAAGAGTTGTTTTACCGAAATGCCTATAACATAAAAATATATGAACAACTGGAAATTACTAACAACTATATACCTGAGGAATACCTAGCGTTTCAAAATGCTAACTAAAGTAATCTTGCAGAAAATAGAAAACAAGTAACCTAGCAGGCCTGCGAGGCCCCAGGTATGTGTTCTAGGGTTAATGCAGTGGCGAGACTAGCATCTTGCTATCCCTCACTAGTCGGGGGGAGTTCAGGGCCAGCGAGGGTCTAGGCATGTGATGGCGCATGGGGGGGAAGAACCCGTCTAGGGATGTTGGGGAGTGCAGGGTGAGTGTTAGGAGGTGACCACGCTCCCCTCTCCCTAGCACCAGGGCCTTCCATCGTATTGCTATCCTGGTGTCCCTCTGTGTTGCGCTGCTCCACGGGAGTCCTCTCCTACCTGACGTGACACCTGCAGTCACATTGTGACATTATGGTATTGTAATTCAGCTTTAGTTAATTAAGGATGATCGAATACCTTAAATCAGGGTTCCCAAACTCCAGTCCTCAAGGCCCACCAACAGTGCATGTTTTTAGGATTTCCTTAGCATTGCACTGCTGTTGGAACCAGCACCTGGGCAGGTAATTACATTAACACCTGTGCAATACTAAGGAAATCCCAAAAACCTGCACTGTTGGTGGGCCTTGAGGACTGGAGTTGGGGACCTCTGCCTTAAATATTCAGCATTAGGTCGCCGCTATTCGACTATTCGCGAATATTCGATGCGCAATGTAAGTCTATGGGAAACCCGAATAACAACGGTTTGGAACTATTCGGGCTTCCCATAGACTTACATTGCGCATCAAATATTCGCATAGCGGTGAGGTATTTGTCGGATATTCGCGAAGCCGAATATTTGAGATATTTGATCATCCCTATAGTTAATGCTTTCCAGATTTTCCAATTTTATACAACCACATTAAAAATCAGCATATGCGCAGTCCTATGTACAGATCACATCCGTTTTCCTCTCTGTCCCATCTGACAAACTCATCACTGCTGCTTTATTGGAAATAATTTTTGTCAACCATTCAATATACACAGGATAAATATACTGAGATGAAATGTAGAGTAATGGGGGGAAATAGCCTCATCATATAGCATCTCATTATCTCAGCTACTCATTAGGAAGCTAAACCCTATCCTTTATTCACGTGACAGCACAACGGTAATTATTTCACCTCTTACTCTTCCTCCTGACCCTGTCTGTTCCCATTTTATTCACTCCTCTTCCATCACAAGAAGCCCATCATTAAATTAGCGGTGCCAGGTTTCATTAGCACCACATCTGTCCGTTCCGTATGGAGAACATCAGACTTTCCCGATTTGTTTCCTTTAAATGTCTTGTAGGGTCTTCTTAACAGGGTCTTCTAAGGAAATAAATTTATGGTCCATGTTTCCAATGCAGAGTGACTTGTTTGCAATAATAGTTGTGCTTGGTTCTGATGTCTTATAAGGGGTCTGTATGACTTTCTCCTCTCTCCCCATTGAAAACGTGTATGTGAGAGGAACAGTCTGCAAAACGGATATTATATTGGGTTTTTCCACTGCCTGAGAGCAAAGTGTAAGTTGCATCAGTCCGGAACGTACAAGAGAAGGTGCGATCCTATCTCATGTGTCCGCAATAAAATAAGCCCTAGCAGGAATTTTCAGCATTTTCAATATAAGGCTTAAATATAATCCCTACCCCGAAAATAAGCCCTAGTCGCAGCTGAATAATGAAGTGTCCGTGCAGCTAAAGTTAAAGGTACTGCAGGACACATAATTATAGAAAGCAGAAACCCCCAAAGAGAAAAGAAAGAAGACAGAAGGCCCCGCAATCATACTCACTAGATGCCGAACGGGAGGACCTGCAGCAGATCACACACCCACACACATCAGATCGCACACCCACACACATCAGATCGCACACCCACACACATCAGATCGCACACCCACACACATCAGATCGCACACCCACACACATCAGATCGCACACCCACACACATCAGATCGCACACCCACACACCTCAGATCACACACCCACACACATCAGATCACACACCCACACACATCAGATCACACACCCACACATCAGATCACACACCACCACACATCAGATCACACACCACCACACATCAGATCACACACCCACACACATCAGATCACACACCCACACATCAGATCACACACCACCACACATCAGATCGCACACCCACACACATCAGATCACACACCCACACACATCAGATCACACACCCACACACATCAGATCACACACCCACACATCAGATCACACACCACCACACATCAGATCACACACCACCACACATCAGATCACACACCCACACACATCAGATCACACACCCACACATCAGATCACACACCACCACACATCAGATCACACACCACCACACATCAGATCACACACCCACACACATCAGATCGCACACCCACACACATCAGATCACACACCCACACACATCAGATCGCACACCCACACACATCAGATCACACACCCACACACATCAGATCACACACCCACACACATCAGATCACACACCACCACACATCAGATCACACACCCACACACATCAGATCACACACCTACACACATCAGATCACACACCCACACACATCAGATCGCACACCCACACACATCAGATCACACACCCACACACATCAGATCACACACCCACACACATCAGATCGCACACCCACACACATCAGATCGCACACCCACACACATCAGATCACACACCTACACACATCAGAGCACACACCCACACACATCAGATCGCACACCCACACACATCAGATCGCACACCCACACACATCAGATCACACACCTACACACATCAGATCACACACCCACACACATCAGATCACACACCCACACACATCAGATCACACACCACCACACATCAGATCACACACCACCACACATCAGATCACACACCCACACACATCAGATCACACACCCACACACATCAGATCACACACTCACACACCTCAGATCACACACACATACATCAGATTGTGCACACATCAGATTGCACACACTCACAAACATCAGATCGTACTACACACAGTCACACATCAGATCGTGCACACACACACTCACCACACTGAGCAATACCGATTGCTTTTGGCCGACAGAGAATGCTGGGAAGCAGTGCAGTAGAAAACACAGAGGACCTGCGGTGGAACACATCAATGTGTTCCACCACTGAATCCTCCATGCGTTCTGCCACAGGTTCTTACGCTCCATTGCACTGCATCCCATCTTCCCTATATTGCCGGATGTGGTGAGTGTGTGTGCAGTCTGATGTGTTTGAGTATGAGTTTATGTGTGCACGACGTTATGTATGTGAGTGTGCTGGCCAGAAACAGGGGAGAACCACGTGGAGCATACCTGTTGGGAGCACCCACCGACGGTCGCAAGTGGAGCTGGGAGCCATTGAAACTCCTTGGGTCTGGTAAGTATGAGTCTCCTGGGAAGGAGGGGGTCTCCTGTTTTTGGGGGGTAAACTTACCCCCCAACCATGTTTTCCCTAAAAATAAGACCTACCCGAAAATAAGCTCAAGTGCATTTTTTGGGGCAAAAAAAATATAAGGTAGTGCCTTATTTTTGGAAAAACACGGTAGTACAGCAGTTTATGGGAATGGTCTGCTCACCACAACCAACTTTTAAGGGGGAGGGCTGAAAGGGGTTAGGTATTTCTTTAGATTATCAACAACACCAACATCAGCTGCCACTGACAGGCACCAAGAACATTCCATTACAATCATTCCATGTTTCCAATCCCACAACCTGAGAAATAATTTGGCCATAAAGGAATGACGGACTGAAGTTTGGGAGGACGAGGAGGAAGAGTCATCTTTATAGTTATATTTTAACTTTTTCGGGATGGGGAAACGGGTTCCCCAAATGAGAATGGTCTATTCTCCTATTCCACGTACTAGAGACAATTGATACTTTATTTTATAGAATGCTGTGCTTCTTCCGGAAACTTAATGCTCATATTTTTAACCCGAGACGTCTGGCTTATTACAAGGCCATTACAAGGGTCAGATTTCACAGATTTCTTTACAGATTCCAAGATAAAAATCTGCCTGAAATCCAACCATTGTCTATATCTGGTCCATATAAACAATGGTTTTTCAATCCCATAAAAAAATGTCTTCACATAATTTTTGTTTTTGAAGCAAACTTACAGAAACAGCATGCTACTTATTTTCAGGCATGGAAAAACGGACATAGCCCAAAAGTGACAGAATTTTTTTAATTATTATTATTATTATTTATTTATTTATTTTTTTTTTAATAAAGCTTGATTTTGGGCAATTTAAACGTTTGGTCTAAAACTTCGTTAACTCACGGGGCAAACTTTAGTTTTAGGTGGAAATTTTTTCTAAGGGAATTTTAGCTTTCTTTTTTATACCATTCATAAAGCCCCCTTCAGACATCCGTGATTCCGGTACATATGACGTTGTTTTCATACATATCGAAGACAATGATATTTGCAGACCCAAAAATCAATTGGTCTGCGCACTCATCAGTGTTTTTTCATGGACGTATATTCGTGTGGCGCTCACGTGTGTCCGTGTGTTGCGCACAGAGACAAGTCCGTTTTTGTCCATCAGCACGGGTGTCACACGGATCACACACTGATGTGATCCGTGTGACATGTACCGGAGAAAACATGTTTTGTTTTTTTTTTAAATAAAATGATTTTCTATACTCACCTGTCTCCAGCGCTACAGTCACTTGCTTCCAGGCCCACTCAATATACTCATTAATATTTACTGCACCGTGGACCCGGAAGCAGCAGCAGTGCCAAAGACGGTGGCAGAGACAGGTGAGTAAAAAGTTCCTGATCTCTGTGTGCTATCACAGATAGTACATGGAGAACACTCATGAGCCAAAATCATGGCACACAGATGGGCCATATTCACCTTCAACACTGATCGTGAAAAATGTGCGGTTTTATCACTGACGTGTGAAGGGGGCTTAACGCTGTGTTTTTTCCTCAAGTGTCTACACCAAAATATGCACAAGCAATAGTCTCAATTTATTTCTTTTATGTTGCATTTTTTTTTTGCATTATGTTTTTGGTGTACTGTTTTTTAAATGCACTTTTAGTGCAAAAATGCTACAATGCTGCTCTGAAAATGTAATTGCAATTTTGCATACATAATTTGGGCTCCTCATATAAAGAGAAAAATGCGCCGTTCGTCAGCATCTTTAAATACACAGTAGTCATGAGTTTTCGTGAAATCACATCCACTTTGCTTGAACTATTAAGTGTAAAAGATTTAGTAGAAAACAAAAAAGCAGCGAAAAGAAAGCAGAATATGGAGGTTTATGAGATAATTGATGGGCACAGAGGGTGGCATTTTGTAGAGAAAGTGAGCCAGGGGAATTTCAGAGGTTTCTGTATTAGAACATCCCAGATAAAAAAAAAACCTTATATACAGTAATTCCACTTGTGCTATAAATTTGTGCAGTTGGGCATTCAGTCATTTTTAATGGTTAGTGATCCATATCAATTAAAAAGAAGCAGAAGCAGCAGCCGACTCTTCAAAGCCCATCAGTAAGTATGAGACACGTGACAATAATCTCTGCGATGATAGTAGAGGATGTGTGCGGTGTAAAGTGGCGACTGGAAAGCGTTGCCTGCTCCTGTCTACTGTCAACTATCAACGTGTCTGAACGGGTTATAGCGATATCACATTAAAGTATTCATTCAACACTTCAAAGATATGGAATCGGATCGGTCATAGTTCACACTGTGTAGTGTAATCATCACACTTCACCAAATGTATGTGACGCGCCCACAGGGTCTTTGGAGGACACTCGTCGCCTGGCTGGTGGAGAGGAGGGATCTCACAGTGGCCTGGCCCAGTTCCGTGACCCCGGTGGTTTCAATAAATGGGGTTTGTTGATGATGGGGATAGTAGTTATTCGTGACGCCCCCTGACGAAGAGTCTATCGAAACACGTGTCGGACGGCTATGCTCCTGACTGGTAATGTCTCTCTTCTAATGCTCCTTATGTCTGGTTACACTGTTTGTTGCCTGTCTCTGGTGTGGGTATGTTGAGACATGGCTAGTCACCTGGCTAATTTAACAGATTGATGATGATCTCAGGTGATCAGTGTAATGTGATACATATATATATATATGTTTTATATGGCTGCAGTGACATCTAATGGCGATAGCTAGTAGGTACAGATAGATGGTATCTATACCGCAATATATGTGATTGCAGGCCTGATTCAGTTTGCAATCTACGTCATTTTGTGGGTGATGATTACCACCACTGTGTATATTGGAGGTGATATATATAAAAACTTGTGGTATATTCAGTCCTGACTGTGATAGGGTTGGGCTTATTTGAGCCGGTGGTGTTATACAACTATCAGGACTGACCACTTTAAGATATATACAATTATTTTTGATATATAACAATTGTTGCCTGACCTGTATATAAACATTGGCGGTATTTATCTAACTAGCTAAGATCCGCTTTGATAGGATTGTTATCAGCCATGAGGCCTTATTTACATCAATTTAGCTCACACATTGTATGGTGGATAATCTATTTTCCTCGATATATATTTTTATGAGTGAGAGTAATTGGAATTATGGATACTAAATTACAGATATATATGATGTTTATGAAATGTAATATAATTGTGACATTACCTTGTCTAGAGCATATATGAATATCATGCATATTATGTTGGTCCTTACCACTGCCTGCACTAAAGATTGTTCATACTAATAAAAAATAAAAAATTGAATTATATCTTATTGTGTGTCTGGGCTTCTATGATCGCCTTTTCTCCTTTCTTGTTCACATATTCATGCGATTTGCCCTCACACGTAGTCCTATCTGATGATTAGATTGATGGTTTCTACTATATATATAATGAATATCAGTTCACTGTATCTCACCCTTTCTGGGGGCAGATGGTAGCACAGCTGGGCTGGTACAGCTTTCCACAGGCAGAGCTCAGGCCCTCAGGGAGGTTGGGAGTAGTAGTCCACTCTATTACAGGAGCACGGGGTGGATCAGACGACACAGCGGTTGCAGTTTAAGTTCTTTACTCACTGAGATGTCACCACCTTTGGACTGTCTGACTCCGCTGTGATGGGCCCCAGCCAATCCCGGATGGTTCGGAGGTCAGAACCGGTGTTACTTTTCATGAGTCCTTCCTCCCTGCGCTGTGTGGTGTGAGTCCCTGCAGCTTGAAGCCTCGCGGGGACCAGAGGCCTTGAATGGAACCCGTTCCTGTCCTGTATCACAGGCAGCACAAGTCCGTAGTTGGTGCCGTCCGTTTGGTCATGACTCCTCGCTCTATATGTTGCTGTGCCCCGGGCACTTTCTGTGGGCCAGAAGATTTGAAATCCTCTGCCTGGCGGAACGTGAAGTGCCCACCAGCCTAGGGCTCCGCACCTTGAGATGTGCGCCGGTCCTGAGGGAGCTATCAGCTCTCCCCTCAGCAACCGTGTTCTCCTGCGTCTCACTTGTTTTCTGGTTATCGCTGTTCTGTTTGTGTGTGTCGCCTTGCTCCCCAGATGTCAACCTCCTCCCTCCCGGGTTCCTGAATTAGTGAGAAGAGGGTCCACTACATTAGTGATGGCCACACTCCAATGTCTGTACCCTAGACCAATCCCAGTGAGGGGGCATCCGTGTGTTGTGGTGATTTGGGGTGGTTTACCGGCAATGACCTCCTCCTTACCAGGGATGAAAACTGCACCTCTGTCACCCTATGGTGACTGAAGCCTCAGGGGTGCCACATATCAACTACATTATTGGTGGCTGATACACTGTGCTTGCAGTGTTTGATCAACTCACACTGAGGGTAACAAACAGCATTATCAGATGTAGTGTGCACCCCAAAAAGAAATGGAAATCAACTGTCCACCTGCCTCCGGAAGTGATCTGTCTATGGCTGGCTGTATGTGGGTGAAGACCTGAACTCCACAATTAGTGACTTCCATTGGTGTTCAGATCAAGTCCCAAACTAAACTTTATCTAAAGTCTGGCTGAACCCGCCGAACCAAACATCCATGAGTCCGCTCATCTCTACTGACAATATTTTGTATGGTACACCTTAGGATCATTATTATAAGGACTAAAATCAAAAAGGTGTATGTACCACTATAACTGCTGTGGGGCTCATGGAGAATGTGAGCTCCAATAAAAGGCTTTTTCCAATCTTCATAGATGGATATTTTTAGATAGTGCTTGAAAATGCAAGCAGTTTTGCAATTTACTGTTTATAAAAATTTGCAGCTGTTCTTGAGATAGTAACACTTTTTTTGTTCATAGCTTGTTGTACAGTTAGGTCCAGAAATATTTGGACAGTGACACAATTTTCGCGAGTTGGGCTCTGCATGCCACCACATTGGATTTGAAATGAAACCTCTACAACAGAATTCAAGTGCAGATTGTAACGTTTAATTTGAAGGTTTGAACAAAAATATCTGATAGAAATTGTAGGAATTGTCACATTTCTTTACAAACACTCCACATTTTAGGAGGTCAAAAGTAATTGGACAAATAAACCAAACCCAAACAAAATATTTTTATTTTCAATATTTTGTTGCGAATCCTTTGGAGGCAATCACTGCCTTAAGTCTGGAACCCATGGACATCACCAAACGCTGGGTTTCCTCCTTCTTAATGCTTTGCCAGGCCTTTACAGCCGCAGCCTTCAGGTCTTGCTTGTTTGTGGGTCTTTCCGTCTTAAGTCTGGATTTGAGCAAGTGAAATGCATGCTCAATTGGGTTAAGATCTGGTGGTTGACTTGGCCATTGCAGAATGTTCCACTTTTTTGCACTCATGAACTCCTGGGTAGCTTTGGCTGTATGCTTGGGGTCATTGTCCATCTGTACTATGAAGCGCCGTCCGATCAACTTTGCGGCATTTGGCTGAATCTGGGCTGAAAGTATATCCCGGTACACTTCAGAATTCATCCGGCTACTCTTGTCTGCTGTTATGTCATCAATAAACACAAGTGACCCAGTGCCATTGAAAGCCATGCATGCCCATGCCATCACGTTGCCTCCACCATGTTTTACAGAGGATGTGGTGTGCCTTGGATCATGTGCCGTTCCCTTTCTTCTCCAAACTTTTTTCTTCCCATCATTCTAGTACAGGTTGATCTTTGTCTCATCTGTCCATAGAATACTTTTCCAGAACTGAGCTGGCTTCATGAGGTGTTTTTCAGCAAATTTAACTCTGGCCTGTCTATTTTTGGAATTGATGAATGGTTTGCATCTAGATGTGAACCCTCTGTATTTACTTTCATGGAGTCTTCTCTTTACTGTTGACTTAGAGACAGATACACCTACTTCACTGAGAGTGTTCTGGACTTCAGTTGATGTTGTGAACGGGTTCTTCTTCACCAAAGAAAGTATGCGACGATCATCCACCACTGTTGTCATCCGTGGACGCCCAGGCCTTTTTGAGTTCCCAAGCTCACCAGTCAATTCCTTTTTTCTCAGAATGTACCCGACTGTTGATTTTGCTACTCCAAGCATGTCTGCTATCTCGCTGATGGATTTTTTCTTTTTTTTCAGCCTCAGGATGTTCTGCTTCACCTCAATTGAGAGTTCCTTAGACCGCATGTTGTCTGGTCACAGCAACAGCTTCCAAATGCAAAACCACACACCTGTAATCAACCCCAGACCTTTTAACTACTTCATTGATTACAGGTTAACGAGGGAGACGCCTTCAGAGTTAATTGCAGCCCTTAGAGTCCCTTGTCCAATTACTTTTGGTCCCTTGAAAAAGAGGAGGCTATGCATTACAGAGCTATGATTCCTAAACCCTTTCTCCGATTTGGATGTGAAAACTCTCATATTGCAGCTGGGAGTGTGCACTTTCAGCCCATATTATATATATAATTGTATTTCTGAACATGTTTTTGTAAACAGTTAAAATAACAAAACTTGTGTCACTGTCCAAATATTTCTGGACCTAACTGTATATGAGACCGACCACCTCTGCTGTCTAGATAGTAAGCAATACACTGAAACTGGCAGGGATTAGGCGGTAACAGAGTGTGCCAGCGATCCTGACCAGTTTCAAACTGCTTACAAGCTCAATACAAAAGAGCTTGGAAACACTGATACCTCTGTGCACCGGATATCCCCTCCTTACTAACCAGATTCCTACAATGTATGTCTTCAATTTCATCCTTTTTCTCCACTGTATTTCTAAAACTTAACGTGGACAAAACAGAATCCATCATCTTTTCCCCATCTCTCTCAACCCCCCCCTCAACAGATCTATCCGTCGAAGTCAAGAGCTGCTCACTCTCCCCAGTCCCACGTGCTCGCTGTTCTCTCCTTCAAGCTACACATTCAAGCAGCGTGCAAAAAGAGAAATCCAGCTCCAAAATATCAGTTAAAATCTGGTTTCCCGGTACCTACCTGCATGCAACCTCAGATCCTCACAAGATCTCCATCTCTACTCCCCTCTTATCTCCTCTTCCCACAATCCCATACAAGATTTCTCCCGTGCCTCCCCCATACTCTGGAATGCTCTACCCCAGCATATCAGACTCTCTCCTACCGTGGAAACCTTCAAAAGGAAACTGAAGACCCACCTCTTCTGACAAACCTACAGAAATCCCCAGTCCACTATACCCCTGCACGACCATCTTTACCCTTGCCTACTGTATCCTCACCCATTCACTGTAGACAGTGAACCCTCAAGGGCAGGGAACTCTCTCCTTCTGTACAGTCTGTTTTGTATTGTTCATGATTTTTACATATATCCTATTCCCTGGTAAAGCGCCATGGAATAAATGGCGCTATAATAATAAATAATAATATGTTCTGCAGTTTAGCAGCAGTGGTCGGTCTCTAAGGCAACAAGCCGTAAACAAAAGAAGAATGTTAATATCTCAAGCACGGTTGAGAATTTTAATAAGCAGTAAATAGCAAAATTACTTGCATTTCCAAGCACAGTCTGATACTACCCATTTATGAAGATAGGAATGACTCTTCAAATAACCGTGGCATCCTTAAGTAAAGTTGGAAATGTGGCCCCATTCCACCTTAGGTTGGTCTCCTAAGTATTGGCTACCATTGCAGTTTCATCCATTGTTCCTTTCCCTTTGTTATTGGTTGGTAAGTAAGGGGTACTTCACACACAGCGAGATCGCTACTGAGATCGCTGCTGAGTCACGTTTTTTGTGACCTCATTAGCGATCTCGCGGTGTGTGACACTGAGCAGCGATCTGGCCCCTGCTGTGAGATCGCTGCTCGTTACACACAGCCCTGGTTCGTTTTTTTATTGTTGCTCTCCCGCTGATAAGCACACATCGCTGTGTGTGACAGCGAGAGAGCAACAATCCTGAATGTGCAGGGTGCAGGAGCCGGCGTCTGACAGCCTGCGGTAAGCTGTAACCAAGGTAAACATCGGGTAACCAAGGTGGTTACCCGATATTTACCTTCGTTACCAGCCTCCGCAGCTCTCACGCTGCCAGTGCCGGCTCCTGCTCCCTGCACATGCTAAGTTAAGCGGTGTGAGCTGGTAACTAAGGTAAACATCGGGTAACCATACCCGATGTTTACCTTAGTTACCAGTGTCCGCAGCTTCCAGACGCCGGCTCCATGCAAGCGCAGCGTCGCTTGCACTTTGCTGCTGGCTGGGGGCTGGTCACTGGTCGCTGGTGAGATCTGCCTGTTTGACAGCTCACCAGCGACCATGTAGCGATGCAGCAGCGATCCTGACCAGGTCAGATTGCTGGTCGGATCGCTGCTGCATCGCTAAAGTGTGAAGGTACCCTAACTGGAGCAGGAATCCTTTTTCCAGGAATTGCACAGTTTGCAAACAAGGGGGTGAGACTTTGCCCTCAAAGCTGTAACAATGCATCGCCCACTGGTGGACACAGACAGAAAAGGGTCCCTGTGCAAGAACAATATATGGGCCCTTTGCAGCCCAAGAGCTCATAATAATGCATTGGACCTGCATCGCCCCTGCATGTGGACCTATTGGCCTAAAATTGAAACAGAATAGTAGTTTTTTTTTTGATACTTTTGTACCCAGTTATCTTTTTTTTTTTTTTTGCTCCAATGCCTCTAAAACAATAATTAAAATAAAAGTCTTGATAAAACATCTCCTGCCGTTTTGTGTTTACAGCCCTAGTGCAGACCTATGTGTCTCCTTGGTGGCGCACTTTAACCCTAGAATGCATACCTGGGGCCTCGCAAGCCTGCTAGGTTACTTGTTTTCTATTGTAGATGTCTATGGTTGCACGTTCTAGGGTTAAATAACAATTTCATTATCACCATCTTTTCCAAATTTGCTCTCTGTAATTGAGGTTTACCCGTAGAGCGGGGCAAGTGGTGGAGAAGAAGCACCACTGATTTACCATAATTGCAAAGTAGAAGAAACATTTATAAGACTGGCTATAAAAATGTTGATTCTTGAAGGTCTCTCGTAAACCCCGGTATCCGCCCCACGACCATGCACTGGGTATCTAACACTACTGAACGTCGTCGATGTATCAGGGGTTAATGTTGTAAAGATATTGCCTAGATGAAAAGAATGCCAGCCATTAGCCGCAATCCCAGTGCCGGCAGTATTGTACCAGCAGAATAAATTCTTTTCCCTGCTGCCCCGCTGATTCCCTGAGTTCAGTTAAATGTCAACTCAGCTTTGACAAACTGCAAATTACCAGAGGGCATGTAGTTCTTTCAATCCCACTGAACCCTATCAACAGGGATTTAATACCATATCACTCACACTGGTTTGGGTCTAGGTATAACCCCCATTGGGAGTAACCAACTCCCACTATGCGGAGGTGAGGAAACAAGTTTATTGGACAGATTGAAGGAGGGGGGCAATGACACTAAAAGGCACCAAGGTCCAAAATTACAAATGCTTTTCCTTTCTCCAAGGAAACCTGGACCTAATTACTGGTTGACATGCACAATTCACAGGCAAATATATCATGGAAACAGATGATACATGTAGCTGCTGGTGCGAGGAGTACAAATAGCAGTGGATGAAAGGCAAATGGGGGGTTATTTACTAAGCAAATTACTTTTGAAATCCCACTGTCTTAAAGCACCACTTGTGGATTTAGATGGCGATAAAAAGGGCTTTAGGTAGTAGGTGCATAGGGGACGCAGTGTAAAGCCGCCCCTATGTGATATTCTGGGGCCTAAGGTACTGTATACATCGGAACACTCTTGTGACTTGGCCTATTGTAGAAGGCACCGAAGGAGATAGTTCCTGATAAAATTTTGGTTGAGGACAGAAAGTTGGAGGAGGGTGGGCTAGAGCAGGATCCGATGCGTTAGGTCTGTTTTGAGCCGGGAGGACACTGAAGGGGAGTTTGGTGCCGTAGAATAGAAAGGAGCAGCTAACTGGCAAGATACCACAAAGACAGAGTAGGACAAGTTCAGAACTGTCCTTCTTATTCAGAATTAACTATATTACCTCAAGGGATCAAGAGTAGTTGTTATAGGTCTCAGTCAAAGGTTACAAGAACCAAGCAGCCACTGTAGGAATCAGTAAGGCCATTGGTTTATGGATTGCAACAAAACTCAGCTCAAATTAGGAAGCACCGGGGGAACCGACAACGCGATTGAAAGAGTAAACGTTCAGAGACTGACTTGTTGCCTGTTACTTTGGAGATGTAAAATTACCTGATTGAAGGGGTATTCCCACAATAGCAATATATATATATATATGTGTATGTATATATATATATATATATATATATATATATATATATATATATACATACACATATATATATATATGTGTGTATATATATATATATATATATATATGTGTATATGTGTATATATATATATATATATGTGTATATATATGTGTATATGTGTATATATATATATGTGTGTATATATATATATATGTGTATATATATATATATATATATATGTATATATATATATATATATATATATATATATATATATATATACATATATATATATATATAAAATCTCTTGTACCTTTCAGTGTATTTTCATCTATATCTGCCCCATTGTGCATCCAAATTCACGTTGGCTGAATGAACAGTCCTATTTGCTAAAACTACATTTCCTAGCAGCACCTTGCTTCTCCTCAGTACTGCAGGACTCTCCCTCCACTCCCCTCTCTCCTAAGTACTATGTAATAAATGTCAACTTGGGCAATTTTCATTTATTTGGAAGACATGACCATTGATAATTTTGAACGTAGAGATTGTCACCCACTTTTATGCAGTATTCATTGCTATTCCCAAACTCTATACTTCGTTTGTGGTTCCTGGGACCTTTAGAGCATGATCATGCAGCTGGAATCAATAGGATCTTCAGCATAGCATAGCTGAAATGTGCTACAAAACCCGGCTGTCAGATGTTTTATTACTATACAGGGTCATTATATGATCTGAGCATGCTCGACCAACAGTATTTGAATGTCTGTAGTATGGATCCAGTGGCAGCGGAGAGTAGAGACAGCCCTGAACAGCCATTATTAGGGGGTGATAGCGTGCAAATGTAAAAATTTGCATTGGCACACATGATTAATTCTATATGTGCAGAAAACTTAAGACCACATTATTATTTTAGGATGTGGTTTCTAAAGATGTTTCAATTGTTTTTGGAATAGTTTTTTTTCTGAAACTTTTTGTAAATTCTTTTGATTGGACAGTGCCTAATTTAGAGTGATTTTCATCAGGAGAAGCTTTAAAGAAGTGACATGAACTTTTTTCCTACCTGGCATTTTTCATACCGTGAAGCAGAAGCAAACTCTCCAAAGTCTGAAAATGTGACGAGCTTAGTGATTTTACAATAGAAATGAATAACAAGAGTTTTTTACAGTAGGTTTTTTTATTGGAAATGTTGAAGTCAAACACGGTGAAACTTCATCGATATAAAGTACAAACTTCTGAGTGATTTTCAAAGGTTTTATTAAGAGTGGACCCGCTCCAAAAGACCCTCAGAAAACTCTGTGTCCTGATTTTTCTCAGTTTATACGCAGAATTCCAGAACTACAAAGACATAATTCTGACTCATGTTTTTGTTGTTAGAGTCATGCATCATCATAAAAAATATCAAGAAGAAGATTTGAAAATATATACAAAAATTGGCAGAAAAATACTTACAAAATTAAATATCTAGGTGGAGATGTAAGGTCCCATTCACACCAAATGTTTGAATCCTGTATTTTCATGAATAAAAATAATGGTCCCTTAAAAAAGGATTCAACAGGACACATATCCCTGGTACCACTGTTGCTACTGTAACGAAACAGGATATCACCTCTATCTGGTAAGCGGCCATTGCGCCGAGAGCTGGATATATTGCTTGTCACCATGCTGGTAACCGGTTTCTTGACCATTGAGAGTTTTATGGCAACCAGCCCATAAAATTGGACTTCCTCTTCGACCTCCTGAAGAACCTAGAGGAAGGCGAAACACGTCGAGTTGTTTTTGTCCATGAGAAGCTCTTGACTTGCATTTCTTCTATACGATCCATTGGGAAAGTGATAAGTACCCTCAGAATTTAATCTACCCTATATCTGCCAAATCATTTGTCTTTTGACATCAGCACTGTGCACTCTATTCTATCACTATGGCACTTCATTAGGCACTGCACTTTTTTTCGGCAGGGATAGGCAGGGGAAGTCTACAGTGAGTGGGGACGCCATTATGCAAACATAGGGTGCCGATTTCCGCTGACAGGTAGGGCACAGGAAGGAGTGACTCAATAGGGTCGGCATTATCTTTCTATTTTACTGTGCACCTTGAGTTAAAAAATTCTTTGAATTATTCACCAAAAATTACACTTGGTTGGGATTTTAATATTATTCTAATAAAAATTTATTTTAAGTATATTTTTGCCCTATGATACACGTATTTACTACCCTCAGTAATAAGAGAAATTTACTGTAAGGAAACAGGATCTGTTTGGATTTTGTTATCCAAAATGGACAGAAAAAGGGGCCTGAATCATTTTCGTGTTTTACGCCATCTTTTTTAATATTGTTGTGTGCCTCCAATTATTTAAAAAATACACTAAACACATCCAGCCAGCTCTAAACTAATAAAATAAGTATACTCACTGTCATGCCTCTGATTTTATCCGGCTCCTTCCTGTGCTGTGGTCCGTTTCCCTCTCCACTTGACTACAGACAGGTTTGGTCGCTGTCCAGGTTCTGAACAATTTGTTTTTGTGTTTCCACGTGTTGTATTCATTGCCTTTTTGCAAACAGGTGTTTTCTATTATGTAATTTGGTAAACCCTATCACCCGCCGGGTGTAACTATTTACAGTAAACCTTCCCCAGGCTTCCATTCTCCACTGGTGATATATCTATAGTGGACCGTGCTTGCAACTGCAGTCTATTGAATTTTGTGGTTTTCCTTATTCATTATTACTTTTGCTTTACCTTCCCCGGTTTCGTAAGGAGGTAAGTGGAACTCTTGATGGTCGCTTAGCAAGCAATTTCGTCCAAGTTGTCATCTGTCACTCTAGGTATGGGGAAGTACCAAGTTAACCACGAAACAAAAGGGAAGGGAAACCCTGTGTCTAAGGAAGGGGGAGATGGTGAGCCCTGACCAAGCTTACCGCTGGGCCCTGGATTCCCTCACCACCTTAGATAACCCTAGATAGGTTCCACACTTGGGCACCGAGCCGGGATACCTGACCCTAGGCTGATCCTGATCTCCGCCCTAAATAGGGAGCAGATGGGATGAGCTCTTCGTCAAGGGAAGGGAAACCCTGTGTCTAGTGAAGGGGGAGATGGTGAGCCTTGACCAAGCTTACCGCTGGGCCCTGGATTCCCTCACCACCTTAGATAATACTAGATAGGTTCCACACTTCTGTACCGAGCCGGATAACTGACCCTAGGTCGACCCTGATCTCCGCCCTAAATACGGAGCGGATGCGATGAGCTCTTCGTCAACCCCATTAGGCACTAAAGGATAACAAACAAGGGAAAACCACAAACAACTTATCTTTAGTTGTCTCAGGGAGAAAAGCTGCAACAACCACCAAGACTCTCCTGATGTATGCAAGTTGAGAATTCTCCTTTAAATTTGCTGCATCTGAACATGTACCACATCAACAATGCACCAGAATGGGATGCTTGGTCTGAGTTTGGACTAATTTCGTACACTCTCAAATGTTAAACTTTTGTAAATGTGTATAAAAATTTGACTTGGAAAAAAATCAAAGACAAATTTTGAATTTACAAACCAAAATGACACTAGAATGCTCTAAAATTATTAAAAAAAAAAGTGCAGTTCACCGCCAGACCTCTTCCATTGCTACCGCTGTCCCCCATTGGTCTCCATACTTCCTGTATTGTCTGAAAAAGCCGGTGTTTGTGTTATGCCCCTCCTGACTATATCAGGGTGTTACAGGGAACTGCATCCTCTCCTTTCATGGTGCAAGGCCCACCCCCCATTGTTCCAGGAACCCAGATACAGGTGTTATACCATCTGCACTACCAATCCCAACATGCACCTCCCACCATGACTGTCAGGCAGACTAGTGGGAGGAAGCAAGTCAGCAGACAGTGTAGAGAGAGCTCCCGAAGTGTGAGGAGCTGGAGGGAGTTGGAGTTCCCTTAAGTGACTTGTGTTGGGTTGCAAGCAGTGACACAGGGCCAGAGGAGACGGTAGCCAGCCTCAGCTAGCGACAACGACTGACTGGTGCCGAGCACGACAGGGTGCCAGGACCCTAGATTGGGGAGATGCGACCCAATAAATGACCTGCGGTGGAAGGGGACCTTCCCCGTGAACCCAGAGGTTGGGGGCGACAGCACACTGAGGGGGACGATGTTTCCCATACAGACAGCCCGCTAAGGTCCCACGTGCCAGCTCCCAAGGGTAAGGACTTCGCCTAATAACAGAAGAACTGTTCCTGATAGTTCCAGACTATAGGGACTCCAGACAGAAACACTGTGCATGGAAACAAGCACTGGATCACTAATGACACCTGTGGCACGGTAACGGTACCTGGACGTGTTCCCTAAGAGCAGCAGTGACTCACAGAGACTTAGTTCAGCAGCGTGTGCGCCTCTTTTATTCTGTGGTACTGTGGATCCAACAGTGTGTAAAACCCTGCCCCTGTACCTAGCCTGCCATTCTATCCACTCCACCCGAGCACTGGGGCCTCCCTACCTGCGGAGGGACCTGCCATTTAGCTGCTCCACACCATCCAGCAGCTGCGGTACTCCCCTTTACCGTAACCTGCAGGTGGCATCACAAACTCTCCTTGTAAATATCCCCCCTTTTAATCGAAGTGGCCGCTGAGCCCCGGGTCCGAGGACCCTCGAGCCACAGCAAAACCCCCGGATCCAAGCAGTCCGACTGCTGCAGGGACAGCACATTTGCAGCCGCAGTGATGATGATTTGGTCAGTACTCAGCAGTATTTGGAATAGGGCGCAGGGGATCTGGGTAGCATTGTAAGACAAGACCAGTGGCAGATTATCAGGGTGACTAAAGTCTTTGCGACTAGTCGCTGGCCTCATTAGCATATCATAAAGGATTTCTAGAAATACTTTTTCTAAAGATCTCTTTATCTATGCTACTACATACAGGGACAGTTAAGCGGACTTTACACGCTACGAGATCGCTACAGCGATCTCGTTGGGGTCACGGATTTTGTGACGCACATCCGGCCGCTGTAGCGATCTCGTTGTGTGTGACTCCTAAAAGCGATTTTGGATCGTTGCAAAAACGTCCAAAATCGCTGCTCGTTGACATGGGGGTCCTCTCCCAATTATCGCTGCTGTCGCTTGGGCGAAGTTGATCCTCGTCCCTGCGGCAGCACACATCGCTCCGTGTGACGCCGCAGGAACGAGGAACCTCTCCTTACCTGCCACACGCCAGCAATGAGGAAGGAAGAAGGTGGGCGGGATGTTCATCCCGCTCATCTCCGCCCCTCCGCTTTGATTGGGTGGCCGCTTAGTGACGTCGCTGTGACGCCGAGCAAACCGCCCCCTTAGAAAGAAGGCGGTTCGCCGGTTACAGCGACGTCGCCGAGTAGGTAAGTACGTGTGACGCTGCCGTAGCGATAATGTTTGCTACGGCAGCGATCTTCACATATCGGCATAACGATAGGGGCGGGTGCTATCACGCTCGCCATCGCTAGCATCGGCTAGCAATGTCGCAGCGAGTAAAGCCACCCTTAGGCAGGGATTAGCAATATGCACCCAGAACTGCTCGTGGTTCTGGGTGCATATTGCACCTGACAGGTTCCCTTTAAACTTGAGGACACCCCTTTAAGCAAATTAGTAAATGACATTAAATTAAAATTGACAAACTCAAAAAAAAAAAAGAAATCCGTAGTAAATCTGCTGCTCTGCCTTTCCCGTTGCACATCACACCAGCTCTATTTGCCAGGCAGTTAAGTTCCTATTAGACTTTGTGCTCTTGTAAATGGTAATGGTCCTAATTGAAAAGAGTTTAATTTTTAGTTTCCCAAATTAAAAGCAAATGTAATTGGTTTAAAAATAGCAGCAGGGAATTCATGATGAGCTCCCACGGTGGAAATAACTAAGTGTATTCCATGAGATTTTCACTTTCATGGGCAGGGGGCATTGCCTGGAGCGTTTTTTTTTCTGTTTTTTTTCTCCCAGTGATATACCTCAGGCTGGTATTAAAAATGTGCACTTTTATTAGTAAGCAGCGAGTAGCTCTCAGCAGGACGTGCCCCTGCTCCGGAGGAGAAATGCTCCACACTCAAAAGGTGCGAGACAAAAGCTCAGCGCTCAGTGCTGCCATCCTCAGCCCCGAGGCACCTGCACACCAGGTAACTGCTCTTAAAATGCCCTTTCATGTTGCCTAACGAAAATGAAATGACTACTTTTTAAAGAGATTGATTTTCTGAAAATGGTAATGTCCCATCATTTACACATTATACGCTTCATTTGAAGACGCGCGAGCACTTTATCATCAGTTTTCTGCTACTGCTCGATAATTGATTTCTTTACTGACTAATTTCCATCCTCTTGAAAAAGTAAAGCTTAGAAGTAACTTATTTTTAGTTCTTTTATTTTGGAGCAGAAACACATGAAAAAAGAATGTACATGCATTTTTAGTGCATTTTTTTTTTATTAATGAAGACATTTCTTACCCCAAAACTTAAACCAAATGCTCTTTAGGGTAAAGTCTGTCAATGTTATTATGAGTCGAATGCTTCCTAATAAATTTAGGGCCAAAAAATGAGCTAGCGTGGATTTCAGCTACAATTTACGCCAGTTTTCTGGCATGCATTATAATACACTTGGTCCTTTTACCTTAGTTCTGCTAACATTATAAAAAAAATTACTGTCATAAGATTTATACCAGATGAGAACTTCAATTTTCACACATGTTTCGGCATGATTGTCCCTCGTCAGTCCAAGGTATGAGATCTGATCTGGCTTTATGAGAAGCTAAAGTAGGGTAAAGCCAGATCAGATATCATACTTTGCACTGACAAGGGACAATCATCCCAAAACACAGTGTCTGTAAATTGAGGTTCTGATCGGGCATAAATCCTAGGTCATATGAAAAGGCTTGATAAAGAGCCACTTTTGACTTTTAGGATTGCTACTTCCAATAGGTGACACTAGAGTTTGTCTCCTTCCTCCCTGAAGAGACAATTTCAATATATCCCAGAGGAGCATCGCAGCTATAAGACTCCTCACCACTGACAGCCAGATTGGTTTGTCAGTGTTCTTATTTAAGGTGCGGGTTTCTTTCACTATGCGCCGATAATAGCATCAGCATAGCTCCAACGATTCCAGTCTTAGTAGTGATCTGTTTATGGTGATCTGTAGTTGCGATTTTGAGTGGTGTGGAAGTTCCCTTGTTGTGCGTTTACTTCCTTCCCTTTTCTTTATTTTCCTGTATACATATTATCTCTCCTTTGTGTTTGAGTGCTGTGTGTACAAGTCTTGGTTCTCCCTTGTCCATATCATTTCTATGGGCTTTTGCTACTGTGTTTCTGGCACTATCCAAGGGTGCGGGAGAGGGGGAGTAAGTAAGATTAGGGCTCAGACAGGAGTCAGGATCATGAGGGGGGCTCAGACCTTACTACAATCAAGCCTACCTCTGAGATAAGAGACAGTGCAGGATCTCGAGTCTGGGGGTCTGCCTAGGGGCCCTTGTTTAATCATTACATGTCCCATGAAAGTTACATTGCCCAATACATAAGAGCTAAAAGTAAAAATATTTGTACAAATACCCCTTTCCAACTATATTGAAATGGATAAAAGGAATGATAAAGTCCCCCAATGTGTTTTTACTTTTGTTTTTTTTGATCGAGTTGTTTTAGTTGCATTTTTAACGGTCAGTTGATTCCTATTAAAATCACATGACTTGTCAAACATACTGTAAAAATGGCACCAAACACACAATACACATGTATTTATTAACAGAAGAAAGAAAAAAATGGAAGAAAAACGTCATAAATCTGCTTGAAAACACATCACATCTAGAGTCTGCAGCAATTCAAAAGAGATAGATAAAAAAGCAAGGAAAGGGAAAAAACATCACAAAAAAAATGCAGTGTACGCGTTTAATATTTTTTCAACTGATTGTCAGAAAACATCTGGCCTTCGCGGGGGTTGTTTTCCAAAAAAAATTGCACAAAATGCAACTGAAAATTACATTTTTCTGCAAAGTTGTGCTAAGCATAGTGATTCTTGTGCTACAATCCATCTGCAAAAGTAAAAAAATGCAACAATAAGAAGTTAAAAAAATTACTTGTACCAAAAATGAATGCTCATGTATACAGCCAATTAGTCTTTTATGTATGGAAAAGTAATAGGGCCTCAGTAGACAAAGGAGGAAAACCTCTGACTCCCGGAAGAGTTGGCATATCTCTCGGGAGCTGCACAAGTCTCCAGGAAAACAGCATTACCTGAGTAGTTTCTCAGCTTTGCACTGGGATGCTGCAATATCAGACTGAGTCTCGGTATCATTTTGTCGCGGGCGGAGGAGGGGACGCTGCGCTCTCCCACTGCTCGGGTCCGGCTGCCGCTGCTGCTGCGGCCGCTGCTGCTCGGTGGCTCGAGCGATGGGCCGGATCCCGGGGACTCGAGCGGCGCTCCTCGCCCGTGAGTGAAAAGGGGATTGGTTTTGGGGATTTATTGTCCGTGAAGCCACCCACGGTTGTGGTGATTGTGTGGACACCACCGCTGCTCTGTATAGGGATCCCGGGAGCGGTGACAGGGAGCAGCTTTGTTGTTATTCCTCCCCTCCGTGGGTAGGGGGTTGGTTGTCCCGGGGCCCGGTGATGGGGTAGGGATGGATGGCAGGCCAGGTGCGGGGCCTGGTGAGGTGCAGGGTCGCGGGGGCAGCGCTGTGCCGCACGGCACGGTGGTACTCACTCAGCCTGAGACGTTGACACAGTTCTCGGTAAAACACACAGCTGGAAAGATGGTTCCCACGGACGGCTGCTGTTGCTTTTCCCCGGTAGTTGACGGTGACGGTCTCTGTCCCTGCACCTAGTGTAATGTTGGTAGCGATGGGTTCCCACCGGTAACCCGCTCCCCGACTTGGATATGGGCCGGAGGAGCCCCTCTTTGCCCGCAGGCGCTGGCCCTGAGAAACTGGTGCCCTGGCGGTGGCGGTGTCTCTTTCCTACGGTTGGACTGTTGCCTTCAATCGGGACTTAGTTGTTGGGAGACCCGGAGGTCCCCTTCACTGACGGATTTGGCAAATTCACGGCGACTCCTAGCCTTGCCGGGATCCGAAAGGCCCCTGCCAATGGTGCTGGCTTCTCCTTGTATACCGGTCCGGTACCGCCGGGCCACCACCCGTCCACGGTCCTTTCGGCAACCTCCGATCAGCCTCTCCTGCAGAGGGTCACCGCCGTCTGCTAACCTTGCTGTCTCAGTCCGGGGCACACACCCGGACCAACTTCAGGCTTTCCAAACTGTCCCTTTCTCCTTCACTTCAACTCCTCTCACTTGCTCCTCTACCACTTCACTCTCCCTTCAACTCCTAACTCTCACTAACTGCCTGGTTTTCCCACCTCCAGGACTGTGAACCCCTCGGTGGGCGGAGCCAACCGCCTGGCCCACCCCCTGGTGTGAACATCAGCCCCTGGAGGAAGGCAACAAGGGTTTCAGGTTTAGCTTTGGTGTACCTATCCAGGGTGTAGGGTGTGGTGGTGTCATTACCTGTGACCCCTGGCTTGCCCAGGGCGTCACATTCCCCCTTAGCAAAATGCAGACCGTCCGCGGGCTGCCCGTCCAACACCGGTTTTATTTCTCTGAAAAAGATAAAAAACGGTAACATATACAATTATAGTAACATCATCCCACAACGGGAGGCACTTTTCTTAAACGTTACGGTAACGGTTGCGGCTTCCGCTCTCTCCCACCCAAGTAACCTGGCCCTGATGCTGCCCCTAAGAAACAGGCAGCACCCCTTGACCCCAGTCCTGAACCAAGTCACCCGAGCGGGATCTGTCTTTCCCCTCCAGAGGGTAGCCACCGGTTCCGGTGGTGGCTGGGCCCCAGCCTGCTCCACTGCGGGCCCTCCCTCCAACCTGCCTCTCCGGAGGCGGTAACGGTAAGCTGCAACAAAACATATTTACAGCCCACTAACGTTTGTGGTTGCCCTGCAAGTTCACGGGCTTGTCCGTAAGGAGTCCCTTACGCAACTTTTCAAGCGGTCCCCACGGGGACAACGGTGCCGGCAACGGCCGGTTTCAAATCACGGTTTCAGACAATTAGATGAGACTTCGGTGATCATTTTTCATTTTCTCATAACTCTCAAAACTTTAAACTTGTACACACAGGTGGTCCCAACAGGGACGGTGCAACGGTGCTCCGCTGCCCTTACTCTGTGTCCTCGACATCACCTGAGGGAGGGGGCGCGGCGCTCACACGGGCCTCCTGGCTGCCCCTTAACTTGGCATCCAGCGCAAACCACCCCCTCTCCCCGCAGTGCCGGGTGTATTGTACAAGGTCCCCTGGCATCAAGTTGGGGCCTGGGTGCTCTTCTGGCAGGTGAGCATTAACATCCCGCCGGGCTATAAACACTTCGGCCTCCAGGCCCGGTTCATAGATGAATCCATAGCCCCGGCGGACATCAAACCGCCTCACCTGCTTCTCATACAGCGGGGCCCAGACACGGAAGGTCGCTGGTCTCAGGCTCTCCTTCTCCCGTATCGTACGGGCCACCATCTCCGCCTTCCTTCTTTCTCTCTCCTCGATTTCCAGGCCCAACGGTACCGGCTCCCTGTCCCAGTACGGCGCTGCTGCGAGCTCCGGTGCACGGGTCGGGCCCCGCGGGACCTGCTGGACACTGCCCACTGCTGGTGATCTGGGCGGCAGGTCCCGCGGTGACTTGGCCTTGGACGCCGCCTTGCAGCGGCAACCCGGCGCAACCTCAGCAGAGGTGTGGGGGATGGGCACAGGGGCTTTCCTCTGCTGGGCCTTCGGCACGGGGCGGGCTATCGGCTCCGGCTCGGGGACTTTCTCGGGGGACGCCTCCGGTTCGGGTTTCGGGGCTTTCCACAGCAGCACCTCCGGTCGGCTAGGGGCTCCGGCTACAGGTCGGTCCGCCTGGGCAGACATGCTGGGTATCGCTACCGGTTGCGGTGGCAGCGGGCCTAGTGGTGGGGTCACGGCTTCCGGGACGGGTGGCGAGGGAGGTAGCAGGGCGAGAGGGTTTAGACCGGGTCCCGCAGCCGCGATGACCGGCCCTTCAAGGGCATCGGGGCGTGGGTCACTCACCCTCCCTTCCGCAGCTTCCTCCTCGCGTCTCCGCACGGTCGCTATGACATCTGCCATGTCGGTCTCCCACTCCTCCATGAGGAGCTGCATTTTGACCTGCAGCCTCTGGTAGAGCTGAGCGGTCCGGATTTCCACCCACGCCGCGGTTCCAGGCGCGGGGGCTACGGTGCTTCGGGACGGCATCCACATGTTGCTGGCGGCTTCTCCCAGGAACAAGATGGCTGCAGAGTCCTGGCGTCCCCGCTTTTATAGCCGCGGCTACATGCGACCAGTCGCCATTCTGTCCCCCCTAGCCTCTTTTCGGCCCCTCCTCTATCGGGGCGGGGCTTTGGCCTTCGCGCCTCCGCTACTCGAGAAGACGCTTGAGCGGGAACTTTTCGCGCCAAAGATGGCGGCTTCTGAAATTTTCCGGCCGGACACTTCCGGCGGTAACAAGGCGCACCTCTACACAACGGCAGAGCGGTAAGATCCTGTTCGTGACGCCTAGTTGTCGCGGGCGGAGGAGGGGACGCTGCGCTCTCCCACTGCTCGGGTCCGGCTGCCGCTGCTGCTGCGGCCGCTGCTGCTCGGTGGCTCAAGCGATGGGCCGGATCCCGGGGACTCGAGTGGCGCTCCTCGCCCGTGAGTGAAAAGGGGATTGGTTTTGGGGATTTATTGTCTGTGACGCCACCCACGGTTGTAGTGATTGTGTGGACACCACCGCTGCTCTGTATAGGGATCCCGGGAGCGGTGACAGGGAGCAGCTTTGTTGTTATTCCTCCCCTCCGTGGGTAGGTGGTTGGTTGTCCCGGGGCCCGGTGATGGGGTAGGGATGGATGGCAGGCCAGGTGCGGGGCCTGGTGAGGTGCAGGGTCGCGGGGGCAGCGCTGTGCCGCACGGCACGGTGGTACTCACTCAGCCTGAGACGTTGACACAGTTCTCGGTAAAACACACGGCTGGAAAGACTGTTCCCACGGACGGCTGCTGTTGCTTTTCCCCGGTAGTTGACGGTGACGGTCTCTGTCCCTGCACCTAGTGTAATGTTGGTAGCGATGGGTTCCCACCGGTAACCCGCTCCCCGACTTGGATATGGGCCGGAGGAGCCCCTCTTTGCCCGCAGGCGCTGGCCCTGAGAAACTGGTGCCCTGGCGGTGGCGGTGTCTCTCTCCTACGGTTGGACTGTTGCCTTCAATCGGGACTTAGTTGTTGGGAGACCCGGAGGTCCCCTTCACTGACGGATTTGGCAAATTCACGGCGACTCCTAGCCTTGCCGGGATCTGAAAGGCCCCTGCCAATGGTGCTGGCTTCTCCTTGTATACCGGTCCGGTACCGCCGGGCCACCACCCGTCCACGGTCCTTTCGGCAACCTCCGATCAGCCTCTCCTGCAGACGGTCACCGCCGTCTGCTAACCTTGCTGTCTCAGTCCGGGGCACACACCCGGACCAACTTCAGGCTTTCCAAACTGTCCCTTTCTCCTTCACTTCGACTCCTCTCACTTGCTCCTCTACCACTTCACTCTCCCTTCAACTCCTAACTCTCACTAACTGCCTGGTTTTCCCGCCTCCAGGACTGTGAACCCCTCGGTGGGCAGAGCCAACCGCCTGGCCCACCCCCTGGTGTGAACATCAGTCCCTGGAGGAAGGCAACAAGGGTTTCAGGTTTAGCTTTGGTGTACCTATCCAGGGTGTAGGGTGTGGAGGTGTCATTACCTGTGACCCCTGGCTTGCCCAATGCGTCACAATTTCCTCATCACTTTCAATTTAGCTGTGAAAATTGGGTGTTTAATGCTTTCCAAAATTTGGTGGAACATTTCATATCCCACATTGCCAATTGTCCCTGCCAAGAATTTCGAAGAGTTGGCACGTATGCTCAATAGGTGGGATTCTCGACGTTTAAAGGGGCCATGTGGTGCAGCTCTCTTCCACATCAGACGTGAGTGGTTGTAACGAGGTGGATTTGTTGTTGCATTCCCCTTGAAGACATCAATCGCATTATTGTCATGTGAAGTGTAATGTGTATTATGCCCTGTGTATTGTAAAGATAATGTAATGTGAATTGTGACATAATGTATAATGTGTAATAATGTAGTATGTGGTTATGTTGACATTAGGGCTAGAAATAGTTAAAGTTGGGAGCAGCCCATAGTGGGAGGAGTTAGTATGTAGGGAAAGAAACAGTTTCCTTCGAGAGAGTCAGTTAGAGCCCAGCGTGTGACTTGAGTAGACCTATGGTCTGAATGGTCTTCAAGTTCGCATGCAGTATTTGACTTGTGTTAGACAGGAATAAGGAGACTGGAACCAGGATAGTGTGACCTGAAGAAACGAACTAAGATACAGAGTAAGGGACTGCGTCAGGTCCTAGGACCAACTTTCATATCGGAGTGACCTAGTTAGAAGTGTATGGATAGAAGGATTTCCAGCAGTTGGAGCACAAATGGCTTACAGATTCTAAAAGGAAGGGGTCAAAACAACAAAACACATGAGACAAAAGACTGTCCCGAGATGAGTTCCCCATCTGTCTGAAAGCTTCAAGTTTGATGTTACGGCCAGAGGGGTGGGCGTGTAGTAGAATGGGTGAGTGGACCCACTGGGCCATGGAGCCCGGGTTTAGCCTGGAGGAGCATGACTAAGCGGCTACCTGGTCTTCTCTAGAGCCTCTGGTGGTGAGGTAAGGCTTGTGTTGTGGGTAGCCACCAGCTACCACTCCAAGGCAGTCCGCAGCAGCAGACCCAAAAGATAGCAGACAGGACTGAGGCGGAACAACGGGCTAGAGACAGGATTGTTAGCAGGCAAGATAGAGTTGGAGCGACAGGTAGAAGTCTGGATTGGCAACAGGCAAAATGGGATCGGAGCCACAGGCTGGAATCTCTACTGGTAACAAGCAAGACAGAGTCAGAGCCACAGGTTGGAGTCTGGATTGGTAACAGGCAAGATAGGGTCGGAGCCACAAGCTGGAGTCTGGACTGGCAACATGCAAGATAGGGTCAGAGCCACAGGCTGGAGTCTTACAGGATAGGTACAGGTTCAAAAAAAGTCGGTACCGGTACAGGCAGGAGTATGGGTTCAGGTACACAGGACGGGTTCCAGGACACAGGACAGGCACTGAAATACAGGATGGTTACAGGTTCTGGCACAGACAGGGTCACAGGTACTGAGACACAGGAACAGGGACCTGACAAAGTTAGTAGCACACACAGGACAGACTATGAACTAGCATTGTTCAGGCACTTCCATACAGGAGAGAGTGCCTTAGATACATAGTGCGTCCCATGCATACAGAATGTGTGTAATGCTCCTTTAAGAAGCGGGGACGTTATGAAAGTATTCAGACCCTCCCCCTTGGCTTTTTACTTATTTTGTGGTTAATCCAATTTGTGTGTGATGCATCAGCACTAAATTGGGGAAGTGAAGTGAGAAAAAGGCAAAAATTAAATTTATTGGATAAAATAAATTATAATGTCAATGTGCATATGTATTCACCCCTATTGCTATGAACCCCCTAAATATTTCTAGTGTAAGCAATTACCATAAGTCACATGATTAGTGAAAGGAAATCCACCTGTGTGCAATCTAAGTATCCCAAGGTCTGTCAGTATATACACACCTTTTCTGAAAGAGGCATCCTAACCAACCAGCACCATGAAGACCAAGCAGCTCTCCAAATAACACCATGAACACAAAGGACTTCTCTATACAAGTCAGAGGCAAAATTGCTGAACAGTACAAATCAGGGTTGGGTTAAAAAAAAAAAATCCCAATCTCTGATGATCCCCAGAGCACCATCAAATCCATTATCATCAAATGGAAAGGACATGATACCACAACAAACCTGCCAAGAGAGGGCCGTCCACCAAAACTCTCAACCCAGGCAAGGAGGACATTAATTAGAGAGGCAGCATAGAGACTAAAGGTAACAATGAAGAAGCTACAGAGTTCTGAAGCAGAGACTGGAGTATTTGTCCATATGACCACAATAAGCTGTACACTCCATAGAGCCGGCCTTTATGGAAGAGTGGCCAGATAAAAGTATTTTCTTACAGCCAAAACTGGAAGGCTCATTTTGATTTTGCCAAAAGACATGTGGGAGACTCCCCAAAAGTATGGAGGTAGGTATTGTGGTCAGATGAGACCAAAATTGAACTTTTTGGCCACTAAAGAAAACGCTATGTCTGGCGCCAAACCAACACAGCTTATCACCCCAAGAACACCATCCCCACAGTGAAACATAGTGGTGGCAGCATCATACTGTGGAGATGTTTTTCGGCAGCAGGGAAAGGGAAAATGGTCCGAGTCGAGGGGTAGATGGATGGTGCAAAATTCAGGGCTATTCTTGAGAAAAATCTGTTTCCGTGATTTGAGACTGGGACGAAGTTTTACCTTCCAACAAGACAATGACCCAAGGAAAACTGCTAAAGCAACGCTCTAGTGGTGTAAGGGAAAGCTTGTAAATGTATTGGAGTAGCCAATTCACAGCCCAGACCTTAATCCAGTTGAGGATCTGTGGTCAGACGTGAAGATTACTGTTCACCAGAGGAAACCATCTAACTTGAAGGAGCTGGTGCAATTTTGCCTACAGGAATGGGCAAAAATCCCAGTAGCAAGACGTGGAAAGCTAATACTTATTCAAAGCGACTTGCAGCTGTAATTGCCACAAAAGGAGGCCCTACAAAGTACTGACTTTAAGGGGGGTGAATAGTTATGCATACTGAATTTTTCAGTTATTTTGTTCTATTTGTTGTTTTCTTCACAATCAAATGAAAACCAAATGTTCACAGTTGTAGACATGTTCTTTACATGAACTGATGCAAACCTGTCACGGGTGACGGACAGTCATGTGGTTTCTGGATATAAAAGGTAACAGGGTTTGGCTACGCAAAATGCTCCCTGATCTTCTATTGTTCCTGCTGTCAGTATTTATTGTAATAGGTAGGTTTTCTGCTGTATTTTCATCTCGCCCACTTTTTGACCCAGCATGAGTTCACCTTCAACCCAGTTGCTGATCATCAATATTCTCTTGGTGCTTAAATAATCCCTTTTTCTTTGGACTGGTGCTGGTGATATTATTCAGTTCATTCTAGCTCTGGTTGCAAGCAGGTGGCTTGCTCTTATCTGTAGTATCGTTGCTGAAGCTTTGCTGAACTTCTACCTAAGTCATCTGTGGATAAGTAGTTCTTGCTTTTCCCCCTGTGTGTCCTCCTTGTGTCTTCCCTTAGCATTTAGTGGGGTTGACAAAGAGCTCATCTCACCCGTTCCCTATTTAGGGTCCAGCACTAGGGATACCTAGGGTCAGGTATCCGGCTCGGCGCATAGGTTTGGAACCTATCTAGGGTGGGGAGGGACCTCAGGGACCAGCAGTAGGGATACCTAGGGTTAGGTAACCGGCTTGGCGCATAGGTCCGGTACCTAATTAGGGTGGTGAGGGACCCCAGGTAGCAGCAGTTGGGATACCTAGGGTCAAGTATCCAGCTCAGCGCATAGGTGTGGAACCTATCTAGGGTGGTGAGGGACCCCAGGGACCAACTGTAGGTGTGTTCAGGGGTCATCATCTCCCCCTACCCTAGACACAGGGGTTCTCTTCCCTTAACTTTCAATGCTCACTTGGTACTTCACCATGCCTAGTGTGACATAACCGTCAAGAAAAAAACCCTCAAGGTTGTTAGGTAGCAAAACACAAAAAAATGCCAAGGGGTGAATACTTTTGCAAGGCACTAAATCAGTAGAGAGAATTTTTGTCTCGTTGCAGAATTTTCAGACCTCAGTCTTGTACCTTGTGCTGCAAAACCCCCAGTTCCATAAGGTCACAGGCCTATTCGGCAGTTATTTAGTTGAGAAGGATCCAGCACAAAATAATTAGCTGTAAAAATAATTGTTGAATCCGTGGAAACCTGAGGGAACAGCAAAAAATTCTGTTAAAAAAAAAAAAGAACTGTTCAGTGCTCTATCAACTTCAATTACTGTGCAAGTCAGGAGGAGGTATGCGGACTAATTAGATGCCTCTCATTTTGGCAGGAGCGCAGGAGAGCCAGTGTCTGTCTGCAGCACAGCAGTGCCTCCATAAAACAGAACTTATGCCGACCCTGTCAATCTCAGCTTCATTGTAAAGCTGCAGTGGTCACCACAGGCTCCATCAGAATCAGCAATAAACAGAAAACACTGCCCCCCGGCCGGACCTTCATCGTGAAATCTCCACGACCCTCTCATTTCACACGTAGAATAAACTGATCCTTGCACCATATCTTGTCCAGAGATCACGCATCTGCTAAAGCAGTGAGCATGGAGCATCGAAGGTGGGAAACCGTGTCCCTGTAGTTCCATATACCAGACCCCATATTTCATATAGTGCTTTCACAAAAATCACACAGATCCCAACCTTTTTTTTCTGTCTTGTTTGGCTCTACTAATGTCACGGGTGTCACGGGGAATGTAATGACGGAACAGTTTACCCTAGATTGGCCCTCAGACTAGAGTCCCTGCGATGTCCCTTATCCCAAAGGTAGGTTTGATGGTAACCAGGTTCGAGCCCCCAGTATGACCCTAACTCCTGTCTGAGCCCTGATCTTACTCCCCCTCTCCCACATGTGGTGGCATCAATTGTAGTCGTGGCAGCTCGGGGAACAACAGGTCACAGCATAACCGGTCTTCTCCATCATGTAGGATCATTTGTCTAATCAAAGTTGAGTTGCATCATATCGTTCAAAGAACTGATCATTATATCTGGAGAGAAAGCCTAGTATAACTCTATTTAACCCAATAAACTTTCCACCGCTTTCGTTTTCTACATACAATACTATATGCAACAATGATAAAGAATACTTTCCCAGTGCAAAGAGGGTCAAGGTTCGCTATCCCTAGAAAGGTTGTCTTCTGTCGTTATCGTGGCATGCAGCTATAAATTATATTACAGCATGATGACGTTGGATTGTTTTAGTTGGGATGGGCTGGATGACTCCTCAGTATCTCACAAACCATCCCAGAATAGCGTGTATCATGGACATGCTGTGAGGCCTGACACTGGTGCCTAGCGAATCTCACCCATTGAGTCATCGTAAATCAGATGTATGGTGTTGTACTGCATGAAATCCGAAATACACAAACCAATCTAAAAGATTTAGGTCCATAAGAATAATGTCCACCACCAGGGTCAGCTGGGCAGTGCTCCGGCAGCACCAATATATTACGGTCTCTAAGCAAACATAATAGTGTTGACCATGGATGTCATAAATCTTTGACGGTAACATAAAAAAGCACAATCATATACAATAATACCATGTGTCTCGGAGGAATAGATCAAGGAAGAAAGTGTTGGTCGGGATGTGGTGGGTCTATGGATACTCGCGGATTACTGGTCAATAAAGCCTTACTAGATATTGTAGACTTTTACAAAATAAATCATGAGGAGAACATAATTGTGTATCACATTTTTCCTTAAAAGAGTTGTCCTTTACTTTTACATTGATGGCCTATCCTTAGGAAAGGTCATCAATGTCTGATCGGCCGGGGTCCAACACCCCACACCCGCGCCGACTAGGTGCTCTCGGTGCCGGCAGTGGCAGAAGGCGGCTGGAAATGCTCAGTTCCAGAACTGCTCTATCTTCTGATAGTGGCTGCTGCCGGGTGCTACACTTCCACCTCTCTGATTCAAATCAATAGGAGGCGGATGTGCAGTACCGAGCTGCGTCCACTATCAATGGACGGTGCAGCTCCGGAACTGAGCATTTCTGGCTACCCACTGCCGCCGCCATCACCCAGAGCAGCTGATCGGCAGGGGTGGCAGGTGTCGGACCCCAGCCGATCAGACATTGGTGACTTATCCTAAAGCCATCAATGTAAAAGTAGTAGAAAACCTCTTTAATGTTCATATGGATTCACTATAGTAAGAAAACTTTAAAGGGGTATTCCACTTTCATGTTCTAGTCTACCAGCATGTTCTGTTAAAAATATCAAAATCGTCCTTTTTACTACCCAGTCACTGTTGACATGGCAGCATCACTAAAATTACGACTACAGCATGTGGGAACTGCAGCCATTCACTGACCTCAGTGGTCTTGTGCAGTCTACCTTGGCATCACTGCTAAGCTTAGTGATTGGCTGTAGCCTTGACAAAAAAAGACCAGGGGCCGCGTCAGAGAGTAGAAAGTACCTTAAAAAAAGAAATACGAACACTGATTATGTTTAAGAAACTTTCTCACTATGACAAGCCATATCCCACGGACATTTGAGCTCAGGAAAGATAAAATGTTGGCTTCATTTTAAAAATGGCCGTCTTGGTGACACATCCCTTTAAGGATTTAGTAAGTCATTTAAAGGATATATTGTTATAAAATGCAGAGTGCACCAGTGAGCTTCCTTAACTTTGAGATGCCTTCTTGGAGGAGGAGTTATTGACCTATACTTGGGTCATCAATATAAGGTCGGTGGGAGGCCCACATCTGGCACATCCACTGATCAGTTGTTATCCGATGGCTTGATATACAGAGTCTGTGGAGTGGAGCAGCTCCATACATGGTTTAGTGAGCTGATCTGCAGTAACCAGCAGCAGCCACTACACAGTATATGGCGCTATGGTGCTCTGCTCTGTACTCTGTCTACATACAGCCACCACCAGAGCTGATAATGGCTAATCAATGGGGGGATATTGGGTGCCAGACCCTCACAAATCTTATATTGATGACTATTCCATTCTCATGAGACACTGTCATGATTGTGTCCCACTCTGGGTAGACCTCCGGAGAGTCTGGGACCAGAAGGTCACAATGCCTTATTATGCACAGGTCTACAACTTGTATTTGAGTGAATCTTTAGTGCTGTATGCATTTAGGACTCTTTCCTATCTGGATGTCCTTTGTAGCCTTAATTTCAGATGCAGCTCTTGTGTGTCCACTCGCATTCACAATAAAAAGTCACATGTCTTACCATCTGATGTCGGTTATAGATTCTCGTTCTATGCCGACCGGTTAGGAAGGAGCCTGAGGAATCATGACTATTGCAGCTGTGGTGTTTAGCTGCATTGAAAGAGCTTGGAGCGTTTTCCTTTTTGTGTCTATTTTCCCTTTGTTAATCTCCCTTGCAGTGGTGAGACTAGAGTTCTCGCCTGCATTCTCACTAGCCAGGGTGAGTTCAATACAGGCGAGGACCTAGGCACATGTCTGCGACAGGAGGAAGACTTGTCTAGGGATGTTAGCGAGTGTAGGATACAGACTCAGTTGAGCTGCAGGAAATGTCCCCCTCTCCCTATGGTTAGGGCCTTCCTTCTATACCATTCGCATTGTTAACCTTGTGTTGCACTGCACGCTGAGCGTTTGTACGTTTCTGGCGTGACAGACACCCAACAAATTAACAGGAATATTTTTTTCAAAGCTGGTCATGACTCTCAGGGTAAATGATTGAATCTGTTAGGAGAAAAGCAGAATTTAAGCTGCAATAGATCCATCACATAATGGACCCCAATGGTGTTGGACGGACCTCATTGACTCATCTAATGTCTGCTGAGTTGCAAATAAACTAGGATGGAGTCTCCAACACAGATGTGAACACAGCCTTGTGCTATTGGTGTCGAATGGAGTGCGTTATACAGCATTGCATCAAAATTCTTTGCACCCTTCATATTTCGATGGTATCTATAAGCCGCCTTGAATTTGTGTTTTTCTACAGGCAATAGGGATATTCTGAAAAATAATTCTGTATGCCATAGAAACAAAAGCTGTTCTCAGTCCGTCTTCGGAGCAAACTTTCCATTTGAAAGATGATTGATCATCACCAATTAGTTCAGCGTCATAAGGTGCCACTTCTCTTTTGTGCCGCTCTAAATGGAGACTTGTAGTCGTCGGCTCGTCCTGATCATTTATGGGTAAGCTGGAGGCAACTAAATAACCCGGAGAATTGGAGGAGGGAAAACTTTCTCAAATTCTCTTAACGGAGCAATAACCATAAAAAGATTCTAGTCTCTGTCCGTCCACGCTAAGTGGAACGAGACATAAACAAGTTGAATGTTTCTCCATGTTGCATTGTGTACTATTGTACTTTTATATCAACTTTTCCCATGCGTTCAATGTACTGGGATTACTTAAGAGAGAAAACAGGTCAAGGGTAACAAAAGTTATTGTTGGTAACGCCTAACCTAACTCTAGGAAAATAGATTACTACTTGTGATACTTTCACAATACCTGAAGGAACTTTATGTTCTTTTGCACAAATGAAAACATTTTTGTATCCAAAGGCTTCTTATGAGCACAGAGTCCTCCACTCGATATATACCTCTGTATGGCACTAATGCAAAAATGCTCTTCTCTAAAAGTAATGTTAATGGAGGGAATATCTATCAGTGTTATGGCATCCAGGTAGCATTTATACCTCTTGGACGTCACTGCACACACACTGCTTGCTGGATACTCACCTGTCACCGGCGATGCGGTTCCTGACGTTCTCCCCGGTGATGCTGTCCCCGATGCTGTCTCTGGCGGTCTCCCTGGTGCTGTCCCCGGCAATGCTGTCCCCGTTGATGCTGTCCCCAATGCTGTCCCCGGCGATGCTGTCCCCAATGCTTTCCCCGGCGATGCTGTCCCCAAAAAGAGAGATAACTCCGGCACACTGTATATTTCCCTTAAAGTATGAATGGACACCAAATGGTTAATTCTTGATCTTGTATTTTATTAAAGTGAAAAAGGTGAAAAAGTGCTGTACAAAACAGAGAGTCCACCAGATAACAACGTTTCGGCCTTGTGGCCTTCCTCGGGTCGGACAAACTGGATGGTGTAGGATAGTGGTAAAGGCAGTGGTATCCACCACTATGATGATCACTGATGCAGCATAGTGGTGAATACCACTGCCTTTACCACTACCCTGACAGTCTTAATAACAAGTTGTCTGATGAAGGCCACCTGGCCGAAACGTCACATGCTGCTTTAAGACTTATGGAATAAATTCTTCGTTTGTATCACTATTTGAGAGTGCCTTGTTTCTAATTCTCTGGACATATGGAGTGGAAACCTACAAGTGCACCTCAACATCTCCTACACTGTGGCTGTGCCTTATCTTGCTATTAGTACCTGGTGCTGTCCTCGGCGCTATCCCCGGCGATGCTGTCCCCAATGCTGTCCCCTCGATGCTGTCCCCAATGCTGTCGCCGGCACTGTCCCCGGCGATGCTCCTGCTTCCAAGCCCAAGGTGCAGTGAATAATCAGTGAGTATAATGAGCGGGGATCAGAAGCGGGAGGCAGCAGAGCCGGATAAAACAGCACTGGATACATGTGAATATAGAAAATCTTTTTATTTTAAAGACGCTTGTTTTCTCCAGTACCTGTCACACTGATGTCACATGGATCACATCAGTGTGTGGTCCATATGACATCAGAGCTGCCGGAGAAAAAACGGACATGTTTGTGTCGGTGTGGGGCCACGCGGGGTTGCAATTGTTCTCAAGCCCTGAGGCTTAGCCAGGGCCTAACAGGTCCCTTTTTCCCAAATGAGGAGACCAATACTATTAAATACTCATACTAGTTCGGGGTCCTGTTGGGGATTTTGCATTGGGCCCATGAGCTTCAAGTTATACCACTGCATATATTCCTGGATCAATACATAGGACGGCAGATGCAACATGGCTGTTATAACCAGCGGGAAGACGACTGCAAATTATACACAATTCCACATTTTCATACAATATATTCTGTATATGTAATGTTTCAGTTTAAACCAAAAAGCCAATAACTTGAGGATGACAACTTCAAGTCAGAGCCTTGCCCTAGGATGGGTCGCAGTAGGTTGTGACCCTAACATGTGAACTGGAGGTCATCCAGGTCATGTAGGTCAAAGGCAGCGACATAAAGTTCTCTCATCTAAGTCGCTAATCACTAATGCCTTTGGGCAATATTAGGCTGCTCTGATTTACTAGACTGGTCCCCACACGTCTGTCTTTTTACCTGAATCGCACCTTTGGACCTGGATTGCACATTTCATACCAAAACATTATCCTGAAACCCAATCTCTATCACTCAGAATCCTGTTCTCTTGTAGTAGAATCTGATATTTTTCCGAACCGCTATAACATAGGGATTAATATGTCCATGTTATGATCCTGAGAAGGTTCTTGCCATCTTCTTTTGCCCTCACTTTTTTTGCTGTAGGCAGCACTTTCTCTCAGTCTCATTAGTCGAGGGGATTCGCTGCCTATTGATGATAATTTTGCTGTCCCACAAAGGATATGATCAATGATGAACACATTTCTCCACTGGACATATTTACAGTAAATCAGAAATAATTGTACATCTGGACATTCAAATCACTAAAAAAGCCATAGCCCAGGACTGGGAGCCATAATCGTAGCATTACTAGCCATTACTCTCCTCTCCCAGGTACTAGCAACGAACATTAAAGGCCAGTACCGAATCTTTCCTATATATCTAGTGCCGTGACAATCTAATGACCTCCTATAATGTCGTCAACTCTGGTCATTTAAAGCCGGCTTAGATGGTAGTGTGGGGCCCCGAGGTGCGGTGTCGGTGCAGCTGTGCATTACCTTCAGGGACTCCACGCGGCTGGATCTTGTCACAGGTAGGAAATCCTCTATTTTGATTGTCGTGACGCCACTCTCAGAATTGCGGTCAGTGGGGACCGCCACTGCAGGTTAGGGGTGCCTGGGGCTGATAGTGGGTGCAGTCAGTTGTAATAGCCTCCTGAGAGTGAGGCATGCCCCAGGGCCCCGTGTAGGTGTGTGGAACTACAAGTCGCAGAATGACTCACACGCACAAGCAGAATGTCTTTCAGGGGTTTTACTCACTGATGGTGGCAGGGTGAGTAACCCGGGCGTAGCTGGGATGAACCAGGCTGGAACCAGGTGTCCTTCAGGCTGACTTGTGAGGGTGGCTACCAACTCGCCTTCCTTAGCCCGTTGTGTTTTGGGGTAACCCCTGCTTGAAGCCCTGCTGGGGTCGCCCAGGGAAGTTGCTGGTGCCTCTCTCCCCTTCTTTTTGGCCCGTTTGCTTGTAGCCTGGACCAGGTCACTCCGGCTGCTTGCCTCCTGTGAGCTATGGGCCCTCACTTTGCTACGTGGCTGCGGACTCTGTGGTGTTGTCTTGGGGGTGTAAAGTGCCCCCTCATGCAGGTTTGGCAAAGGACAGGTGGATCTATCCCTGCACTGGGACCTGTTACCCGTTTGGGCCTGGTATCTCCCTGACAGTCTCCTTACTTTCCACTCCGTTGCTCTCTCTTTAGCCGTGGGTGGATTTCGGGCAGCACTACCAGGTGACCGTTCTCCCCCGTCGGTAGTCACTGCGCGTACGTTGTCAGAATTGTGTAGAGCTACAGGGTCTGCTTCTGCTCTCCCTGAACTTCACCACTCAACTGTCTTCGGCTCACTCCTCCCTCCTCTCCTGTTCTTGCCTACGTCACCTAGCAACCAGGCTCTCTACCACACCCCTCGAGTGGAGATGGAGGCTTCGCCCCCTCCTGGGATCCCCAGGGGTCCTCTCAAAGGTAAATGTGTGAGACCTGATCACTATGCGCCTGTGTAGTCACACCTCGGTCAGCCTTCTGGATTACCTGTTTTGTACTGTCCCCAGCATGGGTGCAGTACTCAGTGGTGCCTGACCAGGTCAGGGGCGCCACATTAGGACACCGCCTGTTATGCTCGCTGGGTTTGCAGGGATGATAGGGAACCCACTGGGCCACAGCACACAGAAAACCCAGAGGGGCCTAACTACGAACCTATACCTGGTCTTCTCCAGAGCCCCTGATGGTGGAGGTGTTAAGCTACAGGTGTGAGTCCGAGTGCCACTCCGGAAGACTGGTGCTGCGACTGCTGGCCCCAGTAGTATGGGAGCGACAGTCTCTAGGATAGACTACAGCAGCTGCCAGTGTTGGGGTTCCATCCAGGATGGATGACTGGATGATACAGCAGCAGCGACCAGAGTGGATACTTGTAGAGACTGGTATTGTGATAGCCGGTCGGAGTGGATGGTAGCTGCAGCAGAGGATCAGCAAAGTAGCACAGCATTGAAATATAAACAAGTGTCAGTGTAGTTTCTCGGTCCAGATTGTGTCTGTTTCTTTAAGTACATTCACTTATATGTAATATTATGTTATAGGTTATAAGTAAAGCATTTTTCATTTGTTGTGTTCTAGCACCATCTACTGGTGAAAACTGTAAGAATCTGAAGTGTGCATTGGGTGTTTTCCTATTGGCCAGTTCTTGGTCACATGGCTCAATAGGTGGAGCTATTCTCCAGCCTCTGTCTAGAAAGAACTGGAATGTTCTGGTTCTGGCTGAGTCTCCTCTGAGGGCAGACATTATGTGGAGAGTCTCTTCACCACAAGATTCCTACTAGGCCGAGGCCTAGAATTTCATAATTTCCTGACTTTTACAGCCAATATACTGAAGCCTTCCTATCCTGAATCCTCACTGGCCAGATATACATTGTGCATCTCTTCAGACAGTAGGGCATACTGAGTATATACCAGACCCTACTGCATGCAGATTGGGGAAGTTTGAGGGTCTCCCGCCCCATTGCAATATTAGTGGCTTGCATGCCATTGTCCACGCACCAGCTGTCCGGTCCCCGTAGCGCGCTGGGCAGCTGTCTACACTTGCTTACAAGTACTGCACGTGTCTGAACTAGCAGTGAAATTAACCCCAGAACTCCAGGTCTGTACAATCTTATTATCATATCGACCCTCTAAGCTCAAGAGACTCTGAACCTGCTTCTAAAAGCATACCAGTATTACATCTGAAACAAATCGTGCTCTTAAAGCTCTAGAACCCTAATTGCACTTCAGCATTCAACTCCAAGCTGTATTTGCCGTGGCCTACCCACAAAAGACTGTGAAACTTACAGTATATTCCGTGTTGTTTTCCTTTGTTCTTGCTGTATTAAAGCAACTGTTATCCCCAAGACCGTGTCTGTGGACTGTCCATCAGCCGTGGATACTGCATGGGGGTGGATAGCAGGGAACATCAGGGCCTTGTAGACCACCCAGGGAACATGGCCCCTGCACTCTCATGGCAGAACAGCAACTGTGACATATAGAACATTTGAGGTCCTCTGTCCCTGGGCCCTTACATCAGTAACAGACAGCACAATATCAGCAGCAGCACTGAGGGACCTGACAACTAGCAATGAAACTAACTCATTGCCCAGGCACCTCCGATAGGGCAGAGGTGCCTTAAGTACCTACAGCCTCTCAGCTGATCTGGGAGGCACTTCTGGGTTATGAGGACACTGGCCGATTAAGAAAGGGGGCGTGGCCACGGGGCACCCTACTGGCAGAGACCAGAAGCCTGCAGCAGCATGAAACGGGGACGGGTTCGCTGCTGCAGGACACCTGGATAGGTGAAGAAACCAACGTCCTCACATGGGGAGAGGGGCAGGAGAGTGCGAGGATGCTGATATGGGTGTTACACCGCCTGAGTATTCAGTAATTGGTATCCTGTCACTACTTGGTCATGTGAATCATCTATTTTGTCTAGCGGTAATGACTCTATTGCTTCGCTGATGCAAATTTGCTACAGCAGTTTGTCTTCTTTTCTACAGAGATTCCTCCATCCTTCTACATAAGCGGCAACAGTCTGGGATGCTCTTCCAAGTAGTGGGCTTGAAGGATCCAGTTCCTAGGTAATACATTTACATTTAGCTGGTTGCCTCAGCTTTATATCTACAAACCATGGTCACGTCAGACTGGCAGTAGCACCAAAGATGAGACTGCGCTGCGGCACACGTCTGCCGGGTGGCCAGCTTTGCCTCGGCACTGATTATGCTGCTGTTTACTTGCTCTTTTACAAGTGTTTTAACACTAGAACTGAGGTAGTCATTTTGACTACTTTGCACTATGTATTTCTATATAGGTGTCACGAGTCCAGTAGTTCTAGTGTTAACAAGCATATTAGTCTGTTTTTATTCCCGAGGAGTTTTGCCTATAGGATCCAATCACAGGTAGTCTCCTTAATGAAAGCCATTACCTGCCTAAAATAACTTTTCCCGGCTGATCATCCACCTCACCGCCTTTTGATACTTCCTATTCATTGAAAACATATATATACTTGTATAGTATTTTAATATACCTCTATATTTGCTCTTGGTAGGTTTACACTGTTAAATCTTTGTTGATTTATGGCTGTAGCGCCCCCAAGAGTGAAAGAACGCAGCCCCAGGTCAGTGCTCTGTCACATGCTCAGCCGCAGACCCCAGCTGCCTCCTGGCTCCTGTCATCCTGGGATTAACTCAGGAGTCCAGTGGATGGATGCATGACCTCACATTACCAGAATTACCCCCGCTGTGCCTATATTGTTTTCCCCAAGCACCTGGAGACCTGCTGCTAAAAACTTATTGGATGAGTAAGAAGTTTGATTAAACCAGGCAGGAGGGTGCTGATGATATGAGGGCAAACAGAAGGCAGAGGAAAATTCACTTTTTTTAATTGAATGAAAGCCCTTACCTTGCTTATTTGGTGCCATCAGTCAATCACTTGGGGGTGCCGGCACTGTCTGCCAAGGAGAATTTATAATCCAGGGAGGAAGGCTATGGGGGTGAAATAACAGATCTAAAATACACATAAGTACAGTCTATAAGTATAGAGGCACGTACGTACATACAGGAGATATACTGTGTGTGTGTGTATATATATATATATATATATATATATATACATACACAGTCATGGCTGAAAGTGTTATTTCCCTTGAAATTGTTCCAGAAGACAAAGTATTTCTCGCGGAGAATTATTGCAATGACACGTTTTGTTATTCACATGTTTATTTCCTTTGTGTGCATTGGAACATGCTACGGCTGCAGGGGCAGGGATGTAGCGGAACAGATGAGTGTACCGACTGGACCATGGAGCCTAGGCTTACCCTGGAGGGGCGTAAGTAAGCAGCTACTGGGTCTTCCCTAATGACTCTGGTGGTGAGGTTAGGGTCGTGTGCTGCAGGTAGCCACCAGGTATACTCCAAGGCAGTCCTCGAGTAAGCAACAGCTGACCCAAATGGCGACAAAAAGGGCAGAGACGAAGCCACAGGCTGGAATCTGGACCGGCAACAGGTAAGACAGAGTCAGAGCCACAGGCTGGAGTGTGGACTGGCAGCAGGCAAGATGGAATGGGAGCGACAGGCCAGAGTCTGGACTGGCGACAGGTAAGATGCAGTCATAGCCATGGGCTGGAGTCTGGACTGGCAGCAGGAAAGATGAAGTCGGAGCGACAGGCCAGAGTCTGGACTGGCGATAAGTAAGATGGAGTCAGAGCCATGGGTTGGAGTCCAGACTGGCAACAGAACAGACAGGACGGGTACAGGTTCAGGTACCAGCAGGATGAGAACAAGTTTGGGTACAGACAGGAGTATGGGTTCAGGCACACAGGTGGGTTCCAGGTCAGGTACAGGCAGGGTCAAGGGTACTGAGACACAGGAACAACTAGGAACTAGGAACTAACATTGCTCAGGCACCTCCCTACAGAGGAGAGTCCCTTCAATACCTAGTGCCTCCCAGCTACAGGCTGGTGACACTTCTAGTGTGTGAGTGCTGCCCCTTTAAGAAGTGGGGAGTGCACTCTAAGCACGCGACCAGGAGATCTGAAGGAGCAGTGGACCTCGGTGGGAACTAGAGCAGGAGATGCGACACATGTGTGGCCGCAATGGTGAGTACACTGGCGTCCCTGCGAGGAGAGGGAAGCGGGGCAGTGCAGGGATGCAGACATTACAGAACAGAACAAACAAAAATGAGGAAAAAAGCAAATTGGACTTAATTCCACAAGAAACTTCAAAAATGGGCCAAACAAAATTGTTGGTACCCTCATCTTAATATTTGATTGCACCCCTTTGGAATAAAAAACTGCAATCAATTGCTTCCTATAACAATCACCAACTTTTTACTCCTCTCACCTGGAATTTTATGTAAAAAAGAAAGCGCATGGCGCAATAGGGTCTTGTCCATGTAGATTAATAGAGGAGAAGACAACTCTTTGTCCTAGATCTTCATTGGGAATCAGCAAAGCAGATAGAATCTGATATCCTTGATCATATTAATCACCTAGAAGTTTGGACTCTTCTTTTGCGAACTGCTCCAGGTCTCTCATATTTGAAGGCTTCTTATCTCAAGAACAATTTTAAGATCTCTCCACAGGTGTCAATGGGATTTAGATCCAAATTCTTTGGGACCACTTCAGAACTCTCCAGTACTTTGTTTCCATGCATTTCTGGGGGCTTCTTGAAGTATGTTTAGGGTCCTTGCCCTACTGGAAGATCCATGACCCAGGACATAAAAACAGCTTTCCGACATTGGGCACTACATTGCCACTCAAAATCCTTTGGTAATCTTCAGATTTCATGATGGCTTGCACATAGTCAAGGCACTGGTTAAGTCACCAAATAAGCCCCTGTGACAATCCAGGTTGTGACACAGAGGCCTTCAGTTACCATTCGGCTGCCATGACCAAACCAACAACTCTTCGGGATAACATTGCATGGTGGCTGACAGCCCCCTTATGGCAAATCTTATAGATGGCGCGAAAACTACCGACCACAGAATCTAAGGCGTTAAACGGGTGTGATAAAAGTTCAATGACAGACATAGCACATTACAGGATTACTATATATTCCACACAGGTTTCTCATATGGGGAATGTATAGTGTCTTCTGTTTTTCCTAAAGTATTTACTGCTCTGACTTCCTCTCTGATTATCTGGAAAAGCTAAAACCTTTCACCTGTGACCTCTAACCCATATGTCTGTTTTACAGTGAAACTCCTCCAATAGACCTTGTCTTTGAGAAGAACATCCATGATCCACACCAGATCTTTTTGGTACAGGTTTTCAATTGCCCTAATTTCTAGGTCTATAGGCGCCTTTGAGAGAATCTCCCCTCTATATCCCCATTTTTTACTGTAATTTTGGATGTTTTTTTTTAAAAGATGAAACATTGTGTCAAAACTTAGAATAGAGTCTATATTTACTATAACCCCCTACAGTTAGGCGGGCTTTGCACGTTGCGACATCGCAAGCCGATGCTGCGATGTCGCACGCGATAGTCCCCGCCCCCGTCGCAGGTACGATATCGTGTGATAGCTGGCGTAGCGAAAATTATCGCTACGCCAGCTTCACATGCACTCACCTGCCCTGCGACTGTCGCTCTGGCCGGCGACCCGCCTCCTTCCTAAGGGGGCGGGTCGTGCGGCGTCATAGCGACGTCACACGGCAGGCGGCCAATAGCGGCGGAGGGGCGGAGAGGAGCAGGATGTAAACATCCTGCCCACCTCCTTCCTTCCGCATATCCTACGGAAGCCGCAGTGACGCCGGTAGGAGATGTTCCTCGCTCCTGCGGCTTCACACACAGCGATGTGTGCTGCCGCAGGAACAAGGAACAACATCGGACCGTCGCGTCAGCGTAATTATGGATTACGCCGACGCTGCACCGATGATACGATTACGACGATTTTGCGCTCGTTAATCGTATCATCTAGGCTTTACACAGTACGATGTCGCATGCGATGCCGGATGTGCGTCACTTTCAATTTGACCCCACCGACATCGCACCTGCGATGTCGTAGTGTGCACAGCCGCCCTAAAAGTAAGGTTTTTGATTGTTAACCAGTTCAGGCAATTTTCTTCCTTTGTACGGTGCTGTGTATTCAATATTCAGGAAGGCAGAGATGGTAATAAACCTATTATTACCATCCAAAATTAGCCTATCCAAAACTGGTTATATTGACTATTTCAGTCTATGCTCTGTCTTAAGGCCCAGTCACACTAAACAACTTACCAGCGATCCCAACAACGATACAACCTGATAGGGATCGCTGGTAAGTTGCTAGGAGGTAGCTGGTGAGATGTCACACTAAGTGACGCTCCAGCGATCCCACCAGCAACCTGACCTGGCAGGGATCGCTGGAGCATCGCTACACGTGGAAGCATGCTGCGCTTGGTAACTAAGGTAAATATCGGGTAACCAACCCGATATTTACCTTGGTTACCACCAGCACACACTGCTTAGCGCTGGCTCCCTGCACACCTAGCCACAGTACACATCGGGTTAATTACCCGATATGTACTCTGCTACGTGTGCAGACAGCAGGGAGCCGGCTTCTGCGGATGCTGGTAACCACGGTAAACATCGGGTAACCAAGAAGCCCTTCCCTTGGTTACCCGATATTTACCTTCGTTACCAGCGTCCGCCGCTCTAACACTGCCAGTGCCGGCTCCTGCTCCCTGCACACATAGCCACAGTACACATCGGGTTAATTACCCGGTGTGCTCCGGCTAAGTGTGCTGGGAGCAGGGAGCCGCCACTGACAGCTGAGAGTGGGGGACGCTGGTAACGAAGGTAAATATCGGGTAACCAAGGTAAGGGCTTCTTGGTTACCCGCTGTTTACCGTGGTTACCAGCGTCCGCAGAAGCCGAATCCTGCTGCCTGCACATTTAGTAGTTGCTCTGTCGCTGTCACACACAGCGATGTGTGCTTCACAGCGGGAGAGCAACAACTAAAAAATGGTCCAGGACATTCAGCAACAACCAACGACCTCACAGCAGGGGCCAGGTTGTTGCTGGATGTCACACGAAGCAACATCGCTAGCAAGTTGTGCCTCAGCAGCGGTGTTGCTAGCGATGTTGCTTAATGTGACGATACCTTTATGCTTTCCATTGTCTCCAGATCACTAATTACACTTTTGCCCCCACACCTCTTTCATGCCTCTCGTTGCCTGTTTCATGCTTCCGTCACATCTTTACTACATTCCCACGTGTGTTTAGGGTTGGCACAGCATCATAAGAAGGAGCATTTCAGTGTGTGTGTGTGTGTGTGTGTGTGTGTGTGTGTGTGTGTGTGTGTGTGTGTGTGTGTGTGTGTGTGTGTATATGTATGTATGTATGTATGTATGTATGTATGTATGTATGTATGTATGTATGTATGTGTGTGTGTGTGTGTGTGTGTGTGTGTGTGTGTGTGTATGTCAGGGATTGGCATCTGCACCGTCGCAGCTACAGCCACAAAATTTTGCACACTCACAAGTCTGGACCCCGAGAGCGTCATAGGCTATGTTTTGAGGGGAAATTTGAACCCCACGCTTTACAGTTATTCACCCAAAAACCTGCCTCCATTAAAGCGAATGGAGCTGGGAGCCACAGTGCAGCCAGAACTTCAGAAGAATGCACAGCCACGCCCTTAAATGGAATGTTGGCGTGTCACAATGCAGCCAGGGAAAGAGACAAACACAGACAGGGAAAGAGGCAGACACAGACAGGGTAAGAAACAGACAGACAGGGTAAGAGACAGACATAAAGAGACAGACACAGAAAAAGAGACAGACTGACAAGGAAAGAGACAGACAGGGAAAGAGAGAGACAGGTTAAGAGACAGACACAGACAGGTAAAGAGACAGACAAAGAGACAGATACAGGGAAGGAGACAGAGGGAAAGAGGGAAAGAGACAGACAGGGAAAGAGAGGGAAAGAGACAGACAGGGAAAGTGATACATAGACAGACAGGGAAAGAGACAGTCAGAGACAGACAGGGAAAGAGACAGACAGACAAAGAGAGAGAGAGACAGAGAGATATATACAGAGGGGGAGACAGACAGAGAATGGGAGAGAAACAGAGAGACAGTTACTATCCCGGGCGTTAATATATTCTATTTATACATTCTATCCCGGGAATGTTAATACATTCTATTTTGTTAACAACAGTTATTAACCCGGGCGAAGCCGGGTAGTACAGCTAGTATAATATAAATTGACTTTTGGTTTGGAGAAGGGTGTTATAAATATAAAAATAAATTGATTATTTAATTGTAGAACATCCGGTTATGGCAATCTGTCATGGATTGCCAAAAATCCATAAGGAGATTTTTCCTCCATCTTTGAGGCCAATCATCTAAGGCTTTGGATCTCTTAATGAGAGACTTGGTGTGTGGCATGATACTATCATACAGCCTTTGGTTAATACTGTTCCAAGATATTTAAAGGACATGTCAGATGTATTATGGTTTTTTTTTGATGATTTTATATGTTTAAACATCATGTCCTTTTTTCTTGTGATGTAGTTAATCTCTACTCAAGTATCCCCCATCATTTGACTATTACTGCAGTATCTTATCATGTAACTCAATGTAGTGACTTTTCTATGGAGATTAAACAATTTGTACTTATAGCAGTAGAATATTTGTGAGATCAGAATTTCTTTGTTTAATCAGGAATTTTATTTACAGGTAGATTTTCACTTTCCCTCGTAACTCTTTTTGTTGCATGGTGGGAAAAAATCATGTAATTTTTCAAAATTAAATCCATTCATGGTTTGCTTGCTTTGGTACGGCCGCTTTATAGATGACTAGCTTGGTGTGGTGGCCCTTGAAGAAGGATCACGAAACGTGCGTCGGGCTCTGACCAGTGACTACCTGATCCTGTCTGGTGACCGGGAGGGCGACCTATACTTTACCCTGTGTGTCCCTAAGGTAAATACGATTTCAAGTTTTGTTAATGTATTATATGGGATGCGGACCGGCAACAATATGGGTGGTCAGCCCCCCTTTCACTAGTGGGACATTACTGGAATTTGGTCAGTGGGAGGTGGACTTATGAACGTTTATATGCCATCTGCATTTTAATGTCCTTTTGCCCCCCCAGACCTTCCTGATCATAAATATAGTGTAGTCATATGGTCTCCACCTTTTTGAGATTTACTACCTCCTTGCTACTTGCCTCTTTCTTTTTTATGTACCAATATATAGAGTTTTTCCTCTCCAAATGTATGTCCTTTTAATATATATTTAATAAATTTAGTGGATTTTTATACTCCATTGTGTGTTTTTCACATTTGTTTGCATTAATGTAGGAGTTGATCCTTTCATTATTTCCAACTATGGGGGAGTATATGTGCACTAGCACTTGACGATGGTTTATAATATGATTTCCCCCACTTTTTCCATGAATATTGTATTCATTTATAGATGACTAGCTATACTACCCGGCTTCGCCCGGGTTAATAACTGCTGTTAACAAAATAGAATGTATTAACAAAAATGTATTCTGCACACAAAAACCACAAAACAAATAGAAATGTAATTATTAAAAGGCAAAAACTAAGCTAATAGAAGCATTTCACAATATATATTTCAACACCACAGATATTCCACACAGATTTATCTAAATTGGCGAAATAATGTGCTCCGTCTGTCTCTTTCCAGGTCTGTCTCTTTCCCCGTCTGCCTGTCTCTGTCTGTCTCTTTCTTTGTCTGTCTCTATCTCTGTTTCTTTCCCCATATGTCTCTTTCTAGGTCTGTCTCTTTCCCAGGTCTGTCTCTTTCCCCGTCTGTCTCCCAGTCTCTTTGTCTGTGTCTTTTCCTGTCTGTCTCTTTCCCTGTCTGTCTGTCTGTCTCTTTTCTTGTCTGTCTCTATTTCTCTGTCTCTTTCCCCGTCTGTCTCTATCAAGGTCTGTGTCTTTCCCCATCTATCTTTGTCTGTCTCTCTGGCTGTCTCCTCCATCCCTGTCTGCCTGTCTCTGTCCCTATCTGCGTCCCTGACTGTCTCTGTCTCTTTCTCCGTCTGTCTCAATCTCTTTCCCTGTCTATCTATCTCTTTCCCTGTCTGTCTATCTCTGTCTCTTTCCCTGTCTGTCTCTTTCCCTCTCTTTCCCTGTCTGTCTCTTTCCCTCTCTTTCCCTGTCTGTCTGTTTCCCTGTGTCTGTCTGTCTCTTTGTCTGTGTCTGTCTCTTTACCTGTCTGTGTCTGTCTCTTAACCTGTCTCTCTCTTTCCCTCTCTTTCCCTGTCAGTCTGTCTCTTTGTCTGTGTCTGTCTCTTTGTGTCTGTCTCTTACCCTGTCTATGTCTGTTCCTTTCCCTGTCTGTCTCTGTCCCTCTCTTTCCCTCTCTTTCCCTGTCTGTCTCTTTCCCTCTGTCTCTTTACCTGTCTTTGTCTGTCTCTTACCCTGTCTGTCTTTCCCTCTCTTTCCCTGTCTGTCTGTTTCCCTGTGTCTGTCTCTCTTTGTCTGTGTCTGTCTCTTTACCTGTCCGTCTCTTAACCGGTCTCTCTTTCCCTCTCTTTCCCTGTCGTCTCTTTCCCCGTCAGTCTGTCTCTTTGTCTGTGTCTGTCTCTTTGTGTCTGTTTCTTACCCTGTCTGTGTCTGCCTCTTTCCCTGTTTGTGTCTGTCTCTTTCCCTGGCTGCATTGTGACACACCAACATTCCATATAAGGGCTTGGCTGCGCATTCTTCTGAAGTTCTGGCTGCACTGTGGCTCCCAGCTCTATTTGCTTTAATGGAGGCAGGTTTTTTTGGCGAATAACTGTAAAGCGCGGGGTTAAAATTTCCCCTCAAAACATAGCCTATGACGCTCTCGGGGTCCAGACGTGTGAGTGTGCAAAATTTTGTGGCTGTACCTGCGATGGTGCAGATGCCAATCCCGGACATACATACATACATACACACACACACACACACACACACACACACACACACACACACACACACACACACACACACACACACACACACACACACACACACACACACACACATTCAGCTTTATATATTAGATATATTGATGGTTTGGATTGGTGAAAAGGTGGTCATGCTTGCTTGCCTTAAACTCACCCTGGCTAGTGAGCAGGCCGGCGAGAGCACTAGTCTCACCTTTGCAATAAACAAACACAAGGGTAGGAAAACAGGTAAGGGAAATAGACACAAAAAGGAAAAACACTCCAGGCAACTACAATGCAGCTAACACCACAGCTGCAAATGACACAAAACTAAGGCTTTTTCCAGAGCCTAGCTCCTTCTTAAGTGGACTGCATAGAAATAATGAGGTTTCAGACTCCATCATCGGTGTCAGATGATAGAACATGTAACTTTATATAGCGCAGGAGAATTTTAGCAAAAGAGCTGCCCCTAATAATAATAATAATAATAATAATAAATCTTTATTTCTATAGTGCCAACATATTCCGCAGCGCTTTACAATTCAGGAGGATCATATACAAACAAGTAACAGTTATAGAAAATACAATAATTAGAGCAAAAAAGACAACCCTGCTCCTGAGAGCTAACAAACTACAATGAGGTTGGGCTGGGGGACAGGGCACAAGTGATTATTTACAATGACAATCCAGCCATTTCAGAGAAATGGGGGATAGATAAAGGCTGCCTGAACCAGTCAGCCAAAACTCTGAGATGCCATTGGGTGCAGTGGAGTTTAACATGGTGTTATCTTCTGAGAAGTCATGGAGGGACTATGTGAATTGAATTTGAATAGGGAGTGTGATAGGCCACCCTAAAATGTTTTTAGGGTGCGTCTGAACCTGAGTAAGTTGTGATGTGTCCTAGTTTCTTAGGTAGAGCATTCCAGAGGATTGGTGCAGCTCGGGAGAAGTCTTGGATGTGGGAGTGGGAGGTTTGAATTAGTGTAGATGTTAGTCGGACTTCGTTTGCAGAGCATAGAAAACAGGTAGGGTGATACAGAATTAAAGCTGCAGACAGCAGCTAGACAGGAAAAAGTGCTTAACCCTTCGAGCACTACAAGTAGATATTATGCAAATACCGGAAGTGGATCTCTGAACAATAAGGTGTTGTGATCTTCTGATTCCAGACTCGTCCAAGATCTCCTCCGGGGAGTGACATACTCATGACACACTATAAAAGAATAACAAGTAGATTACATCAGAGAGGATGTAATATTAATTAATATAATTAATTCATTCATCATCCATATTAATTAATTATTAATTAATTAATATGGAGAAAAAATAATTAGAGATGCTGGGAAAAAAATATTGGATAAAATACTAGAGAAGAATTTTTTTACCCCCCAAAAAAAAGTTGTAATAATTGCAGGTGTTCTTATAATCAGTGTGATACTTTTGCTACAGCTTATAGTAATTAATATATGTAATCTGATTAAATTAATTATTTAAAAAAAAAAAATATTTACCAATATTAAATCACAATGAGATTTTCCAACAAAGTTTGAGACAACCATGTTTTTTCTGCTAAAATGTATAAATCCTTGAGAGATATATGAAATATGAAAATTAAAACACTTTTGTGACGACCTGGCTATCTTGTACAGGTTTTTAGAAATGTGGGGGAGGCAAATGTAATGTTTATTATTTTGTAATTAAAACTAATGTGGTAACTTGCCAAAATTCCCAAACATACAGTATACTAATAGTTCATTCATCAACTGCGATACTACACATGTGGTTTATGTGATTAAATGTATGAAATGAGATCGCACCTATGTGGGATGTACTACTTGAAAATTGAAAATATTGCAGATATTAAAAAGAAAAACACTATCAATATATCGGGGGCAGAAAATAATTTTTCCTTGGAATATGGTAATCTTAAAAACTTTGATTTTAATGGATTCGTAAGGGTTAAAAAAAACAAACATGGAGGTGATTGGAAAAGAGCTTTGCTGAAAACTGAAGCACAATGGATCTTAAATTCGAAAACCAGAACTCTGTATGTTTTGAATTCTCGCAATGATTTAATGTATATTTATGTTCAATCTATTTTTACTAAAGCATTGATTGAAAAAATCGAACAATAAATCAAATGTAAAACTAGAAGGTCAACACAATAGTGACACAAATGAAATATAAACAAAAGCTATAAGGAAAATCAGAATTCATCCCAGTTTGGGAAACGCCAAAATAGCCTAAACGTCAACTGGTGGGACAGATCTGAGTATCACCAAAACATATATTCAACAATTACTGGACATTCAACTAAAGAATATCACAGGTATCTATCTTTCCAGAAAGGCAAGAGAAAACCTTTAAAAAGGAAACAAAAAGTGAAAAAAAGAGAAAAAGAAAAATAGGGCTGGGGAATTAAGAAGGAGAACAGGGTGGGGAAGAATGGAAAGGGAAGCAGACATACATCTGTGAAGCTGGAAGTATCGCAGCACCAACAAAGGCCAAGAGTCTTCCTATTAGAGAACTTTGTGGAAGTCAGTAGTGTCGTGAAACAGGATCCACTCACTCCACGTCCTAGAGTATTTGTTCGTGAGTTCGGTATAATCAGCAGCAAGCTCTTCCATTCTACATATGTCAACCATTTCAGAGTACCATTCATTAATAGAAGAGAGCGTAGTGCTTTTCCAGTGTCTGGGAATCACATACTGTGCAGGTGTAACGCCCCTGAGCCATCAGTAGCTACCAGGTAATGTATCCTGACAAAGATGCAGGGCCTACCCCCAGGGACCCAGAAGACCAGGGCCGGTAACACCAAAACATTCATTCTAATCCCTGTTCCCCCACTCCAGAAACTGGTGACGGGCTAGGGTTGGACCCAATGTGTGGCCACTTGGAGGTGGAACCAAACCGGTCCACTAGATGACAACCAGGGGGGTGGGGTCAGGCAGTCAGTAAGTGGAGGTGAAAGGAGACGAACGTGAGCATACTGACTGGAGAGTGTAACAGTGACCTGTCAGGCGGAGGCATGTGGTTGCCAAAGGAGTACGGTGGAGTACTCTCGGAACCATAGCACCGACTGGGTACAAAGCTCTAGGTCAGGAAAACGCTCCAGGCAGACCTGATAAAATCTGCATGGTGAGGGGACCATCCAGGACCTCACCGACTGTAAAGTCCGGGACACAGTAGCGATGGGAGAACCGGGCAACGAGACCAGAGATCTGCACCAACAGGTTCAAGTAACCTGCCGTACAAACTAAAGGTGGCTTTACACGCTACGAGATTGCTAAAGCGATCTCGTTGGGGTCATGGAATTTGTAACGCACATCCGGCCGCTTTAGCGATGTCGTTGCGTGTGACACCTATTAGCGATTTTGAATCCTTGCAAAAACGTTCAAAATCGCTAATCGGGGACATGCCCCCCTCTTCCCAAATATTGTTGCTGCTGCAGTAACGATGTTGTTTCTGCGGCAGCACACATTGCTACCTGTGACACCGCAGGAACGAGGAACATCTCCTTACCTGCGTCCTGCCAGCAATGTGGAAGGAAGGAGGTGGGCAGGATGTTACGTCCCGCTCATCTCCGCCCCTCCGCTTTGATTGGGCGGCCGCTTAGTGACGTTGCTGTGACGCTGAACGAACCGCCCCCCTTAGAAAGGAGGCGGTTCGCCGGTCATAGTGACATCACAGAGCAGGTATGTGCGTGTGATGCTGCCATTGCGATAATGTTCGCTATGGCAGTGATCACCACATATTGGCTGTACGATGGGGGCGGGTGCTATCACGCTCGACATCGCTAGCATCAGCTAGCGATGTCGCAGCTTGTAAAGTGGCCTTTAGACTGAAAGACAACTAGGAAGGGACCCCCAGACGCTCCAAGCCACGGGGACGCACCAACCAGAGACAGGTGAAGGGGAAAGAAGCCACCAGGTCACCACACCGACACTGGAACTAAGCTGGGATGATTTAATGTATATTTATTAATTGTTTGAAGTGTTTTTAATGCTTCCTTCTACAATTATCAACTGTATTTAATTATTCTATTTTCATCAGGGAAATGTGACTTGTTGTTTTTAAGGAGTGGGATAACATGGCAGGTTATGTTAAGACTAAGTTGGCAAGATCGAAACACGTCAACATGTACTGCTATCTTGTGGTAAGAACCCATTTTTAAATGAATTTGGAAAACATTTTTGGGAATATTTTAACAGAGAAACCATATTTTTTCCTTATTTTTTGACTATGGCTATCTGGGATCTCTTAAAATACAATAAGCAAAAGCCGAGACATCGTAGCGATGATGTCACGCTGTACAAAGGGCAAGTAAGACGTAGTACAGCGTATTCCCCACTTAGTGGCCAAAGAGTAGTGAAGGAGAGTCAAAGAAACACTGTAACAGAAAGGCAGTTGAGTAACTGCAGCAGGCACTTAACAGGCGAACCATCAGGGGACGATAGAGTAGTCAAACAGTCAGGGTCTAGCCATGAGAGTCAAGTCACTGCAAAGGGAGGATCAAAATCAAGCCAGAAAACAGAACCGAGTCGGAAGCCGCGAGATCAGGTATGCAGAGGCAAATACAAAAACCAGACAAGAGCAGGAAGTCAGGGACTGGGATAGACAAACGGGGGAGGGTACAGGTCAGGGCACGGTAACAAGGAGTCAGATCAAACAGGAATTCTCACCAGAGCCAGCCACAGGCTGCAGAGCAAAACTATAACCAGCACAGAAATGCCAGTGCAGAGACCAGATATAGTGTCTCCTGAAAGCAGAATGAGGCTGATGAGAGTTAACACCTGACATAACCAGGCTGGGTCTGAGAAACTCTGGAGCGGAGAATACCGGTCCTGGATCATGACAGATGACTTAGTATGTGTCTAATTTACTAAATTTACCACTGCTGCTCCCATTCACACCTGAGACCTTGTAACAGTAATGAGTTACATGACAGCGGGGTGGCAAAATGGCTAACTGGGCCATTTTTCACTTAGGAGTGTACTCATGTTTGTTGCCAGCGGTTTACACATTAATGGCTGTGTGTTGAGTTATTTAGAGAGCCCCCACTTTACACTGTTATACAAGCTGCACACTGACACTGTACATTGTATCACAGGGTCAGATCTTCAGTGTTGTCTTAGGAAAAGATATAATAAAATATTTACAAAAATTTGAGGGTGTACTCACTTTTGCAATATACTGTGCATGTTTTTATGAAATCGGGGTATACTGAATATTTTAGACAGATTGACTTCTCTGGATTCTTCCTAGCTGATATATGACCGCGTCAGAGTTGAACTAATGTTTTATTTGGTCATAAATCCGCTTAGAAGATCGTTCCAAAGACGAAGGATAACCGTTACTCAATGGTGAATTCACGGGTCACTCATCCTGAAGTCTCCTTCGTATTCTGTAAAACATAGCGGTTCCAGAAGACAAATTGTCTAAAATTGTTACTGAAAACCTAATCCAATATTTTTTTTTAGAAATACATGCACTGAAATAAAAAAATATTTCGGCATATCTAATATCCAGTGACCAACAAGGTTTTTAGAACTTACTGTATACTTCCGATATGTGTTCTACCGGACCTACACTGCCTGAGAGGAGATATCCTGACAATATATTCAGTTGTTGTATCCTGTAGCTCTAGAGATTAGACCTAGGCATTGCTGACCATAGGGGGCTTCCTGACAACAAAGTCATATGTTCCGGATTTCTTGCTGATGGCAAATATGTGACTGCACTTTGAATATGGTTCCAACCTGTTCCCTCAGTGCCTACTGAGGACGGCACTGACAGGTATTTTTTATTCTCCTGATTTTAAAGGGTTCTGAAATTGTATTTAAAGGGAGTCTGTCACCCCCAAAATGCCTTTTACACTAACTATAGGGGACTTGATCCTTATTAATATCATACTAGCACTGTATCGTACAGGGCTTGTAAAAATAACTTTTATTCCATATGGAAAGGAGGGGGTTTCGGGTTTTGGCACACGACGTGGCCATGAGCTAGGTGCACCTAAGCCCTTGGAAATCTCTATCTTTTGGACTGACCTAGTTTAGAGATTTGGATCTTTGGGACGGACACTGCTAACTCCTAGAGCAAACGCCGCCCGTGTGTGTGCATGCGCATTGATATTGGCTATGCCAGCCGTGCGTGCACTCAGTGACTGGATCCATTCTCCTTTCTGGTTCCACTCTACTGATGCCGCTCATAAACCAGGACGTATAGTGGGCTGCATTCACAGAGAGCCGATTGGAGAACTCACCAGGCTACTGTGTGCGTGTGCAGCCGTCACACTCAGTATCCGTGCACATGCACACACACACACACACACACGGCAATGCTATCTCTAAGAGTGACTGATGTTAGTGATGAACAAGAACTAAGATGCTCGAGTGCTCAGTACTTGAAACTACCAGTTTGGAGACTCGGATGGGCTCAACTCAATTACCAAGAAGTCAATGGGAAACGCGAGTATTTTTCCAAAAGACTCTACCTGCAAAATGCTCCAGTTTCCCATTGACTTCCACTATACTTGGTAATTGATTCAAGCCCAATCGAGCATACAACCTCCTTGCTTCGAGTAGCGAGAACTTGAGCATCTTATTACCCGCTCATCATTAAGTGCTGGCCATCACAAGCTGCCACAGTCCCCAAGACGGAAATTGAGAGTGCGTAACAGTGCACTCAGCTCATTGTCAAGCCATGGGTGTACTAAAGCCACCCTCCCTTCTATCCCATTTTAAAACAATTTGCACCCAGGAGACAGGAGTCTTCCTAAACCAGAAAACCTCTGCTTGATTTACCACCACTGCAGCAAGGATGTAGCATTACCTGACGGCCATTCAAAAGAACGAATAGCATAGCCTTAGAATTAACTAACCCTGGTGCTTCATTCAAGAATGTGCATCTCTTAACAAATTCAATCAGAAAATGAAATCTACACCATTTTATAGCTGTTTTCACTATAATTTACACCAACGTCTGGTGCTCCCACTGTTCCTTTCTTGGCCTATGATGCTCTATGCTGTTATCACATGTTGCCTTGCCCGTCTCAATTTCCGCCAATTCCGAAAATGAAAAGATTGTGTCATAGTGCTTCCACTTTATGATACTCCCTGTAAAGAAGGAGAATGTATTATTTTATATTTATAACCCTGAATGTGGCACATGACATTTCCTAGTTCAGTGTGAATGCTTCTGACTTCTCCGACTGGCCACCTAAATTTGTATTTTTTCCCTCTTTGGGTTTTGCCAGCTAGGAACAATGTATCAATCCCAAGAATTATTTTTAGAATATTATGTGTAAATAATAGCATTCCTATGTAATAATGACATTTGCCTACACTAGTCATGCTGCAGCAGGGAGTGTCTGCTCTGATTTTATAAGAGGCCGGCCTGCAGCTCCTCTAATGTTATATAGTGAATTCTGTAAAGTATTGTGGGAATTTCTATGTGTATAAAAGGTCACTCTAAACAGCAATAAGTGTTGAATAACTGAGTCTTGAGATGGTACCTTCAAAGTCAAAGGTTATGTTGTGCAAAATATGACCTTTTGGTTTTCAACTGTAACTTTTATTTTTTATTTCTTAAGAAAAGACCTGATTATAATAAACTGCTTTAGAATTATTTGCATCTATCAAGGACCGTCCATTTGAAAATCCTACATCTCAAAATTCCCCTGAACAGAATGTCACAAATCTTGGCCAATCTTATAACATTTGTAGAGGAATAATGTGATTTCATATTGAGAAGTGAAGTCACGAGTGTGTCGCGTTTGGCTGAGACTTTTGCAGTATTTGGGATTAAAAGGTCACAGCGATCAGCAAATCTTAGGTCCTCTTTAACATGTGTAGAGTGAATTTAACTTTATTTTATGATGAAGGGGTTAAGCGTTCCTTTTTGATTCTGCTGAGATTCCATTTATCTCTAATCTCAGCTGCTGCATATTTTTGCCACTCTCCTTTATTATGTACACTCACTCATGCCTCTCTGATATGTCAGTGATAGTTCTTCTATGCTGACCTCACACGAGAAGTTGTCCTTGTGAAAGCTGGTGGCCATCCATTTGTTGTTTTATTCCCATGTGTTTGTCCCTTCTCTTTTTACAGTAGAAAAACTAGTGTCTTGTTGTCCAGCTCACTAGCCAGGGCTAGCCCAGGGACAGTTAGGGCTTAGGCACATGATCGCACACGTGAAAAAGGACCCATCTATTGATGATAAGAAGTGCAGGTTCATCCTTAGGTGGATGTTTATGGGTCACCCATAGCCCGTCTCCCTATCCACAGGGCCCTGTTGTACCTATTTCTCATATTTTTGCAGCATATGTTGGGCATCATCCCACCCTGGCATGGCAGGAGACGAGAGGAATGATGAAGACTGTCATTTTTAATTTACATCTTTGCAAGTTGTCCTATCCACAGTATAGGTGATAACTTACTGATCAATGGAGTTTCATCAATTCTGAGAACGGGGTTCTGTAATGCTCTGTATGAATGTAGTGATGGCTGTGCATGCATGGTACTTCACAATTGATTGTATATGGGGCTTCAGGAGATAAATTTGTACAGTGAATGTGCTTCCATACCTCCACTCCACTAGCGGACACAGACAGAGAGGGCTCCTTTATAAGAACAATATATGGGCCCTTTGTGGTCCAATAGTTAATTAGAATGCAAAAATCAACATGTTTTGGAGATTGTAAGTGGCCCCCTTACCATTGGGCTCCTGATTGGGTGCAAAAGTTGCCCCAAATGTATGTCAGAGGCGGTAGTTCATAGTCCATTCAAGGGCTCGAAGGGACCACCGGTGAGGCCGAGTTCTCCCTACTGCTCCCGGTGTCTACACGTCAACAGCGCTGCAGCCAATAACCCGGTTCAGGTTGGAGAAAAAACTTCCGTTTCTCTTTATATTTCTTTTTTTCTGCCTTGTATAATAACAGTACCATGAGAAGTGTAGTCTATCATGTATTCCATAGCACACTAAGCCATATGTACTTTCCAGAGCTCCTTGAAGAAGAAGATAGATGTCTGACAAGGGCACAGGCGGTTGGTCTGAATAGACTTGGTGCCAGAACATACTGAGGCCCCCAGGCCACTAAATCCTCACACTGAGAAGTGACAGCAGACAGAGGGATGTCACTGGGAGCTCGGACCCCCATTCATCAGTCTCTCTGCTGGAGAAACGGCAGCAGCATATAATGATTTTTTTTCCAACTCTTGTCTTGTTCATAATGATAGAAGCAGAAGTTTACTGATCGGATTCCTTCCTAGCCCCATCAAGAAAAATCCTAACTGCACGGATTCGACTCAGACAGAAGAATTGTATAAAAAGTTAGATCACTTTGCTTCACTTTTCTCATACAGATCCTGAGTTATAGACCAGAGCTGCAATCACAATTCTGCAGTTCCCCCTTCTCGAATGTATAAGTGCATATTACCTGCCCTTGAAATCTTATCTTTTCACAGATGGTGCCATCCTGAGAGTTAAGGGGGCTTTACACGCTACGACATCGCTAATGCGAACTCGTTGGGGTCACGGAATTGGTGACGCACATCCGGCCGAATTAGCGATGCCGTTGCGTGTGACACCGATGAGCGATTTTGCATCATTGCAAAAACGTGCAAAATCGCTCATCGGTGACATGGGGGTCCATTCTCAAAAATCATTACTGCAGCAGTAACGAGGTTGTTCCTCGTTCCTGCGGCAGCACACATCGCTCCGTGTGACACCGCAGGAACGAGGAAGCTCTACTTACCTGCCTCCCGGCCGCTATGCGAAAGGAAGGAGGTGGGCGGGATGTTACATCCCGCTCATCTCCGCCCCTCCGCTTCTATTGGGCGGCCGCTCAGTGACGTCGCTGTGACGCCGCACGGACCGCCCCCTTAGAAAGGAGGCGGTTCGCCGGTCACAGCGATGTCGCCGGGCAGGTAAGTATGTGTGACGGGTCTGGGCGATGTTGTGCGGCACGGGCAGCGATTTGCCCGTGTCGCACAACAGATGGGGGCGGGTACCCACACTAGCAATATCGGGACCGATATCGCAGTGTGTAAAGCGGCCTTTATACTCTATTATTGGAGTATAGGGGGCAGGCAGAACTGTTAGGGGAATCTATGTACAAAGTTGCTGACTGTAAACAATACTAACCCCCAGCTCCGAACTATTACTGTATATGAGTAGTCATGATAATTCCAACTATTATTAAAAGGGGCACTTGCTAATAAGAGTAAAGCGGGCTTTACACGCTACAATATATCTAACAATGTGTTGGCGGGGTCACGTCGTACGTGACGCACATCCGGCATCGTTAGCGATATTGTAGTGTGTGAAACCTACGTGCGATTGCGATTGAACGAAAAACTGTTGATTGCATACACGTTGTTCAATTACTAAAAATTGAACGTCCGGTTGTTCAATGTTCCCGAGGCAGCACACATCGCTCCGTGTGACACCCCGGGAACGATGAACACATCTTACCTGAGTCCCGCCTGCAATGCGGAAGGAAGGAGGTGGGCGGGATGTTTACGTCCCGCTCATCTCCGCCCCTCCACTTCTATTGGCTGGCTGCTGTGTGACGTCGCTGTGACGCCGAACGTCCCTCCCACTACAGGAAGTGGTTGTTCGCCGCCCACATCGAGGTCGTATGGAAGTTAAGTACGTGTGACGGGATTTAATAGTTTGTGCGACACGAGCAACAAATTGAACATTCCACACAAATGATGGGGGCGGGTGCGATCGCATACGAGATCACATGTGTAATTGTAAAGTGTAAAGCAGCCTTAATAAAATATGTTGCAATTTTTAACTGTCACAATGGCTCTGGCATAGCCAGGAACCGGGACCCTTAATCTGGCCCTCAAGCTAGGGGGCCCTATGCTATCTCTATTCAAAGGGATACTCCTAATGGTGAAGATGTTAGAGCCTCCTTCCTGGCCCTGTCCCTGACCAGTGCTGATCTGATTCCCCCTCTCCACAGGGAGGGACGGGACAGGAGTGTAATGAAAAATCACATATAAATACAGACTGGGAAACCAAAACTCTGTCTCACTCACACACACACACACACACACACAAAATAAGAGATCAGGAGGAAAATAAAAAAATCAAAAGTTGGAAGGAAGCTACGAAAAACAGGGGTAAACTTCACAACCACAACAAAAATATAGAACAATTTTCACCAGAGAATCTGGAACACAACATCACGCAGACCCACTATAGCTGGCATGGGTAGAAGATTCTATCCAGCTTAAATAGAAGGGGAGCAAATGTGAGTGGCTGCAGGCTGCTATTTTTAGGCTGGGGGGGGCCCAATAACCATGGATCTTCCTTAGCCTGAAAATACCAGGATAGTCCTTTGTCCGCTGTGCACAACATAATCAAGAGGTTTACAACCTATGGCATTGTAGCTAATCTCTCTGGACGTGGACGGCAGAGAAAAAGTGATGAAAGGTTGTAATGCAGGATAGTTTGGATGGTGGATAAGCAGCACCAATCAAGTTCCCAAAAAATTCAAGCTGAGTCTTGCAGACTTAAGGCCCCGTCACACACAGAGATAAATCTTTGGCAGATCTGTGGTTGCAGTGAAATCATGGACATATTGTTCCATTTGTACACAGCCACAAACCTGGCACTGATTGTCCACAATTTCACTGCAACCACAGATCTGCCGTAGATTTATCTCTATGTGTGACAGAGCCTTAAGTGTGCATCAGTGTCAGCACAAACTATCACTGACATAGGAATTAAATGAAACGCTATGGCATGTGAACCCATGAGGACCCCACTGCTGACACAGACATAAAAAAGCTACACTGCAGTTTGACAAAATATACATGAGTAAGCCAAAATCATTCTGGGAAAGCATCTTTTGGACAGATGAGACCAAGATAGAGCTTTTTTTGTAGAGCACATCATTTTACTGTTTACCTAAAATGGAATGAGGCCTACAAAGAAAAAAACAGAGTACCTACAATCAAATATGGTGGAGGTTCAGAGATGTTTTAGGGTTGCTTTGCTGCCTCTGGCACTGAGGGCCTTGACTATGTGCAAGGCATCATGAAATCTGAAGATTACAAAGGCATTTTGATGGCAATGTAGTACCCAGTTTCAGACAATTAGGTTTGTATCTTAGATCATGGGTTTTCCCTCAGGACAATGACCCCAAACATACTTCAAGAAGCCCCCAGAAATGGATGGAAACAAAGTGTTGTAGAGTTCTGAAGTGGCAGCAATGAGTCCGGATCTAAATCCCATTGCACAATTTTGGAGAGATCTTACAATTGCTGTTGGGAGAATGTAACCTTCAAATATGAGAGACCTGGAGCAGTAATAAAGAAAAGTCCAAAATTCTATTTGAGAGGTGTAGGAAGTTTGTTGATGGTTATAGGAAGCGATTAATTGCAGTTATTTTTTACGAAGGTTGTGCAATTAAATATTAAGTTGAGGGGGACAACAAGTTTATCTGGACCATTTTTGGAGTTTTGTATAAATTTATGTCCAA